>NC_045672.1:18213419-18552347 GCF_003331165.1 Xiphophorus hellerii | reverse complement strand
TATATATCTATATCTATATATATATATATATATATATATATATATATATATATATATATTTATACATATATAAGTAAAAATAAAATCTTTTATATCATATTTGAGGAGCATTATGAACATCATGGAAAATATAAGAAAATAACCTATTTGTTTTCATATTTTAATCCAGTTATACCACTTGAAATCCAATCAAAACTAATAAGTTGTTCATTTAAAGATTCAAAATTTGTTTATGACATGCAATTCTCCTAAATGTTCTCAGTCGGATCAAAAAACAGGGTTCTGATTCATCTTTCATGAGTAATCTCTGCAAACCTATTACTGATCCCCAGAATCAGTCTTTAGTAAAATAAAAAAGCACAAATAGGCAGCCGTGTATAAAAGATGAGAAACATGAAAAATTCTCCCAAATCCATTAGAAGGAAGCTTGAGATGGACATTGAATTTTTCTCAGTATTTTGTTCTGATTTTCATCTTCAGGTATACTTGAGCATCATTTGATTGGTAAAGCCTGAATATCAAGTATATCCATCTATCTAAGTTGATAGATAAGAACGAGGCATTAAGGTTTTGTGTTAACTTGACATGTCTCCAAAAGCCTCCTAAAAACAATACACCAGAAAATGAAGCTTACTTTTTTCCTTGCAGAGTTTTCTCCACTTGACAGCAATAACGATGAGAACAGTAAAGAACAGAATCGCCACCATCACCACTGCTTTTGTGATTTCAGCTAAAAGAAAAGAAGGGCAAAAAAAACAAATACAGGTCCATGTCTTTTCTTTTTTTATTTTTGTTTGAATTAGTAAAACTTTGTGGGGGAAAAAAGCAGAGATTTTTTGGTTAGCTATATCAAACAGTTAATTGTTAAAAACAACTAATTTAGTGAGTACCTGCTGCATGGTGGTGGGTTTCTGGAGGCTGTTCCAGTTCTGGACTCAACGAGATGTTTCTGTTGCACATGTCTGTACTGCATGTACATACAGTGAAGTTTTCTATGAAGGTTGATTGCTCCTCGCAGGTTTTATGTGAGCAAAGCATTTTTACTCTGTCACATGCTAAAAATAATAAACATGTGGATAAGAACAACGCATAAACACTCTTGATGTTTGAAAGAATTATTCCTTCATAAATCTTTGCTCTTGGATGTTAAATTAACATAAATTGTGCCTGTTTTTTTGTTAAATCACTTCCTGAGTCTCTCATTTGGACATGGAGCTTTCTCACCGAGCGTGTCGACCTTCCGCTGGCCATTTGTGATTCGATAAATGGCCAAACAGCAGCCGGTGTTTTCACAGAGCTGCACGGAGCCAGTCACATTCCCAGCTGCATAGTAGCCGTGGTTCTTTACGTTTGTCACTTGGAAAGCACACCGTCTCTTCTGTAGTAAGGACTGGTGACATATTTGCATAAAGAGGCATTCTACAATGACAAAGAAAGTGTTGATTAATAATTGAATCGGTTCAAGTAGGCATCCATCGGAGTCTTTTTTGTTCTTGACGGTAAAACTGAAACTCTTCAGTCATTCAGGAAACTCTTCTTGATTTTTCCTTCGAAATACATATTATCATTAATCCAGAGGTTGTTTGAATTTGTTTGAACTATTTGCATCAGTTTATGTAAAGAATTATTTATGTACCATCTTAGTTTCAGGAGACAGGATCATGCAACACATGCACAGACGGCTTCTGTGGTGTAAAAAATTTACTAGTTCTATTATTGCAAAAAGTTATTCAAACATTCCGATTATAAAATCCTTATCATGACTAAATGGCAATATGAAAGCACGCAGCAAAGATTAAAAAAAAAAAAAAGAAAGGGCTTTACTTCACTCACCCAAAGCCAGGAAAGACCACTTCTTCATGTTGGATTCAGACTGGAAGCTGGGAAGCTGGAAGTATCTTTTCTGAGAATGTCAGAGGAGTTTCCCACGTTTCATCACTCCCACTGACACACCTGCACTGTTATCCTTGTAGAAGGACACTGGTTGTCTTGAAGCCACTTAAAGATACTCCCAGTGACTCTGCCTTATGGTTGTTATGAGAGTTCCACTAAATCTGAAGATGATTTCTGCTGCAGATTTAATTCTTCCAAATTTGTTGGGCTTTTTTTAAAACGTAAAAGAAGCAGGAATACTGATGTTCAAAGCAGGCAGCTGGATAAAAGTTAACTGAATTTGCTTGAATTAGGTTTTTATTTTGTGAATGGCTTGTAGTGGTTACAACTTCAAGCCAGACAGCTGAAACAAGCCATCTTGTGCCAGACTGAGCGATTTCTCTATAAAAGTAATGTATGCAGACTTAAACTTGCATATGAAAGTTTAATTTATAATTCAAAATGACAAAATATATATGTATACATAAAAATAATTCCAACATAAAAACCAAAATACAACAGTATTACATTTTTTTTATATGTATTAGCTGGAGGGGAAAGGGGAAAGGTTTTAAGCATAAAAACCCCAAGAGTATTTGCATCTGCCACAGTTAACAGCACAGTTTATCTTTAAATGAACAGTTTTCCTTCCATATCAATAAAAACTATAGATTAGATGCATTTCTTTATTATTATCTACAATAGCCCCCAAACGTACTAGTACTTTGGGTGAAAATATTTTATACAGTTAAAGGTATTTCGCCTTCAGAAACTCTAGGAATCTTACTAAAGTTCACATCAACAAGGACTCTTTATCACTGGTCTATCAGCAGGAGAACAACCCATAAAACATGATCAAATCAACACCACAATGATCATTCTGGCAACAAAACTTCATTCATTCACTGAACATCACAGTTCAAAGACCTACATCCCAAAAAGAAAGGACCCAGGTTTCTGGAAAAACTGTGCAAAAAGAAATGGTCAAAAATACCCGTCTCTGTGAAATTGTATGGAAAAATAAAAAGTGCTGTCTATTTGTCAAAAGTGGTAGTGCAAAGCTTTAATAGTACAGCGCTAATACTAAGTTAAGTTAATTTCACTGAATATGTAATCTAATTTCAAGAAGAGCTTTCTATAAAAGCCTGTTACTACATAAAAAGATTTTTACACATCTTTTCCAGGGTAGCTATTAAGCTTGGTGTGCACTTTATATAACAATGTCAGGAAGTTTATCCTGAAATTATTGTATGTTCATGTCATATAAGTTGTAAAAAGGCTCTTATGATCTGTTTTTGTGCTAATAATTTTTACAGACAGCTTTTAAAAAAAAAAAAAAAAAAGAACAACAAAAAAACAATTCTGTAAGCCTCCGAGAAAGTGTCTTAATTAAAAGCTATTTAATGAAAGTTATCCATTTTATCTGTAAAGCAGCGAACTGATTCACATGAACTAAATGCGCACAGGCCTATTTCATTTAGTCTTGTTTTGAGATGTATGACATGTGGGAGTGAAGTATTTATGTTAGAATGTAGCTTTGTAAGAATGGCCGCTCATGCAGTCACCCCCCCACACACACGTATCAGGCCCCTGCATTGTTGCTCAGAGAGTCATGAGGAGGTGCTTGCGTCAGGGTGTCAGGAGGTCCCGAGGATTGAGGTTAGCCACCAGACAAACATCATAGCTGTCGTGCATCGCTGCTCGTCTCTCCACAACCGTCCATACATAGTCTGCAGGGTCTAACTCCAAAATCTCCTTGGTGATGATCTCATGACGACCTGCAGTAAACGTAGGATGATGATGCTTGACCCAAAATCTGATTTGCAGAAACATTGTTTCATTCGTCATCTTACATTCCTTTATTCTGATGCATCCAGAATGCAGCTTGAAAACCATATATAGGAACAGGAAGTGTCACTCACCAACCCCTTTGTAGTATCCACAGAGGTAGAGCTTTCCTTCTACCGTTCCTATGTTGGAGGCGTTGGTACGAAGCGAAAGCAGGGTTGTGGGGAGTGTTGGACCGGGCCTCCAGCTGTCTGCATCTGGGTTGTAAATTTCTACAGAGCTCAGACAGCGCCGAGATTGTCCACAATCCTCACCATCACATCCTATACCGCCTGTAAACACACAGACAAAAATGTTTCCGTTCAGAAAACTTATAATAAACTTCATATGCCTTTCCCCAGCTGCATTTTTACTTTTTCCTTTAAAGACGGCTAGTTCAGTGACTTTGGGTTAGTTGTGTCTATTTTCTTCAGCAGAGTCAGTGAGCTATTGCAACAAATAAAAATGTGTGCTCTGTTTGTTTTTCTTCTCCATAGAAATAAAGTTACAGTGAGGATGGAGTAATAGAGATGATTGCTATCAAAAGCTTTTCTTTTTATTGTTTGTTTCTTCCAAACAGTATTCCTGGCCTGGGGTGCCTGAGTTAAGTTGTACCTTTCCTGAAACGAGCTTCTAACTGAGCTATTTCTTCAGTTATGTTTGTATTCTTTCTTTATTTCTTATTTGATAGAAAGTTCTTCAGGTTTCGTGTTTTGCCATGTCTCATTCAGGACTGGCCCATTGACATGCAAACTTTGTACTCGTTTGTCACAAAAAGTGCCTTAAAAGAAATTTTTGTGTGAATTGTTCCTATATAAATACACTAAATTGAACTAGGATAAATATGTGTATAGTCCTAGAGTCTGACCTAATATGTAGATTTCTCCGTTGAGTACAGCTGTACCGCAGCGGTACCTGGAGTATTTCATCCTGGCACACTCTGTCCACCTGTCTTTGCCCGGGTCAAATCGAAACACTCTGTTACTCAGCTTGTCAGGCTCATCATCTGGCTGGTCCTGAGGAACGAGAGAGAAGATGGGTAGTTCAAAGACAGGAAAACAGGGAACTCACTTAGAAATCAAAGGAACTTTTGTTAAATTATAGAGAAGAGTTTAATCTATGCTTGAATTTAACCAGCTAAGAAATGGACAGAGCTTTTTTTAAATCCTTCGTTGTTTTTACCAGTAGGGGGAGCCAAAGATGAATGAAAAGAATAAGATCAAATGTTCTGATGACAGTGCATACGGAGAGCCATTTCAGCCAAACTTAAATAAATAAGTAAACAGGTAAATAACTAAATAAATAGATAAGTAATTGGTTTCTTTATTCCTATTTATATCTATTTATTTATAAATTTATTTATTTATTCCCGCATTTATTTCTGCCTATCCTTATTCCATTTTCCTTATTCATTCGTACTTATTTGTTCCTGATTCATGGGACAAATGAATACGGAAAATTGAAAAATGATAGGCAGAAATAAATGTGGGAGTAAGTAAATAAATAAAATAATAAACAAATAAAGTAATAAATAAATGTATAAACAAGCAAATATAAATAGAAAAACATAATCCAATTATTTACTTATTTAATTAATTTTGACCTAAATGGTTCTCCATATTGTTTAGGATTTTTCTTTTAGTTGGTCCAAGCCTACACGAAGCACCGCTTTTCCTTCAGACACATGATTACATACACCTCCAGCACATTGTACTTCCTCCTGTACCTGTGGGGTCCAGCCCCCCAGCACGTAGAGACGCTCCTTCAGGCTCACAGTGCAGTGGCAGGCCAAAGCAAGTGGTAAAGGAGCGAAACTGAGCCAGCTGCCTCCTCTCTTCAGTGACCATCTGTTCACACTGTCCGTTATGACGTAGTGATTACGCACTTTCATCTGACCGCCAATGAGGTACAGAGCATCTCCGACCAACCCCAAAGCATACATGTCTCTGTAGGGTGCAGAGCAGAGCTTCACCCAGATTTTCTCTTCAGAAGTACTGTATCTGAAACATAAACAGGCAGTGCAGAAATTTAAAGCAGCAACATTTTTGAAATGTCTCATTTTCTACATACGGTAACTTAAGAAGTATTCATACTCCTTTTCCCCATTTAATGTCTTTACATCGACATAATTCAATATATTTTATTGGGGTTTTATGACTGGCCAACACAAAGCACACAATTTTAAGGAGGAAAGAGATGATACATGGTTTCCAAATTGACATTCTAATAAAAACATGGAAGGTGTGGAGTGCATTTCTATTCAGCTTTCCTGAACTCCATCAAATTCTTTGATCCAGGTGTCTACCAGACATCAGTTTCTAAGTATTTCCAATTTTCTGCTGCTACACACCTGTCTTAAATGAGTGGGTGATTAACAGGCTTCTGCAGATGTTGGAGGCATGCTAAGGAGTTAATGCAATTATTTGAATCAGTTGTGGTGGAGTGGGGATACGTCTAAAACATGCAGTCCACTGGGCCCAGACGACCAGGGTTGGGAACATTGTCTTAGCGGTTGTTCAGTTCCTTCAGAGTTGTCATGGACTTCCTGGCTGTTTCTCAGAATAATACTGACCTTGTCAATCTGTCAGTTTGGGGAGGTATTTCATATTCTTTCCATTTTCAGAGGGATCTAAAAGCCAAACCCTGCTGAAAACCAGTCCACAAGATTTTCTCTACCCTGTGTGCTGTGTTCCTTAGTATTCATTTGGGGTATTTGTTCACTAAGCATCTATAATAACTAAAAAGAGAGCTGAACACATGCCCGCCGCCATTTTTTAGTATTGTTTCATCACCTTCACAAAATAATGGCCTAAATTATTTTTTGCCGAAAGATTGTATTTTAGGGATAAAAATCACCACCTCTTGCAAAATAAATCACTTTTGGCAAAAAAAAATCACATAGGTCATTATTTTAGGAAAGTGACGACTTGGAAAAGTTTGCAGTTGTAACAAGTTCAAGAAATATATATGCTTTTTCAAGGAATAGTCCTAACTTGTAGATATCCAGCCTCTTCCTCCTGTGTTGATCCTCGGCCTCTACAGCCACCAATATGCTGCTGTCCCGGGTCACTGCTCCTGCTGTGACCTGGCCCTGACCGCCACAGTCCCTCAGTGGAGACGGGATGTAGTAGGTCTTTCTACCATGGGGGGCAAAACAAAAACTTTGGTCAGCAAGTCCTCCACGTTTCGCTGGCACACCCTCGGTGTTCACTCCACCCAAACAGAGCAGCAAATCTGTTGTCTCCATGCCATATCGAAGAGGTGGACGAGGTGGAGCGGACGTCTGACAAAGACCTGAGGTCTGCAGGGCAGCATCGATCATCCCAAAGCACTCTGCATCCCGTAGCAGTACCTAGGACGTTTATTTCTACGTTAAAAAAATATCTACACATTGTACCTAATAATGTTTTGATATCTTTGGGCTATGACTAGTGACCTCATTATTTGGTCATTTTCTCCAATCCCATCTCACCGGGTTCCTCCTCCTCGCTTTCCGGAGAAATCCAGGATCCACCAGCTCTAGTCGCACTCGCCGGAGCAACTCCACAGCCTGGGTTTCGCTCGGAGAGTTGTTCCTGTGCCTCTCAACCCACCGCAGCACCAACTCAAGAACAAGTTCCTCCTGTGATATGTTGAGGTCATCCGATCCCAGGAGAGTCCCAAGACGCTGGGAATCAAGGTCCAGCACTTCTTCTTCCTCACAAACCTTGAAAGATGCAGAAAATAAGCTGATATATATATATATATATATATATATAATATAAGGTTCTAGTTGAAAGAAAATTTGACAGCAATTGCTCTACCTGGGTAAAGTGTTGACAGATGTATTTCAAAGAACAGTCAGCCAGATCAGTAGCACCGAGATCTCTGGCCCAATAGTACAGCCCAACACAGTTTGAGGCGTCCATGTGGGCCTCCATGTGGCTCTGACACAACCTAAAAAAAAGGCATTGTGGGAAGTAAAAGCCTTTTAGCTCCTGTATAATGGTCTCTGGTTGTTCGAAATTCACTCAAACTGAGATTATTATCTCACCTAAAAGCTCCATCCACATGGAGCAGGAAGGCAGCAGCCGCCACTCCCTGGATGTTGTCGTTACAAAGAGGGAGTTCAGCAGAATACATGTACTTCAGCAGCAGTTCAAGGCTCTGTGCAGCTGTGTCTCTGAGGGGCACCTCTCCTCCTCGGGTTTCCTTCAGACCACATGTAAACATAGCCTACAACCAAACAATCACTCAGTTTCAATAGACTTTATATTAGCTTCAAACTGTTTTGCCAAACGCAGGCTGAGACGTCTTGTGTTGTCCTTTCAAATCTTTAAAATCTACTCTCTGCAGAGTGGCATTTCCTTTTCTTACCTGGAAGTAAGGGCTGAATGCAGACAGCACCACCTTGTGGCATGGGAAGGAAATACCCTCTGCAAGCAGGACCACGTCAGTCAGCTCCTCAGCTGCTCTCATTCTGGCGAGCTGCCTGAGCAGAAATGACCCATGCTGTTCCTGAGCAGACGGCTGCACCTCGCTCTCCATGGAGGCTTGTTGTAGATGACTGCACCATTGCCGTCAGTTTGGGGATAAAAACGTCACATTTTATGCAAAACGTGTCGAAGTAAAAAGGGGATAAAGAGTCAAGCTTATTCCCAAATCTTACTTTATTCCTCTGTTAATTCAAAAGCAGCTAAAAGATAAAGACCGTCCATCACTTCCAGCGGCATGCACAGACAATTCAACATGAAGAATGATAAGCGCCGCTTGCAAAAACATTTCTTTCCCCCATCTTTGCAAGATCAGTGCACGGGTTGCACTGTTCTTACAGAGGAATAATAATTAGTTTGGCAGTGATGGACTGTAAGAAGAATTTCTGTCTTCTGCAGAAATATTTTTCCTTCCCCTGCTAGGAATAATTAAGTTTTCTGATCGCAATGTTTAATATGTGACGTAGTAGGGGTTTGGGTCCTGGCACTGAGTTTTAAGTCTTTAATTTTGAAGGAAAGTGGTTTAAGAATCATCAAGATGTAATGTGAAGGTCTTAAATAAAATTTACTTATTATAGCTTGCATGAATAATATGTTTAATTTGTATTGAAGAGGGTGAAAATGTAATGGGAAATGTTACCTTTAAATTCAGTATTTTCTCAATTAAACTTAACAGTTGATCACTAAGTGAAACAGAACCGAGTGTCTGCTGGATGTCAACGGAGTGGTGTAGCTCGGAGCCTTGCTCCAACTGTTGGAATGTGAAGGTCATCTTGAAAAAATGGGAGGAGGATGTGTGTTTCGATGCAGCGATGTAATTGTGTGTGGGCTGCCTGCAAGCAGCCAGAGCTCTTGGGAAGACTGCTGGTAGTGCAGCTCTCTTCATTCTAACAAGTTCAACGAAAGTCTCAAAGACAAAGAGTTCAATTCTCATCATGTACTTAACAGAAGGTTCCACAACACTGGGAGCATAAATGATCCATGCTGTTCCTGAGCAGACGGCTGCACCTCGGTCTCCATAGAGGCTGGATGTAAATGTCTGCACCTCTTCTGTCAGTTCCGGGATAAAAAACTTGTGATTTTATGCCAAGTTTGTCAAAGACAAAAGGGGAAAGAGACCGAAACCTATTCCAAATTTCACTTTATTCTTTTGTCAATTTTAAAACAGTTGAAACAAATGTGTTGAGATTTATTTCTCAAATATGTACAAAGTGCAGCTGTGACAGAAAATAATACGAGAGCCTGATAAATCCTTTCAAGACTTTTCCTCCTAAATATACAATAGACAATCAATGAGTAGGTTAAACATTCACAAGTCACTTCCAGGGGAATAAAAGCACACTGAAGAATCATTTTAACAAACTTAAGAAGCGCAATAACAAAAATAGTCTTACCTGTTTCCTAAAACCAAGAGGTTTCTCAACGTAGATCTCATAAATTGTCACATTACAAGCTACTGTACATGTAAGGCTTGTTTGTGAAGGTGTGCTGCACTTGTGCTCTGTGCTATTTACAGCTAGGGAAGGCATAGCAGACAACATCAAGCTCATAGATGAAGTGAGTTTAAAATAGATCAGCCACTGCTAGAAGAGCTGCAGCCAAGTTTATGTTTACAGCTACGCTTCCTCTCATTCTAACATCAATGCTCCATTTCAAATTGAATGTCTACAACATGACAAGTCACTTGTTTTTCAAGAGTAGAAAGAAATCGCAAACGTTTCAGTCTGGATCAGACAGCTAAGTCACCCTATTTAAAGAGCAGGATCGAAAGAAACTTGCAGATGTGTTTAGACTGTTTTAACTCTGGGCCATGCAGGTTTTCATGTTTATCAAAGTCTAAATTGTGAAAGGTAATTGTTGAGGCTCAGTGAAGAGTTTTTGTCCAAAAAAGAGAGTAGTGACTGATTATATGACCAAGCCTCTGGAATCAGCTGACCGAAGCCAGAAACCTGGAGATTTGGAATGAGTGAATCCACTAAAGGAGAATGGAAAAAGAAAAACAGAATATGCATATGCATAAAGTCCTCAAACTGTTGAATAAAGCCGTGGAGGATTTTCACATAAAGATTTTCATTTAGACATTTACAGGGTGTCATAGTGCAGCAGACATCCTGTCAGACATCACATAGCTGTTACAATGTAGAACAGTCAAAGTCATAGTTTACTTAACCGAATTGGGTTTATTGTTATATCTGTGTAAACAACTGATGCTGTGGGTCAAAGCAGATTTATTTATCACATAGGTCTTTCCTTTTCATGTCATTCATGGATGAAGTGCAGTTTGCAGTTTCTGTCATGTGACTTAATGTGGCTGGAGGTGTGTCTGTCTTCTCGACAGGTTAATGGAGGTGACATGAATTTCCACACAGTCTCATTACAGGCTGACTATTTCCTAACAGTGTTTTCATGCACAGTTGAGCATGCTATCTTCCACAACCACAGGAGCAAAGTTTGTACCATGAATTAGTAAGTGGCATGCATGCATAGACATCGGCTCCTTTGGTCAAACGTCTTCCGACCTGTGAGCATTTGGACCTTTGAACGCAGGTTTCACTCACGTAGGCCTCAGTTTACACTTGATGTGAGTACACGAACTTTGGTCTGAAGATCTTTTCCTGTCAACAATGACAGGGCAAGATTTGATTGATAGGAAGCATTAAAACTTTTCATATCTCTGCAGAGATGTCTCACTCATCCCACCTGGTTTCTATCCAGACCATGGAAGAGAGATATATAGCCACCCTTATGACAAAATTTAATCGGTGGAGTGATTTATAACCCTAATCATTAATTTCTTTTAATTTCCGGTGACCAGATGTGCCCCCCCCTTAAATAAACATTCCATCCCCCAAAATAAACATTCTTTTGACATCTGCTAATCCCATCATTGCGACACATTGTTTTGGTGAACGCCTTCTGACCTCTAAGAAGGTCTGGAAGCTACAATTCAAATGACAACACAGGATGTCATGACCTCTGGGGAAGGGTCGATGGCAGTAGTGCTCAGTGTACCTGCGTGGGTGTGTGTGTGTGTGTGTGCGTCCAGGGGCAAGAGTGGACAGATACCTCTGAAGGAAAAAAAAGGGGAGGGCTGACCCCAGATGATGTAAGACTTTCATCATTTAAACAGAAACAAACATAAGAAGCTATTTACATTACTGTAAAGAGGTGAAATAGATCCAAAATCAAATAAAAAGTTTTCCTCTCTTATTTTGCTTGTTTTTTCCCCCCAGCATTTTTTAAATAAAAAGACATAATAAAAATGCAACATTGACATAGAACTTGCAACATTTAAAACAAAGACAAACACATCAGCAGCTGTTTACATTACATTAAAGTTTGAATACAAAGAATGATGATGTAAGACTTTCATCATTTAAACAGATACAAACACAAGAAGAAGCTACTTACATTACTGTAAAGAGGTGGAATAGATCCAACCTTTGTATTTTTGTTTAGTTGTTTTGTTTGTTTCTTATTGTAGTGTAAACAGCATTTAAAAAAAAAATAAAGACATAATAAAAATGTAGAACCTGCAACACTTAAGAGAAAGGGAAACACATCAACAGAAATTTATTTTACATTCAAATCAAATAAAACACATTCCTTCTTTATTTTGCCTTTTTTAGCAATTTTTTAATAATAAAAAGACATACAAAAATGCAACTTAAAACACTTAAAACAAAGACAAACACATCAGCAACTGTTTACATTACATTAAAGTTTGAATACATAGAATGATGATGTAAGACTTTCAACTTAAGACAGAAACAAACACAAGAAGTTATTTACATTACTGTAAAGAGGTGGAATAGATCCGACTTTTCCATTTTTGTTTAGTTGTTTTTCTGTTGTTTGTTTGTTTCTTAGCATTTATTTGTACCAAATGGAGGACATAATAAAAATGCAACACTGACACAGAACCTGCAACATTTAAAAGAAAGACAAACACAATCAACAGCTATTTACATTACATTACGAGTTTGAATACATACAATTATGATGTAAACCGTTCAACCTTTAAAACAGAAACAAACACAACAAGGAACGTTTTATATTACAGTTAAGAGGCTGAATCCCAAATAAAAAAAACAACAACTGTCCTTTCCTTTTATGTTGTTGTTTGTTTTTAAGCTTTTTTTTTAAATAAAAGAGTACAATAAAAATGAAACATTGACTTAGAACTTTCAACATTTACAACAAAATGACACTGTATGGCGTGTTTCAGGCCGCTTCATGTACCTGAACGGAGTGAATGTGTCTATAGCCCCTTTTGCACTGCACAGTCAGACCCGGTACCACCCGGCTCCCTGGAACCACGAGAGCTGTGGTTCCAATCGGGCCGGCCAGACCGGGCCAGTTTGGAGTTAGCTGTTGATTGGTTCGTTGGCTGCGGGGGCGGGACAAAGATCAGATCTCCGGATCGTTGGAGCATTAGACTTTCTCTATGGCTGTCATTTCAATATGCTCGTTTTTCAGTAATTTAATAAATTCTCGTCATAATCTATTCTTACCCTACACTGGGATTATAATCGCCTCTTCAGCCAAAGATTTATTTTAATTTTTCTCTCCCCTCCAGGGGGTCTTTTGTGGGCTCTAGTGTCCCTTATATGAAAGTAGGCTGACAGGAAAGGGGGAAGGAGAGGGCAGAGGACATGCGGCAAATATCGCTGGGTCTGGGAATCGCAACGGCCACGTCGAGGACTCAAGGCCTCCAAACGTGGGTCGAGCTATCTCCTATGCCACCACAGCACGCCCTAGCCAAAGATTTTAATGGTAAATGTAAATAACATTTCTCCAACTGAACCGATCAGAAGTCGTAAAAGCTGTGAACGAGGGTTGCTCCAGAGGGGAAATCCCACCACCCACAGCGGTAGTTCAGCTGGCTGCAAGTCCAGCTCAGAGACGACATTCAGATGAGATTTTTCAAGTTAGGAGAAAAACAGACTGCCTTTTAAAATGTTATTATTTAACTTGTTAAAGGAAACAACTGATTTAACCTGCCTTTTAGTTCTACATAAGACCTGGTAGCAGCCTAAGGTGAGTGGAAACTCCCGTAATGGTGCAGACAGACACTTCAAACTCAAGATAACAGAGATTTTTGAAGAATGTTTGTGTTTGATCGGCCTTGACTAAGATGAAGATTGAGCAAACAGAAACGTCAATGTGACTTAGCCGATGCTGATTGGTTCAGAAAAAATGGTTTTAGAGTAATTTGCAAATTAGCAACGTAAAGGTAAATAATATAAATTTTAAAGAAAATGATTTGAAATGCAACTTTTTGATGCAACTAAATTATTTTTTAGGTTTATTGCTTTTAGCATTTTCCTATTATAATCTCCTTAAAATGAGGTCAAACGTTAACATCAAACATGCTGAGATCTGGATGAACTACTCACGACATTTTCAGATGTCTGACTTTGTCTTTGCATAACTGTCCCTTGATTCAATGTTCTCTCTTTCAAAACAAGCTGTTCTTTCAGCTGTGCTTGGTCATCAAAATGTTACTGGGTTTTAAAATCACACATTTACATGTGTGTGTGTGTGTGACAGGGCCATGGTTAATATGCGGAGGAATGTTGCATTTAACACTGATCCATTGGAAGTTCCTGTTTTTTCTTAAGTGAAATTTCCTTATGTGAGTCAACTGTTCCTTCACTTGAGTGTTCAGTAAACCTTTGGTTTTAGTAGTAGTCTCTGAGGAAAAGACAGCAAAAAAATGACTCAAAATGTATAAATGTAAATGCTGCGTGGTGTCTAAGATAAATAAGATCAATAAATTATATCAATAATAAAACCCTTTTTTTCTGATTCTGCTTGCAAAAAAATAAAGCACTAGATTTTCACTTAGATTTAAACAAAATGTCTCCTTGTTTTTTTTCTCACAAGACATTTTATTCAGACAAGCATAGTAGTTCTCAACATTCAACATCAATCTAACAAACAAAATTAATCTCAATAAAAAAAGTCATGTGGATATGCATCTTAGCTGAGTTAAGCTTACATACTTTTAAAGTGTTTTTCTTTAGCAGTGTGCATTAAAATTAGTGCTATCAGTTATCACTATTATAATCTGACTCTCAAATGAAAACAAATTTACATAAGCTAAGTGTAAAAATCTGCCCAAAAAAATTCAATCATTTTTATCCTAAAATTTAACAATATGTCCATCTTAATACTGTCCATCTAACAATATGTCCAAAAAAATATCTTTTTTAAATGAATTTTAAGGCTAAAGATAGAGAGTTGACACTTATTTTAAAAGTTTTATGCTAAAGATTGGGTAAGTTGATTGCAACTTTAATTGTGATTTTATCTTAACATCACTAAATATCTGTGCAAAGATAGTCCAAGGCAACTAAAAGGTTTTGGCAAGGAGAATGAGTAAAGAATCTGTTAAATTCAAGGAACCCAAGAAAAGTTCACAAACTCTGAGATTTTCCAAAGACTCTGTTTCAGTTTCCAATCTACTTTGAAAAAAAAGTATTTTATATGGCTGTTTTAATTTTTTTCCCCCTTTTTTCTGTTAAATATAAAAAATAACTTCGAAAAGAAGTGTTTAATGTTCAAGGAATCCACTCATACATTTTAAGATATGTTGGCTACATTTTGCTCAATATGGAAAATAAAATCATAGCAGTAATCTAGTGGGTCATCTGTTATCTTCCTTCAGAGCGAATGTTCTTTGTTCATAAAATTCAGGATGTCATAAAGATTTCAGTAAAACTCATTCATACACTCAAACAACACCGATGGATGCTTGCAGAACACAGTAGACATGTACTGTATATATGTGTTTGTTTGCTTAAGTGAGTATCAGCAGTGCTGGCTCCAGACCAAATTTAAGAGGTAGGCCACTGTGCAGGCAGTGTTTTCCATGTGGACACAAAGCAAAACTGTGAAACAAACAAAACAAAACAAAAAAACCTGATTATTATATTAAGCAAGCCCAGTGGTTCCCAAAGATTTTCTTCTGCCCCCCCCCCCCCCCCCCCCCCCCATGGATTACAATAAAATCTCCCCCAAAAAAGAAAAAAAAATCAACTGGGCACACCAGACATAAACCTATACACATATTTTGTTTTCAAACTCCATCCATCCATCTTCTTCCGCTTATCTGGGGTCGGGTCGCGGGGGTAGCAGCTTCAGAAGGGAGGCCCAGACTTCCCTCTCCCCGGCCACTTCTTCCAGCTCTTCCGGGGGAATCCCGAGGCGCTCCCAGGCCAGCCGAGAGACATAGTCCCTCCAGCGTGTCCTGGGTCTTCCCCGGGGCCTCCTCCCGGTGGGACATGCCCGGAACACCTCACCAGGGAGGCGTCCAGGAGGCATCCTGACCAGATGCCCGAGTTTTCAAACTCCACTGAAGTTTATTTCACACTTCAGGTTGCAATAAAACACACTACAAATCATCTTTACAGTGAAACACTTTTGTGTAACTGTTTTTTTTTTGTTGTCATTCATCCATACCGCTTCCCGCGCCCCCCCTGCAATGATACTGCCCCCACCCAGGGGGCGCGCCCCACACTTTGTGAACCACTGACACTGAAAGAACTTCTTGGGGTTTCGGGGTGGCAATGTTTCAGACCCTCAAGCTAGTACATGAAAACGACTGAAGCTAAAAATGCAACACCTTAATTTTTTTATTAATTGTTAAAGTAAAACTGTAAAAGTTAAAGATGAAATAGGTCCAAAACATCAATTAGTTAGGGTTTCTGTACCAGTGCATATCATCATATGTAACTGATTTAGCATTATCTCTTCAGTAGATGGGCCAGCATCAGGAGTATTGACTCCTGTCCAGAACTGCCCATGAGAATCAGGGATGGTGTATCTTCTGAAGACAGGAGAGAAACGGCCACTCCCACACACTGGTGCAGATTCTCACTCTCAGTCACTCCCTCAGTTTAAAAGGAAACAAGCGGTGTTACTCAGTACTGAAGTATGGTGACACCTGACACATCTCTTTCACTCACAGAGACCCTTGAGCAGAGAGCAGGAGCCTTAAGCAGATAGAGGTTTTATGATTGTTTGCAGATTTTACTTGACCAGACGAAGACATGGAGGATAGATACGCAACCTTTGGGGAGTACGTCGTCCATAGGGAAGTCCTGGATGAGTCCCGCCTGGATGTGGTGGCCCAAAAAGGGACATGGTCCACCAAACCAACCGCTGGTGAACAGATGAAAGACATGCTGAGGTAAAACCAAAAAAGAGAAGAAATGTGAGGGTGGAGGCGCTGCTGACAAATGGTAAAAAAAAAAAAGAGAGACAGAAATATGTTCTGGACAGAAGCATTGTTTTTTACAGAGTCAAACTGAGTGTTGGATCTTTAAAAGTGCTTTTATTTGCCTGTGCATTCATTTGCATTGAAGTGATTCATTAATATAGAACAACTAATAAATAGAGGCAGGATCAGAAGAAAAGGTATTGCGTTAGTTTTCTGAGAAAATGACAAAAAATTTTAAATATTGTGAAATATTTAGCAACATATGTCAAGCTTGTGTATGCTTTGGTTGTAGATGCTCTTGCAATGTAATAAGAACAGCAGTGGCTGATAAACCTCTCAGCAGGCGTCTTATTTGACTGTACACATTAACATGAACAAGTTCATGTTGGTTAATAAAGACAAATAGGTGTCTTCAATCACCTGCTAACAAAACACTGAGAAAAGTTTTGCTTCTTTCTGCTTTTTGGTTTGGTTGTTTGTTTGCTTGCTGCAGGTGCTCCGTGTCTCGAGTGAAGGACGTACTGCTGACCTGGATTCCCATTCTCTCCTGGCTGCCAAAATACCAATTTCGAGAAAATATCTTAGGTGATGTGGTGTCTGGCTGCAGCGTGGGAATCATGCATCTGCCACAGGGTTTGTATTCATGCAAACTGAGTTCTAAATTTATTGGTTTATTTGTTAAAAACTTTGACTATGTGAAATTTACGGGTAGGGGGGTGGGGTGGGGTGGGGGGGGTTAAGCATTGATGCTTCTCTTTTAATGGGAAGACATGGGAGCAAAGAAAGTAACAAAAGCATTTGCAGTCTTTAACTGCATTTCTTTTTTTGCTATATAAGGTATGGCATATGCTCTCCTGGCCTCTTTGCGCCCCGTGTTGGGACTTTACTCCTCCCTCTTCCCGGTGCTGGTCTACTGTATCTTTGGCACCTCCAGGCACATCTCTGTTGGTGAGAGGAAACATCTAACTGAGGAGTCCTTATTGACCCTCCTTTGTCTTCTACAGTGGAAAAATTTCCTACATGCTGGAGTTTTTGTGTGTGTGTGTGTGTGTGTGTGTGTCCAGGTACGTTTGCTGTGGTCAGTATCATGGTTGGCAGTGTGACAGAGAGGCTTGCACCTGACAGTAACTTTATTGTAAACGGCACCAATGGGTCAGAGATTGTGAACTTGACTGCAAGGGACTTGTATAGAGTACAGGTAGCGTGTTCCCTCACAGTCTTGGCTGGAATCTTTCAGGTGAGTCTTTATGTTTACGTTCACTCTGATCTCATCACCGTGGGTGAATTGCCGGAAGATTAATTTTTCTATTATTTTTCTTTTGGAAGATCCTGCTGGGCTTGGTGAAGTTTGGTTTCATGGTGATGTACCTCTCCGAGCCGCTAGTTCGAGGCTACACCACAGCATCGGCGTGCCATGTGTGCGTCTCTCAGCTCAAATGCCTGTTTGGAGTCAAACCAGCTCGCTTCATTGGCCCATTCTACCTTGTTTATGTGAGTATGTGAGAAAAATAAAGAAATTCCAAGTTTTCTTTCTTTTGCATTTCTTTTAAGTCAAAGTTGCAGTTGGTGCTTCTATTAATTTTAAGCCATTAATCCCAGAACGGATTTCAACATGGCAACAGTCATCACATTAAGATTTCCTGCAGGGATGTACAGTACTTCCTACTTTTACTGCTCCCTTCCATACAGACTGTGGTGGATATTTGCAGACTTCTTCCTCAGACGAAGGTCCCGGAGCTGTTGGTCAGCGTGGTAGCTCTTTCCGTTCTCATCGTTGTTAAAGAAATCAATGATCGCTACAGACAGAAGCTACCATTACCAATCCCTATAGAGCTTATAGTTGTGAGTACTCCGCTTTCTCTCTTTCATTTTCACTTAATCTCTTGCTGTTTCTCTTCAGATTCCACTAGGGGGTAGTATAACCCTACATTTGAGCTGAGTGACGAATGGTTGTAGCTTTCCTAAGAGAAGTGTTGTATATGTGTGCAAAGTAATGATTTACTCAGTGTATTCATTTTAAACTAGTATCCTGTTTGCCATTACTTTCCATCAGATCGTCACAGCAACAATCATAACCCACTTTTGTGGACTCAACAGTGAATATTCAATTGATGTGGTTGGAGAGATTCCCAGCGGGTGAGTTCACACGTCTGGCTTTAAAATGTCGAGGACTTTTTGGCAAAACAGAAAGAAAAAGAAAGTAGATGGGCAGGTGGACACACAGAAATGGGAATAGTATCACATTTCAGGAGTACACTACCGATTTCTGGTGAAACCTGGTGAAGAGACCCTGAACATTTCCGCAAAAAGTCAAATAATAAGAAAAACAACTATATGTTGTTGTTGTTGTTTTTTTTAGAAATCAACAGTCAATTACTGAATCTGCTTTTTATTGTAGCTATATAAAAAAAAAACATTTATCTTTCCTCAGGCTCAAGCCCCCTCGTGTTCCTGACACCACACTCTTCTCACAGATAATCGGCGATGCTTTCGCTATAGCCATCGTTGGCTACGCCATCAACATTTCACTGGGCAAAACGTTCGCCCTCAAACATGGCTACAAGGTGAACAGCAATCAGGTGAGGAGGTCACACCCTCAAGCAGCTGACAGTTCAACTGAGGCTGAATCACTGCTCTGAATTTAGAGTTTGTTGTCTGATCACTCACAGTTGTTCATGACAGTCACACTTGTGGAAAAAGTGACTGATCAAGCCTCATCCTGACCACAAAGACAGGAATAACCCCGCTGCTGTACAGTCTCTTGCAAAACTCGCTATGCATGCCATGTTACTAAAAACTTTATTTTACAAAGCATAACTGTTTGTAGAATGACAATCATAAATGATTTTTAAATCCTGTTAGAAATAAAAATCTGAAACTGTGACATGAATTTGCATTCAGCATCTTGACTCAATACAATGTAGGACCAGGTTTCACTGTATCAATTGTGACTCTTAAATGTGTTTTGAATCACTGTATTGCTTAACATATTGTAGTGTTTAATTTTAGTTTTATTTATATAAGAAAAAGAAAACATTAAAGGTTTTAATCTGGATTGCAGCCATACTGCTGACAGAGGAGCAAAATCAGAAAAACCTAACCAGGAGTCGGCTTTAAATCCTCATTTCTGCTGCACAAAAAATAGTTCATTAAACTAGCTGAGGCACATTCAAAATATCTGTAGAACCCAGACCCTGCTGTATGTTTAGCTCCACTTATCAGTAAAACTTTTTTGAGATTGAATATTTAAATCTGAAAAATGTCTTTTAATCTGTACCAACTCACATTTACATTATTTCATTTTTGGCTCTGGAAGTTATATTATGAAGAATCTACATGTTGAATACAGTCAACACAACAGTGGATAAAGGCTGGTTCACCTTTATGATAAATCATATTTCAGAAAGCTATTACATGATAAATGTTTCAAATTATCTACAAGGAAATTGAGGTTATGGTTTCAATTACGGTAGTCTAAATTAACCAGAACAGGTGAGCTCTGATAAAATGTTAGACACAAGTTGCGTTAGATAAAGTCAGTATAAGTGGAAAAAAGACAAGAGTTTTTTGGGGTTTTTTACTGTTTGCTAATAACACAATTCAAATTCCAAACCATCATTAGTGCTCAAACAGTGTTGTTTTTTGTTACAAAGAAAATTACCGTATTGCATCAATTTACTGAAGAAATCTGCATTGTTCCATCAAAGCAAGTTGTCTCCAAGATCGTTTAGTCATTATTATATTTCTAATAACATGCACTCTGATGTATGTTAGGTGTCGCAGCCTTCCGTTCCAAAAAAGCCAAAAATTCCAATACAGGCTGTGGGTGGTAACAGATGGTTTTGGATTTGTACGCACTTCCGAATTGATTTATTTATTGTAAAAGTAGAGATAAAATAATTACCAAAAAAGGTCTTGTAACTTAGTCGAAACGAAAAATAATCTCAATTTAATGTTTGAAGGTATAAAAAGGTGTAAACAAGTGTAAATAAGTGGTCAAAAAATCATTTTACAAAAACCTCCTGTCCACACCAGACATTTACCTGTCATGAGGTGCGGGTGGTGAGGTGGTGAGGCAGAGGCAGCGGACCCAGGAATGATGAATATGATGATGATTTAATGAAGAATAAGTCAAACAACGGACAGCAGGCACACGGAGACACTGAAGCTAACATAGACGACGACTAGACTGGACATTGACGAAACATTGACGAGGACCCGACGAGGAACAAGGAACACAGGTGGAGTTAAATACACGGGAGGGTAATCACAGAACGAGACACACCTGGGAACAATCAAGGGGAGGACAGGACAACGAAGAGACTCAAGGACACAAAAAAACTCTAAATGAACACAGAAAACACAGATCCTGACAGTACCCCCCCCCTCAAGGGCGGCTACCAGACGCCCAAAAAAAAAAACCACAACAAGGGTGGGCGGAGGGGCGCCGGATGGGGGGCCAGAGTCCAGAAAAAACAAAAACACAACAAGGGTGGGCGGAGGGGCGCTGGACGGGGGGCCAGAGTCCAGAAAAACAAAAAACTACCCACCATCGTGGGCGGAAACACAAGAAGGGCCAAGAGTCCATAAACAAACAAAAAACTACCCACAGGGTGGGCGGAGGCAAAGGAGGCAGGAACCACGGAGGTGGTCCGGCGGTCGTCCGCGGCGGCGGGAACCACGGAGGCGGTCCGGCGGCCGTCCGCGGCGCTGGAGGCGGGAACCACGGAGGCGGTCCGGCGGCCGTCCGCGGCGCTGGAGGCGGGAACCACGGAGGCGGTCCGGCGGCCGTCCGCGGCGCTGGAGGCGGGAACCACGGAGGCCGTCCGGCGGCCGTCCGCGGCGCTGAAGGCGGGAACCACGGAGGCCGTCCGGCGGCCGTCCGCGGCGCTGGAGGCGGGAACCCCGGAGGCGGGACCCCAGGAGGCGGTCCAGCGGCCGTCCGCGGCCCTGGAGGTGGCGATGATGAGCCCCGGGGGCCGCCCACAGACGGCGATGACGAGCCCCCCGAGGTAGGGTCTCTGGTGGAGCACAGGGGGTCTCGGTCGGCGCACAAGGGGTCTCGGTCGGAACGCTGGGAGTCTCGGTCGGAACGCTGGGGGTCTCGGTCGGAACGCTGGGGGTCTCGGTCGGAACGCTGGGGGTCTCGGTCTCGGGTGGAACACTGGGGGTCTTGGTCTCGGGTGGAACACTGGGGGTCTCGGTCGGAACGCAGAGGGTCAGGGTCTCAGGTGGAACGCAGAGGGTCAGAGTCGGAACGCAGAGGGTCAGGGTCTCGGGTGGAACGCAGGGGGTCTCGGTCTCGGGTGGAACGCTGGAGGTCAGGGTCTCAGGAGGAACGCTGGAGGTCAGGGTCTCAGGAGGAACGCAGAGGGTCTCGGGAGTCGGGGTCTCGGAGGGAACGTAGAGGGTCTCGGGAGTCGGGGTCTCGGAGGGAACGTAGAGGGTCTCGGGAGTCGGTGTCACGGAGGGAACGTAGAGGGTCTCGGGAGTCGGTGTCTCGGAAGGAACGCAGAGGGTCAGGGTCTCAGGAGGAACGCAGGAGGTCAGGGTCTCAGGAGGAACACTGGAGGTCAGGGTCTCAGGAGGAACGCTGGAGGTCAGGGTCTCAGGAGGAACGCTGGAGGTCAGGGTCTCAGGAGGAACGCTGGAGGTCAGGGTCTCGGGTGCGCCGGCTGGAACGCCGGCTGATTCGGCCTCGGGTGCGCCGGCTGGAACGCCGGCTGATTCGGCCTCGGGTGCGCCGGCTTGAACGCCGGCTGATTCGGCCTCCGGTGCGCCGGCTGGAACGCCGGCTGATTCGGCCTCCGGTGCGCCGGCTGGAACGCCGGCTGATTCGGCCTCCGGTGCGCCGGCTGGAACGCCGGCTGATTCGGCCTCCGGTGCGCCGGCTGGAACGCCGGCTGATTCGGCCTCCGGTGCGCCGGCTGGAACGCCGGCTGATTCGGCCTCCGGTGCGCCGGCTGGAACGCCGGCTGATTCGGCCTCGGATGCGCCGGCTGGAGGTGAGCCGGAGCGGAGCCTCGGGGCCGGCTGCGGGGGCGAGCCGCAGCGAAGCCTTGGAAGCGGCCGCGGGGGCGAGCCGCAGCGAAGCCTTGGAAGCGGCCGCGGGGGCGAGCCGCAGCGAAGCCTTGGAACCGGCCGCGGGGGCGAGCCGCAGCGAAGCCTTGGAACCGGCCGCGGGGGCGAGCCGCAGCGAAGCCTTGGAACCGGCCGCGGGGGCGAGCCGCAGCGAAGCCTTGGAACCGGCCGCGGGGGCGAGCCGCAGCGAAGCCTTGGAACCGGCCGCGGGGGCGAGCCGCAGCGAAGCCTTGGAACCGGCCGCGGGGGCGAGCCGGAGCGAAGCCTGGGGGCCGGCAGCGGAGGTGAGCCGGAGCGAAGCCTGGGGGCCGGCTGCGGGGGTGACAGCTCCGGAAGGCGACGAGGGGCCGGGTCCACCGGCGGCTCACGTCGCCGTCTCCGGGCTGACAGCTGAGGTGACAGCTCCGGAAGGCGACGAGGGGCCGGGTCTGCCGGCTGCTCACGTCGCTGTCTCCGGGCTGACCGTGGAGGTGGCAGCTCCGGAAAGCGAAGAGGGGCCGGGTCTGCCGGCGGCTCACGTCGCTGTCTCCGGGCTGACCGTCGAGGTGGCGGCTCCGGAGAGCGACGAGGGGCCGGGTCTGCCGGCGGCTCACGTCGCTGTCTCCGGGCAGACAGCGGAGGTGCTGGCTCCGGAAAGCGACGAGGGGCCGGGTCTGCCGGCGGCTCACGTCGCTGTCTCCGGGCAGACAGCGGAGGTGCTGGCTCCGGAAAGCGACGAGGGGCCGGGTCTGCCGGCGGCTCACGTCGCTGTCTCCGGGCAGACAGCGGAGGTGGCGGCTCCGGAAAGCGACGAGGGGCCGGCTCCACCGGCGGCTCAGGTCGCTGGCTTCCCGGACGGAGGTATCGACGGGGGCCGTATCCGGGGGGTGCCAACACCAGTCTTGTCCCCCGGAAAAGCTCCCGCTGCAAGTCGGCGAGGGCTTCCACTAGCTCCCTCTCCTCCCTGCCGGATCTCCGCCTCATTCCGCTCTGCTCCTTTGGTCGGAACCTCGCTCCAGCTGGGTCCATTATAGCAGCCTCACCGATCGGTATGGTCGGGTCCTTCTGTCATGAGGTGCGGGTGGTGAGGTGGTGAGGCAGAGGCAGCGGACCCAGGAATGATGAATATGATGATGATTTAATGAAGAATAAGTCAAACAACGGACAGCAGGCACACGGAGACACTGAAGCTAACATAGACGACGACTAGACTGGACATTGACGAAACATTGACGAGGACCCGACGAGGAACAAGGAACACAGGTGGAGTTAAATACACGGGAGGGTAATCACAGAACGAGACACACCTGGGAACAATCAAGGGGAGGACAGGACAACGAAGAGACTCAAGGACACAAAAAAACTCTAAATGAACACAGAAAACACAGATCCTGACATTACCAAACAATCCACCAAGCACCCGGTGTGTTCTTAATTACTCAAATTGGTGGGAGGGTCTAACAATTAACAACGTAATCTAAACAATTCCAAATATAAAAATTAATTACAAATTTTGATTCTAAATTAACTTAAATATATTCCAACTACCCAAAGAACAAAACAAAATTGGTAGAAATTATAAACTACAAAACTTTAGCATAAATGGCCACAACATGGTTTCAATTACGGTAGTCTAAATGAACCAGAACAGATGAGCTCTGATAAAATGCTAGACACAAGTTGCATTAGATAAAGTCAGTATAAGTGGAAAAAAGACAAGAGTTTTTGGGTTTTTTTTTACTGTTTGCTAATAACACAATTCAAATTCCAAACCATCATTAGTGCTCAAACAGTGTTGCTTTTTGTTACAAAGAAAATTACCGTATTGCACCAATTTACTGAAGAAACCTGCATTGTTCTATCAAAGCAAGTTGTCTCCAAGATCGTTTAGTCATTATTATATTTCTAACATGCACTCTGATGTATGTTAGGTCTCTGAATCTTCCGCTGTGGAGAGAAATGGGTTTGCAGCACTCAGAACCTCTAAATGGACCTGCTAAATGTTTCGTGCTCAACAAGCTTTACGTGATCAAATGTCTTAAACGTGCTGCTGGCAGCTGATTTCAGAGGGCAGTAGCCAGACCAAGACATCTGAATAAACAGAACACTTTTGTCCAGAAAAGTTACAAAATCTATGGGCATGCAGCTCATGAAAACAAATTAAAGGTCTAACAGCAAACCACTGAAAGATGAATTCATATTAGCTTTGAAAATAATGTATTTTTCAAACAGTAGGCTTAGGTAATTAACATTTCACTGATGTGTTTTTTTCCTGTCTTGCTGCTTTTCTTTTTCAAGGAGTTGGTTTCTCTTGGTCTCTGTAACACCATCGGTGGTTTTTTCCGGTGTTACGCTGTGGCGTCCTCAATGTCTCGAAGTCTTGTACAGGAGAGCACCGGCTGCAAAACTCAAGTAAAACAAATTTGAATGTGATCACATTGCAAAAGCAAAGAAAAATGAAATAGAAACTCTGCTGTAGAATTCAGCTCCAGTCAGATGTTTGGTTGAAACTTCTGTACATTTTGCAGATTTACATTTTGTCTTGGTGTTTGTCTTTTGTCAGATTGCTGGGATGGTCTCCTCCGTTATAGTGCTCATTACAGTTTTGAAAATTGGCTCCTTGTTTGAAGATCTCCCCAAGGTAGCACCATTTCCCTTCTTCTCTCACTAACAGTGGTTTCTGGTATAGATAAAATGGCTTTTTGCATGTTTCTCTAAGATGGAGGGTCATTTCACTGTTTTTAAATACTCCGAACTGAACCTAATCGTCAGTGCAGAGCACAGCAACAACAAAAATCTTCTTGATTGGCATCACAACATCCTGGGAATGAGATAAACGTTCAAACAGAAATTTAAAAACAGGTCAAACGACGACTGAATTATTCTGAACTGATCAGTAACACCACTACTCGTTACAACACTGTTTTGGTTTGGAAAACCTATGGGCATAATTTGATTTTAAAGCTCACCCATAATCACTACAATCCATCTGAATTCAAATTCAATTGAGAAATACTTTTTTCATCTCAAAGCATTTTAAATTTTGTTTCAAGTCAAATCATCCAAGCATCATCAAAGACTCGTTGTGGCCGGTGATGCTGTGGGCAGTCAGGATCTCCAGTAGAAGTCAGTTTTGCAACAAATCTTAACAGGCCTTTGACTAAAGACTGCTGCTATCATAGCCTCATGACTTTCATGATTTGCTAAAAGTTCAGTATTCAGACAACAAAGATGATATTCTGCAGTAATATGTCCTGGATGACACCATCAGTTGTAGGCAAACTCTGCTAATCAACTTCATTTCCTTCTCTTTGGTTCTGCTCTGCATCGATGAAACCTCCTTTTCAACTCCTCTGGTATTCATGGTTGTAGTTCAGGTATTTTGAGTTTTTGAGATGCGGATCAGTTTCCTCCAGCTGTGAAAACAATACCTTGTTGGCATGGCGACACATCATAAGAAGTGCCCAAAAGTAAAAACAAAAAAAAAAAGTAGGAGCAAAAAATCCTTCCAACTGCACAGCATCAAAAACCAAAGGGAATAAATACCTCAATCAAACTTCTTTTGAACTAATGTCTACAAAAAGAACAAATCAGACAAACATAACAGAGATACTCTAACATGCTGCCAACATGAGCAGAGTTCATACCCAGTAAAGCTGGGGATTTTGTCTGAATTCATTTGTGTTTCCTCAGGCGGTTTTATCCACAATCGTGATTGTGAATTTGAGAGGAATGTTCAAGCAGTTTATGGATATGCCCATGCTGTGGAAGTCCAACAAGGTTGACTTGGTGAGTCTTTTTCATCCATTTCAATTTAAATGCAGTCTGTGGAACTGCTGACACGTCTAACTGCTGGTATCGTTGCCACGCAGCTTGTTTGGCTGGTCACATTCATAAGCACCATCCTCCTCAATCTGGACTTGGGTCTGGCTGTCTCCATCGGCTTTTCCATGCTCACAATCATCTTCAAAACACAACTGTAAAAACACACTTTTGATCGTACTTACTGACAATGATTGGACTGTGATCTAATTAGTGAAAGGCTGCAGGGCAATACTTGTCTTAATCATATAATTGCTACTCGTTTCAGACCCAGGTACTCAATCTTGGGCAATGTACCAGACACAGAGCTGTATCTGGACATAGAGGCCTACAAAGAGGTAACATTATTGCTCCAAAACAAATCATCCAAGTTTTACTCAGTTTCTTTTTCTTTACTTGTAATATTTTAGCATTGGATGTTGCAATATTTAATTTGATCGCTGGTTTTTGCAAAGGTTGAACATCTTCTCAGAAACAATGAGAAACCTTGTCCACAGGCCACGAGCTCTTGAGTTATTTTACTGTGAATAGTTCTATATTGCTTTTGTATTTTCTTGTTAAACCATACTTCTAAACTATACTTGACTCTGATAAGGCAATAGTGGTACAAATCTAAACATTAGCAGCTCTGCAACAAGTTAGCTCAGTGGCACACGTCACTTCAAAACTGGAAAAATGTTGACTGCTCTCTCCAGGCTGGAGTGAGAGTCTTTGTCTGAAACCTTCAGAGTTCAGCAGGCATTTTGTTTACAATTGATGGCAGGATGGAACTTCAGCTGCAAAAATTAGGGTTCTGCCTTGATGTGTCATGATAAAGAAGGAGCTAAGCAAAACATGAACCTTTCAATTTATGGTTCAGAGAAAATTATGTTGTTGTTTTTGTCTATTATTCCATCCATGTAGGCCAAAGAGATCCCAGGAATAAAAATCTTCCACTCATCAGGCACTATCAATTTCACAAATGCTGAAATGTACTTGGAGTCCCTGCAAGAGAAGGTGTGTGCATGTGTGCCCATGACAGTGCAATACGATCTCTTTCTGCTGGTAACATTAGCCTCTATGGCTTCGTTATTTCTCTCTCTTGCCTCACTTTCTTTTTCTTTGTCTTAATTACGACACACAAACCCTCTGTAGAGTGGAATCGACATTGGAAAGCTGCAAACTGAGAGGAAGAATCAAGAAGCCAAGCAGAGGCGAGAACAAGAAAAACAGAAAAAAAGAGAAAGGGATGAAGCAAAGAAAAATGTATGCATGCTGCAAGCATACTGGCGCTAGCTGATATTTTTTAGTCATCACTCTTTTCCTTTTTTGACAGAGGCTAAATAAGAATAAGGATAACCAGAAAGGTGTGGTTTTGAGCATGGCAGACACAGATTCAGACATCTCTGGCAAAGGTCAAATCAACTGGGGTTATCGTTCCGACAAAGTCACATCCGACTCTGATTCAGACTCATATGAGGTCGTCACTGTGGATTCAAAACAAGGTGAAGATGGGAAGAAGAGTAGCTATAGATCTGGGACTCACAGCATCATTCTGGATGTCTCAGCGACCAGCTCTTTGGACACAGTTGCTGTGAAGACGCTAAAAAATGTACGTCTGTATCTGGATTTCCTAGTTGGGTGAAGATCAGCAAACGATGAATAAAGTTTTGTTCTTATTTCAGATTTTCAGGGACTTTGGGGACGTTGGTGTGACCATCTATCTAGCCGGCTGTCAAGGTAAACCTACCCACAGACAAAACAGAAACAGAAGTGAGGTGAATACAAAATCAAGGCATTAGGTTTTGATAGTGAATGCATCAAGGTCTCAGGCTGTGAGGCGCCACATTGTTCCGGATAGTGCATAAAAGTCAGGCAGAAATATATCAGGTTGATATGTGTTCCCTATGATGGTCAGCTGAATTGTTGTAATTGTTATTGAGAAAAATGCAACAAAATTCAGTACTTATCTAAACAGTGCATTAAAAACAAAAACAAAACAAAAAAAAAACCCATAAAAACAGATGAATAAATAACACACACCTAAATACAAGCAGTCTCTTAAAGTCATCAACACTGCTCTGTCTTTATGTGCTGTAAACACAGCCTGTGTGGTGGAACAGATGGAAAGGGCAAACTTCTTCTCCGAGTTCGTCCCCAAGAGCTGTTTGTTTGTGTCGGTTCATGATGCAGTTCTTCACATTTTCAAGAAACTGGGACAGGAGAACAACGGCACTGTGAGTAAATCACACTGCAGAGGCATTAAATGATAGCTTTTTCCTACACATAAATTTTCTTTTTTTCCCCCCCAACTCTATTTTTCTTTTTTCAGGATCTGTTTTGTGATACCAAAATGTGACCAGGAGGGGTCGCATTTTTTCCAATTCACGCAATCTTCAACCTCTCCTCCCCCTTTGCACGTTTCACCGCTCTCCATTGGCTGCCACTGTCTCCTCCCCTCTCATTCACCAGGAGAGAATGAGCCACCTTGACATGGCGGCCGGTTGCCAGGGAAACACAGGGATCTGTTGCCTTGGCGACCAGCTTTTTATGATATGGTATAATGAGATGGCCAGGAATACGTCACTGCGGCTCTCTTGCTGTGTGGTGTGGAGTGTTTGAGATGGCGGAGGGTGGGGGATGAGTGGGAGAATGTAACGCAGGACTAATGAGAGTCTGTATTTATGGCATCCATGAGAGGGAGCAGAGAACGAGTGGAAGGCTGGGGGTAAAAAGAAACTTTTGAAAAGGAAAGTATAATATCTGCCAGTCATTTGTGAATAATGTGACCACAAAAAAAGCGTACTTGCTGTTACATTCAAACAGAGGGGCAGCTTTAATCAAACAAATGGATGTACTTATATCTTATTCACAAGTCAGAGAAGTCATAACTTTTAGCTTATTTCTATAAACTGCTAATGTTGAGCTAGCCAAGAGTTCAACGGCATATAGAATAGAATGCAATAAATGATCTGGCTTTTTCTCATTTTTTTCTATTTATTTTTGAAGATCTTTGTTAGGTGCAATTGCATGCTTAGCCTACTTTTAAAAATACTGATCAGACAAGCAAAACAACATGACTTCCTTGCCACACCCATGAGATGAATGATCAACTTGCAGAAATCATTAATAAGTCACAGATTTATTTTTTTCTTCTTTTCCTACAACTGCAAAGGTGATAAAAGGATAGCGCTCGCTGTTCTGAAATGGGGTCTTTTGGATCTGTTAGCAGGCAGTATCTTACTTGCAGTTGTTTCAATGTGGATTTCCTGTCATGTTTGCATGGTATGTTTATACAGACATTTACCTCCAAACTCTAAATATCCTTAGACATATTCTTAATTGACATTTAAAGTCAAATAATTTATTCTTATTTAGCCAAAAACAAAACAAAAAACATAGAAAATAGCATTTTTGTAATTCCATGGATACTTCTTCAAAACATGCATTTTTGAGGTCAAGCTTTTTTTATTTTTTTGCACTTTTGATCATGTTTAGAAACTTTTTAACATTTAAAATCAAAATCCATTTTTATGTAAACATGATAGCATGTGCACTTTTTAAAATTTTTGTGTTTTTCATTAACAACCATTTATGTCTTTTCAATGAAAGGCTGCTGTTAGGGTTTGCAGTCAATTAAAAGATAGACCAGGCATTTAAATGCATTTTTTTTCTCTAACAATATCACTTGGATTTGTCATTTTGTAATGTAATTTATGTAATAGGTATGAATGATAATGAATTTATTGTATCATCCCCAAGTAAACTGATGGAAAAAAAGTCACTGATCCATAAAATATACCTGAATAGATTTATTTTAGTACTCATCAAATTCTGCAGAATGTTTTATTACATAAATATTTTTGTTGAAAGCATTAAAGAGTTATTTTTAGTAAGAATTGGTTTAAATAACTTTATGTCCTGTTGCCACATTAAAACAGGAATACAAAAAGACTTTGTATTCCATGGAAACGTTGCTTTTTAGAACGTGTGTTTAGCCATCTTAGATTTTAGATGGCAGAAGAAAATTAGGGGATTCGATGCTGCAGCTTCTGAAGGAAAATACCAACCTTGTTAAACTGGTAGACGCCCTAGAAAATAACATGTTTGGCATCGCAGGGCTAATATTCCACTGAACTCCACTTCCAAACTACCCCATTCAGAGATTTGAGGTAATTGAACCAAGAAGTTGTTTTTTCTGTATATTTTGTGTATATATTGTACATTTTAGTGAATGAAAACAAGGAAATAAAGACCCTTAACAACACAGTACATCTCTTCATCTGATTGTTTATTGCTTCTCTCTGTTCCATCTCAACATCTCTTTCTCGTGCTTGGTACACAGCTCAGTTGGATGTTATTCTCTTCTCTAAACGTGTTAATAATCCTCATTAACCTCCCCCCAAAAATAACACTAATTCACAACACTACAATACACAAGATACTTAAGTTAGTTTATAATACACAGCTGGAAATGGTGAGGCATTGTCTTGTTGTGATTATATATTTTCTTTCTTTTCATTTCTTCTTTTTTTAAACAAATGGAAGTCATTTTAATTACACTGAATGGAGTGAATACAGCTGGCAGAAATTACTGTCCATAGGCAATGTGACATGTAATTGAAGGTAACACTGCCATGGTCCAACACACGCACACACACACACACACACTCCCTTACATACACATGCAAATGCCCACGCACGTACAGATACACAGGGCACGGGCACACATGCAGCTACATGCATAAACACTATGACGATGGGATTTCACCAGCAGACATGATGGGAGTTCATCTCGACAGTTTTAACCAGAGGTTTCTGCTCATGTGAAACAAAATGCCTTTTTGTTTGGCTTTATATATACTGACAGAAAGGTGCAGAGAGGGGAGACACTGCAGCTATGGGAGACACGATAACACCCACAATACGAGAAAGGGACGAGACAGCACGAAGGCAGGAGGACGGAGGAGGGGGGGTGGGGGGGGGGGGGGGCGGACAGAGAGCAGAGTCAGCGAGGTAGAGTGAAAGAAACAGAGCAGAGGGCGTGACTTCATGAATGCAGGTGTGTTTCAGTTCTTCTCCAGTGTTTTCCTTGGTCCATTTGCCCAGGATCTTTTTTTTTCTTTCTTTTTGTACATTTTAAAAATTGTAGAGTGTTTTACTGATTTGTGTTTAGATCAGACAAGGCCAATGTAGCGTTTGTGCATGTTTTGGTGGACATGTGTTGCTGAGATCAGGTCGTCAGATTACACTCTCAAAGAGGAGGGTGCTCTTCGTCTCTGCAGCGGGCAGCAGCTTGGCCTCGCTTTCTGGCGCCAAGTACTCCAGGTGGTGTCTGCCCCAGATGGGGGTAGTTAGGTTTTGCCACCGCTGCAGGAGGGAAAGACAATAAAAACACGACAAGCTCTGAATCTGGAAAATGTTCAACCTTGTTTTATATCCAAAGACCCAGAATTATTCAAATGTATCATTAACTGAAAGTCCCAAAAAGAAAATCTCACCTCACGCAGAGGTCCTTTGCACCGCAGCAGCTTGTAGAGAACAGTAAGAGGAATACAGAGCATAGAAGAAAGAGCCAGTGCCCATCCAAGTGCTTCTCCCCATAGAGGGTAGGTGTACATCGTGTTGTAGGTGAGGGGTTGGTAGTTCACCACGTGGAAGAGGAACACTGCCTGAATAAACACATAAAACCCCATTAGATTACTACAAACCGGCAAAGTCAAATAGAAAGGGTCTGAAGCCACACATACCACGCAGACGAAAGGCGTGATATAGGACCAGCACCACTTCATGTAGGGTAAGGGCTGATAGCCAATCATACGAGCCACGTCATCCATGAAACGGTCTGCGCCTGGAAAGGGGGACACAAGGACGCTGTTTTGAACTGGCCAGCTGTGTAGTTTCTGCTGAGCCTGCTGCAAGGAATTAACTCACCATAAACCCATGCGATCACGACACACTCCCAGAAGGCCTGCCACAACAAAGTGATGCCGCTGGCAGAGTAGTAGTCAAAAATTTGGAATACATACATCCCTCCCTGACGAAAACAGAAAGAGCATTCAGAATCTATTCACTGAATTACTTTATTTATTTTTATCCAGTACATTATTAATCTACTCTTAATATTTTAATGAAACTTTTATATCTACGTTATGATAACCTTTTTATGTAACGTTCATACAATCACAGTAATTTCTGATAAAAATATACATTCAAAACCCTTTCTGTACCTCTGTGACCATGGACAAGTCAATAAGGAAGCAGATGATGCAGCAGATGGCAGCAACTACTTCTCGTCTCAATGTGGCAAGGGCAGATTTAGGAGGCAGCATGTCCATGAGTCCTGTTATCAGGCCTTCCACCCCTACGAACTGAAGAGTAGAGAAAATAGGAGAAAAGTTCACGAGAATCTAGTAGACAACACAGTGGCACAGAGGAGTTTGGAAGTTTTCTACGTTTTACTTTTGGAAATTCGTCAGATAATGATATTAGAAAGTTGGAATTTCAAAACTGCTAAAAAGTTCTGACTTTCCCCATAGTTTAAAGTGTTTTTTAATGAGATGCCAAAGGATGGCCTGAAGTGACTGGAGCTTTCTTTGGCTGCACTTTTCCCCTCACTTGCAAAAAAAAAAAGGCAAATAAAGCTGTCTGAAAATATCTCCAGTCTAAAAGAACAGATACATTCATGGTGTGGAAACTAAAGGAGTGCCACCCATCACCCTTAAGGTAAAACTGCAGTCTCTTTAAAGAAGCCCACAAATAGCTCTATTCAAGAAAACAGCTTGAGTAATTAACCAGCTGCTGTGCCACGGCTGCTTCAATACACAAACAGCGAAAGACAAAAGACTAAATTTAAAGGTTGTTTATTCAGGGCTTTTACTTTCTATACATTTTTATGGCTTTCAGTTCCAGTTGAGCAGAATATTTTAACTTATTGATCAACAAATGGGTTTTATTTTACTCATGCTAATAGTTATTTTGTCTGGCTATGTTTCACTGCTTTCATTATCTTTTTGTAGTTTGAATGTTTTACTGATTCTTTTACAGCAATTAGTCACTTATTCTTGTAAATGTAAGGTAGAAGTTATCTTTGAGTACCTTTTACTAACGATCCAAACCCAAAATACAATAATTAAATGTTATATTGTATTATAAAAGCAGCATAAGCAGCAGCAGGAATACAAACAACTTTTCTGAATTACATAAAATCAATTAGCTTGTGATATATCTTGTTTAAATTTTTTATGCATAAATAAAGTGCTATTTTAAATGATGCTACAGTACTATTTAATAAACTTCAGGAGAAATTAGTAAGAATCTCAAACCAGCCCCTGCCTGTTTGGAAGCAACAACATCAGGTTCAGACTCAAAACACCTTTGTTTTATCAAGAAGTTAATATGAAGTGTTACAGCGGACACCGAGTTCTTTGTTTCTAACTGTATGAATCCGCTCACTATTCAGTGTCCTGTCAAACCGCAGATGTTCAAACTAACTGAAAAAGTACTTTATACACTGGAGATTTGAATGCCATCCCTTTCCAGTCTCCCTGCGCAACAATGTATTTAAAGATGCTTGCAGGAAAATAGTTTGGCCTTCAAAATAGAACGCCAAACTTGCAGCATGTTCTTGTGCAACGTGGCATTGGCAGAAAGAGAAAGAGAAAACGAAAACAAAAGGAGAAGAAATGAGGACAAGAATGGAAAGTGAGAGTATGTGAATGGGTCTGAGAGCAGACAGACACTCTCTGTGTGAATCAGACAGAAGTTTCATTGAGAAATCTCCGGGCTTCTAGACAATAGATGTAGGCCTTGGCTCAAACAGGAAAATAGCAAAGAGGGTGCAAAGAAATGCCATAGATGTGGTGTGTTTAAGTCGTTGGTGTGAAAGGAAGTGAGTCAGAAGAAGGCAGAAAATAAAACAGGTGCTGAGTTACATTGTGGATGAATGATTTTAATACCTAAATCATATTCATGTATGTTTCTGTGCGTTTAGGGATGCATTTGAATCCATCTTTTTTCAGGGTGAAGTTATTATACAAAACACAACCTCAATTAATTTATCATATGTTTTTGAACTTTTTTACATTAGAGAATATGTGCTGAGATCTTTTAGCCAACTTTAAGCTGTAAGGGATTTCTTGATTCTGCAGGTCAAACAGTAATCAGGTTTCATACCTGACTGGAGGTAGCTTCACTTGGGCCAGGTTAGTCTGAATATACTAAATCATCATTTAAAACATGTATCTTTTAACCTTAGTTATTATTGTCTGATACTGAACTACTGTAATTAATCATCCATCCATCCATCCATCCATTTTCTAACACCCTTGTCCCTAATGGGGTCACGAGGTGCCTATCTCCAGCTAACGTTCCAGGCGAGAGACGGGGTACACCCTGGACAGGTCGCCAGTCTGTCGCAGGTAAATAGTCATGTGAAACCTTTAATTGTGAAAAAAAGGAGAATCAGAATAAATTTGTAAGAGGATAAAAGCTTTTTGTCACCACAACATAGTCATCTTTGACTGTATAATTTAGCAATCATATAATTGTGTGAATTAGAGAAAAACTGGAGAAAATTCACTGTTAAATTAACAATTAATTGCTAAATTCACAGTGAGTTGTGCATTCACACCCAGTTTTTGTCTTTGAAACTCACTGAAGCTGAAAGTTTTAAATAATTCCACCCTGGATAAAGAATAGCTTAAAGTCTTCCTTTAAGGCGCAGAATTAGTATGACAATTATATCTGTGGAGCATCTGTGCAAATGTTTCAAACTGGATGCACTTTAAATTTAAATAGAGTCGCAGTGTCAGGATAAGATGTTAAACCCAATTACCTCTGAGCTAACTTCTTTCACCAAGGTCAAGTCTCAGCATTACCTGACTGTCCAGGCCCAGTACGAGTAACATGAAGAAAAACAGCGCTGCCCAAAGCGGTGCCAGAGGCATCAGCGTCACAGCCTTGGGGTAGGCTATGAAAGCCAGGCCTGGGCCTGCACACAGAGAAACACAGTTAGAATGATAAAACCCTTCGATACTGAGAGTGACTCATAACTGATGAGTGGACTCACCACTCTCAGCCACTTTACTGATGTCCACTCCCTGTTCTGCAGCCATGAAGCCCAGAGCAGAGAACACAACGAAACCAGCAAAAAAACTGGTTCCACTGTTGATAAGAGCCAGGATAAATGCATCCCTGCAGGGAAACGGCAAAAAAACCCCAAAAAACAATTACACGAAGAAAAAAAAAAAACTGTGGGAAAAATATGTCAGAGCATATGACGTAACGTAGGCTTATGTAATATACTCAAGACAGACCCAAGCAAAGAGGAGATAGCCTGGGATGGTAAATTAGAGATCAATAGCAATTTCTCTGAAATACATAGCTGTCTTAGATGGTATGTAGCAAGGAGAGCTAATGCCTCCGACTGCCAGACAAGTTGCACTTCAAATCTATATTTCCATTTTGTGTGCTATTAGAAGCGGTCATGTGAGTTAAGTGACTCATGCTGGAGTATGCCCTCTGTTGGAAATACTGATTTACACTTCAGAATCTAAAAAAACATGTCTGTTTTTGGACTTATACACCACTATGCGTCCAACTACAAGTGCTACTGTATTAAGGGCTACAGTAACACAACTCCACTCAGATATGAGGAATGTATAAACAACATCTGCACTGGTTGCTGTAATACTGTTTCATGGTAATGTTTATGAGCACCCTCCTCTAAGGAAAAATGTCAACAGCCTCTAGGAATCAATTTTCCTTCCCCAATGCTGTTTTTTTTTTTTGCTCTTTCCACAAGTGCTTCTGTGACTTTTCCTGTAAACAAACAGAAGCAAACACCTTGAATCCCTCTGAGTAGAGACTGCCTGAGAATGTGTGCCATAATCCCGATTTATTACAGAATTCAAACAAGAAAGAAAGAAAATTCTTTGAAACCAAATGGCAGTCAGTTCAGGAAAATTGATTGCTTTATTTCTTATTAACGAAAAGACGGCATGCATTAAAATAGTTTGAACAGCAGCTGCCTTCCAGTCATTACAGCTAATGTGTTCATTTTCAAGGTATCCTGTCAAATGGTTCCAAACAACACTGTTAACAGGTCGATAGATTATTATTTTAGATTTCTGAAGCGTCATGGCAAACATACCATAAAAGAAAGCTGTTAACCTTTGAGGTTGCCTGGAAAGGCATGCGTACCTATTGAACATTTTCACATTAAGCCCTACCTATTGCAATTAGGAATTGCAGTGTGCTTCATGGCAATTTGATATGACAGAACAAGACAGAGTAGTGCATAATTGTGAAGAGGAAGAAAGTTTCTTCAAATTTCTTTGCATTATATTTTGCTGACTTTTCCCCTATATTCATAAAGGAAATCCTGTGCAACCAATTGCTTTCAGAAATCACCCAATTGGCAAACATACATTATTTGTGAGTAAAAATAGACCCAAGTGTCCTGTGAAGACCCCAGGGTTTTGTAAGAGAATGTAATGACCTGCATGTGTAACTCAGTGTGTGGCAAAAAAAAAGGGCCACTGCTCATCAACCTGAATACATAACTGCCACTGTTAAACCTGGTAGTGGCAGTATTATGACGTGAGAAAAATATTTACTTTGGGATTGATACAGAGCTGAAGAGAAGATGGATTGAGCTAAATTCAGGATAATCCCTGAACAAAAACCTGTTAGAGGCTCTTAGTCACCTGAGACTCATTTCACCATCCAGCACAAATAAGCTAAACACAAAGCCAGATCTATAATGAAAAGATTTAGACCAAAGTGTATTTATGTGCTACAAAGTCACAGTTCAAACCTAAACTGAGAATCTGTGGGAAAATGTTAAAATTGCTGTTCAAAGACAGGTTTTCCATAAATCTGACTGAACCTGAGCACAAAATTATTGGGAAACGTTTTAGTCTTTACATGTGCAGTGGTGGTAGAGATATACAAAGAATTGCAGCTGTGATAGCAGCATGAGGTGATTCTACACTCGATAGAGTCAGGAAGGCTGAAAATAAATGCACACCACAGTTTTTATTTCTATCTGTAAACGTGACCAAAAAAACCATGTTTATTTTACTTTCATTACTATTCACCTTTATTTGTATTGTTTAGTACACATCACAATAAATACAATAAAATTTGTTATTGTAAAGTGAAAAATGTGAAAAAGTTCAACGCAGATAGAAAAGTTTTCAAAAACACTGCATTTCCTGACCTATCGCATGTGTGAGAGCTAACATTTACCACAACACAACATGATCTGGTAACTTCCAACTAAGGTTAAAGAAGAAGTGAAAATGTCTACTAGCAAAATATTTATGAAATCCCATTATTATGAGCATTCCAAATATGCAGGCTGTGTTGTGAGATTTACCACAGAGGTCCATACTACTGCTCCAGAATTATGCAACTATTGCTTGAGGACATTAATGTCACAAACGTTGCTGACACAGGTGAAAGCGCAGGCAACAAACAAAAGTGAAGCCATATTTGGACAGAACTTTACGCACACTTTCAGGAAAACTATAGGAGAAATATTCTTTAAGTTGGGGCTGTCTGCCCAGAAACATTTTGGATTTCATTTATTCTTCCAATGCATTTCCAAGTTTAATATTATAAATATTCCAACGCATTTCCAAGTTTAATATTTATAATACCCATAGAAAAGTGTACACATTACATGATAAGACATTGGAAGACCAAATGAGAGTGTATTGGGATGAAAAGTAAGGTCATGACTTCTTTTTAAAAGTGTCCGCTTTTCAGAATCAGCGGTGTCTGGATTTTATGCTGTGTAAAAACTCACTGGTAACAGTTGTTATGGAAGCGGTTGTAGCTGCCCAGTGCAGTTAGGGCACCAAGTCCGATGGCATAGGAGAAGAAAATCTGAGTTCCAGCATCAATCCACACCTACAATGGAAAATTAAAAGACTATTTCCAATGATCCTGATCCATTCATTAAGTCTTTGTTCAAACTCTGTTATATTACTTGGTTTTTGGACTGTAGAACAGAAAAAAAACGTGTAATGGAAGAATGTTACCTGTGCTTCTCCCAGTTTGGACCAGTCTGGTTTTAGGTAGTAAACAATTCCATCCAGAGCTCCAGGCAGGCTGACTCCATGAGCCAGAAGAACCACCAGAACTAAGTAGGGGAACAGTGCTGTGAAGTACACAACCTAAACAAATTGCACATAAAAAAAGAGCTTCAGGTGCACTTCTTTACAATCTGAGACTAATTAATTCTGAAGATTTTGATTGCTGATGTGCAATGAAGTCCTAATACTATATGACTTTGATTAGTACTCAAGTGTAGCTTGTTGAGCAAGACTTTATTTAGAGGTGTCCATGTCAAGGAGGCTAGCTACAAATAAACAGCACACTTTTCTCAGCGTGTGCTGAGAAAAGTACATGCTTCATTATGTTCATTGCTTCAACATAATAAAGCAACACTTCATTATGTTGCTCTAGTACTAAAAGATTTCAGCATGGCAAAATGTGGAAATATTTAAACTTTTTTAAAAGTTTTGAAACTTAAAAAAATATAAAGGATTTAGTCAATTTGGTTAAATTAATTTGAGCTATTGTAGAATGGTTCTTATCACTTCCTGATTACCTGCTTTGCAAATACTCAAGGCACAAGTAGAAGCAGATTACGCACTTCCTTTAGGAGATGTGTAAGGGACTCTGGCGAGTTACTGAGAAGAAAAGGTGGCCTGTTTATGGAAACCCAGAAAACACGGACACTCCCTGCAATAGTGGGTGTTGCAGGGAGTACACCTTTTCTGAAAGTTCTCTATATCAAGTTATTATAAGGAGGCCGCTCCCAGTCACCATGTAAAAGTGTGAGTCTGGTGGGAATAAAATACTGAAAGAGCACAGTTTGTCTTGGTCTGACAAGGTAAACAGGGGTAGGAAAAGGCCCCTTTGAGCTTGCAAACATGTACATAGTGGAAAGGCAATAAGCAGCTTACAGCAGGTCGGTTCAATCTGATTCATTATTTTTACCCTCCCTCTATAAGTTTTAGCTGCTGTGGGAGTCACAAGAATGTACATTTCTACATGTTACAAAATGAGGATTTATAGCAACGTTTTGAAGAAAATAAAAACAAGAAGTAGCTAGGAGTTTGCTCAGATTACATTCTAAGAAATATTTGGAGATCATCAAATGTTATGGTTTTAAAAACCTTCAGAAATAGGCAAGCTTTCAAAGAAAGTTCTTCCATTTCAGTCCAGAACCTTCCTCTGTGCTAAAGCTCATTTGGAGCTGAGAAGGAAAAACGCTGCAGTTACTTTCCCTTACGCATTCGCAGCAAATGTTTGTGTGCGCCTTTCATACAGCCTGTATGAATAATAATCTGGTTTATGTAAACCTAAATAATGACATGTGATGCTAGGTAGGTGTTAGCATTTTGCCTCTACATAAGACATTACCTTGCCAGTAGATTTCACTCCTTTCCATATGCAGAAGTAAACGATGACCCAGGTGGCTATGAGACACAGCACCATCTCATAGCTGATCGCACCGGGTTCATGCAGGCCTCCAGAGAGACGGAGCACTTTACGTCTGGAAAGGAAAGCAGGAGACTGATTCGGGGCTAAATTAGGCAAATAAAAAACCAGAATGATTTCAAAAGTATATTCACAGTGAAACAACTTAAACACTGTGACTGAACTGAGCTGTGGTTTTCCAAATCAAATCACTTGTTTGGCTTGCAAATTGAGAAAAACACAAAGACATCAAATATACAAAACGCATTTCAAATGAGGAAACTGTAACTTTGTCCGTGTCTTTGTTGTGTTCAGTTTCTAAATTTCGTCATGCTCAAGTGAGGGATATAAACCTACTCCCAGAACTCGATGACCGGGGAGCGCAGACCCTCAGCCTCCATGCAGCTGTTATTGATCAGGAGAAGGGAGGTCAGGTTCAGCGGGGGCAGGGTGGATGAGAAGTTGGAGGGGGAGGCAGAAGGCGTTGGCAGAGTGCTACGGTTGTGGCAGGCGCGTCGGAAATCCTGTGTGCAGTTGGGGGTGTTCCAAGGGTGTCCGCAGGTGGCCCACGGCAGTGGGTCAGTGAAAGAGTGGAAGAAATAGTAGAGGCCCCACACCAGTATCATGATGTAGTAGGTATTACAGAAAAACACAATCACCATTGATGCTAGTCCCAGACCTAGAGAAGAGAGGAAAGCGTTTGATTCCCTCAGCAGAACTCAGTATCAGACTTTGCCAGAGAATTACGGAAAAGTATTTACCCTTAAAGAGCGGAGCGATGTTCCACGCAGAGACTCCTCCTTGCTTCATGAACTGGCCCAGTGCGATCTCCAGGAAGAAGACAGGGATTCCCCCAATGAACACGATCAGCAAGTAGGGGATCAGGAAAACCCCTGAAAAACACACATTCACGCAGACTATTTAATGCATCTCCGTTTTTCTGCAGCTTTGGTCGTTTTCCACCCGTTGTTTTTAGGTGCAAAAAGTACCTGTCTGTAATATCATGTCAATTTGTAGTCACCTTTTCGAATCAAAGCAGTACACTGACCCACAGCTAAGTTCAGTAGTTACCAGAACAATTCATCGTAGCGTAAAGTTCATGTTTAATTTTTGAGCTTTGAACCTCTGTGTTTTAGAAAACGTGCTGGATTTTGAACTATTAGCAGTCTTTTGGAAATCACAGAATTAAAGTGAGGATCTACAACAGTGGTCTCAAACTGCATGTCTGAAGGTCCGGAGTCCTGGAACTTTTAGGCGTCTCTCTGCTTCAGCACATCTGGCTCCAGTATTAGTTCATTAGCAGAACAGCTCTGTAGAGGCTGACTGCATGCTAGTGAGGAAGGTTTGTTGTTTAAACCAAGTGTGAAGGACAAGGGACTCATCTAAATGTTGCAGGACTCTGGCCCTCGAGACATGCAGTTTGAGACCATGGGTCTACATTATCTAAGGAATACACACACAGGAACTTACATTTATAGTTAGCCAAGTTAATCACAAGCATACAATGATGAAGAATGTTTCCAATGTCATATCCAAATTATTTGGTGTTTTATTAATTAGCAACACACTTACACACTCACATGACTTCACTTACAGTTCTCTGCTCCTAATATAAATAAATATTGGGAATTTAAAGCAGGAAGGCTAAAAATAAGTATTTTCTTTTGATCGCTGTGAACTTGCTGAAGATGGTAAAGAGAAATTGGAAGTTGGCAAAAACTACTTTTGGCAGACCAAAGTTTTGAAAAAAAAATGCAATAAGACACCAGTAAGAAATAATTGATCTATCTCTGTATTATTATACATCAGAGATTGGAAAAGTGTTTTCATTTTCTATTCCAAAGAAAAACACATTATAGGAAAGGCAGGTGCACTGGCAGAAACAAAGTCTAATACTAAATGTAAAAGTCAGGTTTAAGGTCTTAGGGACAGATGACCAACTTGGAGTTAAGAGGTAAGAAAGGACAAAATATGTGAAATCCATGGAGGAGGACAAACCAGATGCTCTGTGTGAAATAACCACAATGTCTCCCTTTATCACAAGTGTTTGAACACATTAGTAGAGTACGGTATCAGACTTTGACTTGGAAGCTGCAAGGTGATGAGGCAGCAAAAGGAGACGATATGAGGACAATCGACAGGAAGCCGAGACATGTAGAACTTGGTTGTGCTAATGGCTTTCTGTGTTGTGCTAATCCCTCTTTTTGAATTCTTACACTGCAGCACAAGTGTGAGCTGATCAGCAGAAGGGGGAAAAACCCACAGAAATGTGGCATGAGCCATTCAAATCACTGAATGGAATTTCAACCACTTGGTTTTGTTAATAACACAGCCAAGCGATGCCAACATAGTGCGCAGATGGGAGGGAGTCACATGACGGCGATGACGCAGAGCAGAAAGAGGCCAAGAAGAAAGGAGGGAAAGATGGATAGATTACATGAGAGGCAGGCAGGGAACTGGGACAGCGCTACGGAGCTCTGACAGAGAGCAACAAAATAAATATCACACACTGAAGCAACGACTTTGTGGGCTCTGCCACTTGACAGCTTCAGCTCCTCTTTCTTTTTTAAATGCTGTTTCTCTGAGAGAAGGGAGTTTTAGCCAAATAAGGAAACATTTGCAAGTCAAAGAGAGAAAAGGGTCGGGAGAGCAGGAGAGAGAAAGACACAGACGCCTGCACTGACATATCTCAACATATTGTTCAAATTATCAAGTCGCAGGCTTCTGACAGGCTTAAATAAATCCTCTGTAATCCTAAGAGGACGAGACACACTGGCTGATTTACAGAGAAACATCTGATTTGTAGGGGATTACTTACATAATTTTACATTGGTTTAGTCTTTTAGTGTTTCACGCAGGCGGCCTTTTTGCTTCATTTACAAGCAGGTGTTGCCGGAGACGTTTGCTGTACAATGAAATGTAATTGATCAAGTTGTCGCTCCGCCCTCGAGTTGAAGGGCGTAGCGACTGTCGCAGATGAGAACGTGCTGACGCCAAGAGTACGAATGGACGGGTTATTACGTAACACATGCATACGCCTCCCTATGCTGGAATAGAACACCTCTGTACGCATCAGGATTGCAGGACAGGCGCGCAGGAGGCGCACTGTGTGAGGCAGAGTATTGTTATATGACACCAGTAGGTGGGTATCAGAGCTGCTGGTCACAAGACACACACACATACATGAGGGAGGGCGGTGTTATCACACATTCAGCTTTATTTCAATGAAACGCCTCATAAAAAAACTGAAAGGTGGGTAGGGCAGCGATAAAGAAAAATCAAGGGCAAAAGTCGTAGTGAGGTGAGGTAACTCTTGGGCAAGGTGACTTACTTTTCCAACCTAACATAATGCTGGTCGAAGGCCTGATAGGGAAACGAGAGCAGGACAAACGCAGCTGGACTATTTGTTCTAAGTCCGACCGTTAAGTAGCGGCTGACTATAATAAATAAAGAATCACGTGGAGAGGCTGAGCTTTAGAGCTACGTGTTCACAGGCACGCAGGCCTTTCTAGACCTGCCCTCACAGCACTATGGCTCACCATGTTGGCAATAAACCATACACACTGTGTGAAGTGCACGTACAGATAAAGCTTCAGTTACTGAGACTTCTTTTTCATGAAAATCCAATTTACATACATTACAGGAAAATTATATAACCTCACTTTTTGACTTGAAATGGACTAAACCTTCTCTTTACTATAGACATAGTTAAGGTTACCAAAATGATTTCTACTTGCTAAAAGCTTGAATAATGAGCAAGAAAATTGCTTTGCCAATATATTAAACAACTTTTGATACATATGCTTAGCATCTTCAATGTTTTAGGTATGCCTCTAAGTCCTTGGAAGTACACTTATACTAAAGATTATTGATGCTCTGGGGTCATTTTAGATTAGAAGTTATTTTTCAGTGAACCGAGAAGTTTGTTTCTGTTAGGAAAGGGGGAAAGCATCTCACAAAAGTCATTAAAGCCCAACAAAAACTACATCACTATATAAAAAAAGTTTTTTTATTTACATATGAATTAAACAGCATATTGAATTTTTGTATACACTTCCCAAGAATCAGTTGAAAAATCTTTATTTGGTGTTATAGTAAAACCTTCTTAAAACTGGTGACCAGCTTTTTTCATGTTTCTAGTGCTATTTTGATTATTTATCTTTGGTGATGACCTCCAAGTCTTTGAAGCTGGAAGGCCTCCTTGCTATCTATCACCCTAATCTTTAATCCAGATTCTTTATCAAATTCAAGATAGGATTCCGGCTGGGTCGCCCCAAAACACTAATATTACTTCCATCTAGAAGAAAAAGAACATTAACCGAACTCTACCAGGGATATGAATAATTATGGGTGGTTTAACTCTATTATGGATGTTTTGCTGTACTCGAGAGGCGCTGAAGAGGTCAACATTTGTTTATTTATGTAACAGATCAGGGAAGCAATCAAGGCCTGCATTCAATTCCTTCTTTGTTTATGTCAGTTCCTCACCAACACAAAACAGACGGTTGACGATGGCAGACACAAAGGAGAAGTCAGGCGGATGGAATTCCAAAATTTTTAAACTGAAAACAGATAACAGAGCAGATGATCCCACAAGGCTGTGCAAACCAACTGAATATCTACCAAAATAAAGATATTTGAATCACTCCATAGTGAAAAAGAAACTCTGGAATGAACAGAATTGTGTCTAAATCAATTTTAGGGTTTTAAATAATCTACTGTTTAGAGGGTTCAAAACTTCACCTTATGTATTCACTCGACATACCATGGATTCCACCATGTCAATACTAATTATAAAAAGATAAAACAAAAATGTTTTCTGTGAAAAGCCTATCACAACCCAAAAATTCAAGAAATGTGTTAAATATGCAAAGCCCCAGAAATCAAATGAGGGAGTGCACTTTAACTCATAACTGTGGAATGAACTTTAATAAAAATGGTCAACAAACTGATGTTGAACTCTTATGGAAGCAAGCTATGCAAAAAGACATGCAGATCAGATGATGACAAGGCTCATCAGGAATTGTGTTAATTGCGCTGAGGAGTTGATTCTCATTAGGGAAACACAAGGGGCAGAAACTGCTGAGTAAGCTGGTTGAATGTAAGGGCTGCATTTTACAGCACCTATCTGGATGCTTTATCAAAGGTATGACTATCTTTAATCAAAGTGAGTTTTATTTGCATTACTTGTTTCCTTGTGGTTGTATTTCAATTGTGAACTGAACAGAAAACACACGTACAAACACTTTAAACGAACCAAACACAGATGGAGATCATGAAGGAAATTTAAAATTTTTGGTTCTACACCTGATAATTGAAGTCGATTTACTGATAAAAATTAAAAATATTCTTTATTCTACCTAGTAAAAGACTCCTGTAATCCATTGAATATAAACTAATTTTCATTTTAAATAATCAATTTATGTGGAAAAATACATCATAAGTCACTACAACACGATATAAATATAAGTGAAACTATTAACAATGTTACCTAATATGTGTTTTTTTTCTAGCAACAGACCTGTATTTTCTATTATACAGCTCTGTGTGGGTGAGAACTCTCAACATGTCTTATTAATAATCGGGTAAATTAACTCTGTGTGCTTTCATAAAATACTTTGATAGAAACCACATTTAGTTTCCTGATTTTCTTCCTTTAAACGGTCCTAGACCGATTGGAGAAACATGTGAGAAATCAAATTTTGAAAAGCTTTTTATTATGTAACATTTAATTAGAGATCAGGCTTTCACTGGTCTCCGCCAATTTCCGATGTTTTTATGTCTGAGCTGACAGTTTTGATTGTGGGCGAGTTGAATTAAAATTTTTTTTTTGAAAGACTGCTTTTTAGAGGATATTTTGTTTTCAGATTAACCTAATTTATCAATTAAATGAAAAAAAAAAACAAACAAAAAAAACCCACTAATCCTAGAATAAAAAATGTGCTGTTGGTTCTTTGATAGAGGTAGTGAGAAAATAAAGAAATTACATTATCCTCATTTGTTCCTGTGTATAAATGATGCATATGGTCCTAATCATTACCTGATTTCTACATAACTCAGTAACAAAAATTTAACTAACAACCATACCATTTCTAGACATGTTTTATAGTGAAAACAGAAGGGTTAGTTTCCAGATTTTTTTTGCATTTAAAAATCTATTTGACCTGACTCAAAGACTTGCTCACCGATTGGTGCAAAATGTTAAATTAAATACTAAGTAACATCATCCTGTTTTTATGAGCATTTATAAATCTCAAGCTACTTCATAGTTTCTGAAAGTCAGCGCTGAGCATCAGACATATTCAAGAAAGTCTTACCATGTCTGTATTTTCAGTGTGCATGTCTGTGTGCTCAAAAGCAGAGACCTAGAGGGGTCTTTGAAGCTCACCTCCTCCATTCTTATAGCAGAGGTAAGGGAACCGCCACACGTTGCCCAAGCCCACAGCGAATCCCACGCAGGACATGATGAAGTCCATCTGTCTGGTCCAGGTCTCTCGCTCTCCTTCCTGTCCCACCAGGGTTCCATTCCCGGTCCCTGCTGTGGCCCCGTCCTGGGTCTGCGGTGGGCCAGCCCCTCCACCCTCTCCACACCCTGAGTCGGCACCAAGCACCGGCACCAGGGGGCGAGCTGACCCCCCGCCCTCCTCCTCGGACAGGGCCCCTGCCTCCGTTTGGGAGACACTGATTTCATCTGAACACAGAGAGAGGGGTCAGATGACAAAGAAAAGGGAGATGGGGTGAGGTGGAGCAATGAAAGGATCTGAAATGGATCTGTATGAGAGTCAGACCTGAATAAACTAGACACATTCTACGTCATCACAGATGACCCACTGTCAAAGAAACCACACACACAATGAATGAAAACTAAGGAGGCTTGACTCCCTTTCATTAGCACATCTCGTCACAAACCTTCTCTGTCTTGCAAATTTATATTTCGAAGCTACCGGTACTGTGTTGGAGTGCACTGTGATCACTGATCCCTCCCCCGATGTTCATTCTCTGTCTGCGTCTCACAAGCGGCGTGATTGGTGTGCTGCAGCACACAAGCCCAGCAGAGCCACCTCGGCACAGCTCCACTGTTACTCATAAAGCTTTTGTTTCCTCTGTTTTACATAACCCACTAAGTAAGGGTGAGGCCACGTCACTTTTCACCAGTGGCATTCCAGGATATGAGGAGTCAGGCGCCCTGAGATGGATGCAAAGCGGGCCAGATGAATCCAGATCAGAGCAGTTTAAAGGGTGTGTGTATGTGTGCGTACGGATCAGGAGGGAGGAACAAATTGGGAGAAATTATTCAGGCATCAGTGTGGAAAGATGATGTCTTTGGTTTGAGATGATTCATGTCAGGAAGAGCTGCGTGGCGTATTGTTAATTAAAAATAAATCAGCAGCCTGGTGGAGAATACAATGAGACAGGATAGTTTATATTAAAAAAAAACACTAGGGCTGGGGAAAAAAATCTATTTTAAGAAGGCTGGCATAAGGCATAACAGAAAGATAAGCCTTACCAAGCTGAGGAATGAAGTACTGAGGATTTTCATTGGAAATAAAGTGAATTCTCCTTTCAGAGGTTAATAGTTCAGCTTCAGTGTGACTGGAGGCTACATGTGCCATATTTTATTGTCATATCTCATGATGTATTAAGCAATAAAGGCAGAAGCTGGTAGAGTTCAGCTGTTGTGTCTGATCCCTTGTGAATAACGTGAAAACAGAGATGCATTCATTTATCTAAAGGTGTTGAAATGTCTGCTAAATGTTTAATCAGCTGTAAAGTTAAAAATAAATAAATAACATTAAACAGGATGTCCATGCAAGACTTACCTTGGCTGTTCTCTTCCAACTCAGGTGACATGTTAGGTGAAGAAAGAAGCTGGTTGTTTTTGTTATGGCAGGGGGAAGCTTTCAAGTTTTTTTAAAGAATATCTGTTTGTTTGAAAAAAACGTACCCGGCTGGCTCAGAGGGGGAGACAGAGAGATGTAGCCACAGTGTAGGCTACACTCCTCCAATTGTTCTTGTTGTTATCTGAGTTTGTTATTTCTCCTCTCTGAAATAATAAAAAAGATTCAGTTTTTTTTTTTTTTTTTTTTTTTAAATATCACACGTTGGAACCCCTCAGCTCAGCCGAAAGAGATGGAAAAAATGTCACAAAGCGCCGCGGTCAGTTGAGCCGTTGACAAGGAGGAGATTCAAAAGCAGTCGACGAAGCACTTAAAGGTAAGCCTGAAGAATCTCATGGATAACCCCTTAAATGAAAAATGATACTACGCCTAAGGGTAAATAATTTGTATGATTATTTGATTCAGCAGCTCGGTTAGAAGTCCATGATCCCTGTTCTGCGAGGTGCCGCGGTTCGACGGCTCGGAGAATGTGATCCGCTCGACTCGACGGTCCGTTAGCTGTGGCGGACTCTCTACCCCCGCCTCCTCGCGCTGCCGGCCGACTGACGTGATTGGCTGAGGGGAGTTCCCGGTGCGGTGCGCGCACAGCATCAGCAGCAGCCCTCAGCCAGAAAGCGTCACGACAAGGATGCGTTGATTACGTCCTTGACCTGATATCAATGGAAATAATAGCGGATAGGATCGGGGCACAGCGCGCTGTCTAATGCCGTCCGGTTTGTTTGTTTGTTTTTGATTCGTCCTATATCTCAAGGCCCCAGGAAATGTGTTAATATTAACCGATTGACATGAACTTGGTTTATTTAGACTGTATCTAAAACCGTTATCAAGTAAAACCAATCATTGACTACTTTATTAAAAATAAATTAGTCGAAATAATAATTGCATAATAATAATACAATAATTATTATTAATTATTAATAATAATAATTATTATTATTACAATAATAACAATAATAATAATTGCACCGAAATAATAATTCGGTGCCAATATTAACAAATTGCACCGAATTTGCTAATAATTGCAAATTCGGTGCAATTATTAGTTTTTTTGTTTGTTTATTCTTAAATAAATGTTGGAAGAAGGAATGCTGACATAATTTTTAATAGGTTTTCTCCCTGATATTTGTGTATTACACATTCAGTGTTTTAGAAAATATTTGAGAAAGAGTGATAAAACAAAAGTGTAAGTCTTTGGAAGGTGTCAATCCCGTTACATTTGGCATACAACTAACAGTACATCATACCAACAGGAAGATGTGATGCTATTGCTATTATCTGGGGATTTTTTGCTGCTTCAGTACCTGTCATAATTGATTACATAATTATGTCCTTAAGCGGAAAATTCTTAAGTTATCAGTTCATTGCCATAAGCTCAAGTACAGCCGGGTTATGCAGCAAGATAATAAGCTGAAGCATTCAGAGGCAATATATCCATCTCTGAACGTCTAACAAAACCTCTCAAATCAGTCTTTTGTATTGGCTGAGTCAGTCTGGACTTTACTCCGACTGAAATGCTGTGGAAGGACTTTAAATATGATCATGATTCATGATCAAAAGCAATCTAATAAGTCTCAATTAACACAATTCTCCTGGAGACAGTGGATCAAAATTCCTCCACTACAATCTTACATTATGTGCCAAGTTCGACTGAAAAATTAAATCAGTATATTCATGAAGCTTGTCGTCAGAGGGAATCATCAAGTGTACTAAGATTTCATGGTAGATGGCAGTTCTGTTTTTGGAACACACTGGACCAACAGCACATGATATGGCTCCCCAACAACTTGAAGTCTGTCCTTCTTTACGCTTCCTCCACCTCGTCCTCCTCCTCCTCAGGGTCACACAGTCCTCCTCACTGTGTGACCCTGATTTCTTATTTTCATTAGAAAATAAGGCTTCTGAGCAACAGTCCTGTCATTCTTTTTCTTAGCCTGGGTAAGAGGCTTCTGGCATTGTGTATGATTCATGAGTGCGACAGTTAAAGCCCATGGATACGTGTGTATGGTAAGTCTTGATGCGCTGACTCCAGGCACTGTGCATGCCATTAGAATGTCTCTCATATCCTTGACATGGTTTGGTATACAGCTTTCCCAAGGCTGCAGTTATTGTTGACCTTTTCTGCAAGTTTTTCTTTCACTCAGCTTTCCATTCACATATTTGGACCCAGCATCCAGGATATGTTTTGAGCAATAGCATTTTCTGTGTTGCCCTCCTAGTTGCAGGTGTCTCTGTAAAGTCTGCAGTTCTGCACTGGACTTTGTAGGTCATAATTTAAATAACATTTGGTTAATAAAAAATATTTTTGTCTTTGCTTTAAATATAATGTATTTTTTCACAATATTGTTGGTTTTCACTTGCTGTCAAAATGTACAAACATGTAAACAAAATATATAATTGTAACTGATTTATATGCAAGCTTCACTCTATTATTTGAATTAAAATACATCAACTTTTCAGTGATACCTTATTTTACTGAGATTGCCTGTACCATAGGGGTTGGGAATAGAAAAACATTTAAATGCTGCCTACATGGTATCTTCCAGCAGACAATGGTTACAATTATAGGTGCCCAAAGTTTAGGATGGAAACCAATTCCAGTCTTCACCTCCATTTTAGAAACCTAAATGATCAGTGAAATTGAGTTATAAATGTTACAAGGGACTAAAAAATATTGTCTAAAACCAATGTAATGATAGTTAATAATGTTTGTGAGCTGTGATAACCTTTTTGACTTATTATTGCAGTCCCAAGTATTCTACTGTTTTTTAGGGACTATCATGTGATTGTACAAAAACAGGTACCGTTAAAATTCAGGTTTAACTTATTAACATTTATAATTTATTAATGACATTAACAATTTTAAGAATTAACTGTTCCATCTCATGAGTTTGAAACATAACTTTTGAGTTATATTGTAGGAAAGGTCTTCTGCAAATATATCTGTGTAACAGAGTTGTGTAAGCGAATGTATCTTGTGACATTAAAAAAGTGATTTTAAATTGCATTAATTGTGGTTTTAATCTTCGTCTAAATTAGTTTTGTTTCATGCTTCAGATTTGAGGGGCATACTTGATGTTGGACGACATCTAGTGGCCAAAATGTGGGCCAACGTCATCACAAAAAAACGCTCAAACACCGTTAATAAAACATAGCTTTATATAGTAAACATTTCAACACACACATGTACACACTTACAGATTGGGTGCAATGTCAACCATTTATAAATACCCAGGTCTTTAAATAAAATTACCAATTTGTGGTAATAAATAAATAAATAGTCTGAGACAATAAATATATTTTTGTGTGGAAAAAACACTCAGCAAAACATATCAAAGACCTACATTTGTCTTTTACCTGAAGGACTGTCTGTGTATTATTCGGTCCAGTCCATTTAAATCCTGACTCCTGGTTTTACAGGATGACAACAAAGTCCTATTAAATAACACTTCATGATAACAGATCATCGTCTCTGGACATAGATATGAAGTACAGAGCTAAAAGAAAAGATCTGAGAAACATTTTCCCTCAGGAAACACATTCACAGATGAGCATTGTGGTAACTTCTAACAAAAGGCTTCGATTTCAAAGCAATAAATAAGAAAATAAATAAGAATAACCTGAAGCAGGGGCAAAAGCCTCACAAACCAAAAAATGCACACTAGCTAGCTTATCTCTTACATTTGACTGCACGTTTTTGCATCTCCCCTCATTTTGTTTAGAAATAGCTATCACTCTTTATCAGTTATATATTTTTAAGGTGCGGTTAAGGTTAGAAACATTTACACTCTTAAATTTCTGGATAATGTCTCTTATGAATTAAATTCTAGGGAATTGGCCCCATCAGTATTAAAATCATGATATTTTATGAAAAGAGATATGTGATGCTATTATGTGCAATTATCATATCGACTAAGAACAATGCAAAAGTCTAGAGCCTCCCTTTATCGCTTAAATTTTGCACTTAAAGGCCTGACCTGCTTGTATGAAACTGATATAGTCTTGAGACTTTCACAACTCTTTAACAATAACTAATTTAAATATATTTCTGTTCAATTCTTGTACCTAAAATGTGTCAAAGGAATGTCTTTTGAGCTCGGTAATCCATACAACATTAACCTATGAATCATTAAAGAACGAATAAAGGCATCTAAATCTAGTGCTGTGCCTACACAAACAATTTGACTGAGAACCAACAATAAATTGTCTTTTGCTGTTAAAGGTAAAAAAAATCTAACAAAAACTGATCTTGGCTAAATTATTGCATAACCTCACTTAAGAAGTTGTGGAGTTTAAAAGAATCTGAAGAAACTGGCCAAGTGATGAAGAAATGAGGATTATGATATGACTTAAAGCAAATGATTAGCGTCTGCTGATCGCAGCTTTAGGAAATAGAAACAAATTGAGCAAAGGCATAAAACTGGAACACAGATAGATTATATATCAGTTGATCTTAGTGTTATGTAAGTTTTCAGCTCTTTGGGACTGACTTTTTAGTGTAAAAATGCTGTAATTTTAAAATGACCAGAACGTCTGGGTCCTTTATAGCAACATCTATAAAATAATGCGGGCTGCTCCTGACTTTTGCAAAGTCCTCCTCATCATCTGATGTGTAAATGTCAGTCAGACCTCACTAGACGGAATGACTCCATTTCCAAAGCAATGTTTTGATGTCATGTTGTTTCACAGTCTGGCTATAGATCCAGGTGGAGGTCGCTGTGTGACAGAGATTGGTAGTGCTCATCCATACCAGACTTGGCTTGATGCCTTTGAGCAACTAGTCTCTGGTAGCGAGCCTGCTGCTGGTGATCGGGGTCCACATTCACCCAGCTGTTGGCCACCCACTTTACTCCTCGCTTGACTGGACAATCACCATGCAGGGAATACTCGTCTAACTCGCCCATCCAACCTGGAAAAACACAGAGGAAACAACAGCAAAGATGGTTTACTCAAAGTTTTTGGTTTATACTAACACCAACATAGATACTAAAAATTAAAAAAGATGCTCATATTTGGATCTATTTTGATTCAGGTCTAAATATGAGCAACATGGGTTAATGAACACACTGTTAAGATTATGACTATAACAAAAGGTTGTTTGTTATTTTACCTCTGCCATCAGAGAGATGATTATACCAGAGGAGAGCTGTTCCAGCAGTTGGGGTCAGTCTCAGGTTCCCTTTGCCACACGCCTGTTGAGTGTCCGTCAAATCAACTCCATCCTGGACCAGAGCCTAAAATACACATAATCAATAAACATGAGGTGTCTACGCTTGGCTGCATTCCATAAAAATGCTTCATACAAATGGATGTACACAAATCCGAATTCACCTGCTCATCGTAAGTACGATTGTCCGCTACAGGAAAGGTACTTTCACCACCTTTCTCAACAGAGCTGAGGTAAAATAACACCGTCAAATACCTGAAGAAAAACAAGCAAACAAATAAAACAGAATAAAAGGAGTACTGATTCCTTAGTGGCTCAGTTTTTATTACATTTGATTATAAATAGCAACATTTTGAAAGTCAAAGAGCAAATCTATATAATGCATCCTGCATTTCTGGATTCCAGATCTGAGATGCGAGCAGCTGCATACCTGCAGGAGACCTCTGTGAGAGCAGACGTGTTTCCTGCCAGCCGTGTGTGTGCACAGGTGGTCTCTGACTGAGACGAGCTGCTATCATAGTGAGCGTTGGTGAAGTCTCCGTGCTCGTAGCGGGAGACCTGCAGTGGCTCACTTAGTTCCAGAAGTGCAGAGGGCAGACGAGTCAGAGCGATTACTCTGAGCAGGAGACAGGAGGAAACAAAAGAAAAGTGCTCCATTTTAATACAAGCTGTATGTGTGAAACAAAATGGGGGAAGTGTGTATGGATAGGGACCTTTTCCTGAGGGTTTGAAGAACGCGGTGAGATCCAAGCCCCTGAAAGAGCCATGTATGTCTGTTTCTCTGCTTAAAGTGACTATGCAGGCTCCCGCTTCGCTGTTGCCGTGGACGCTGGGACACATCATAAACACGCCGAAACTCTCCGAGTGTCAGTATTCCTGCAAGGCACATAGCAAAGTGGAGATCTCATTAAACAAGTCCTCCAGTATGCAGGGTTGTGATTCCAGTTCATTGGAATGAATTCCTGAATTCCTGTTTAGTGAAAAACCTTTCTGGTTCCTGGATTTTAGTCATTTCTTCTTTGTTCAGCCATGTGCTGATTCTTCCAGTTAAAATTGTCCTGAGTTCCCCTGGGAGACCCGTGTCCCAGTCGCAACAATAGCTCTGGGGTGCCATAGCAGAGGTGACTAGAGGACAAGGGAGTTGGGGAATACAGGGTATCCGGGGGAAAATTAAGTGAAAGGCCTGGCAGACAATCGGGTTTTAATGAGATAGGACGAGGCCCTTCCGGATGTGGAGGACGCCTGGCACAATGGTATTGGGTCAAAACGGTGTCACCCCTCTTCCTGCCTTAACAAACACTCGCACGCAACCGCAGCCACAAGTCAGCTATTTACAGTCTCTTCTTCAACAGCAGGGACCACACACACACACAAACACACAGATAAATTTCAAGAATTCTGAAAATGTATCCAAAGATCCTAGAGAAAAGCCAACTGAAGTTCTAAAAATGAATCCACATTTTTAAGTTTTGAAGGTTTCTACATATTTTTACAACAAACCTGCATATTTTTCAGAGTAAAATATCCAGAGTTCTCAATATTTTTTTAAATCCCAAACAAAAAAAAATAAGGTCAGGTTTTGAAATAGAAACAAAAAACACACTCTGTAAGAGAGTGGATGAGTTGAAAGACAAGAAAATCTGGAAATAAATGTTCACTTATAAGCACTTATTTTCTTTTCCCATAATTATTCAGACATGAAAAATACCTCTATTAAATTCCAGACCTTTCTATTTTGCATAGCAATCCAGCGTTTTCTGTACTATTATCCAGAGCACTTAGAAATATGCATATAAGTTACAGAAGGACTAACCTGTTGGAGAGGCTTCCAGGCCAGTCAGTATTTGCCGTAAGTTATCAGGGCTTAACCACGTCCCATCTCGAGAACGAGAATGACTCACAATCTAGAAGGGAAACAAAATCTTTTGTCGTTTCGCAAAAAAAGGCAAACCATAACTTAACAATTCATAATTTCCATTTTAGAAATGCATATTCCTCCTGCATCTGAATGTGGGTGTGCTGTTATCCTGAGGATACCTCTTGCTTCTGAAGAAACCCGTCTTGGTTCAGGTCCAACAGACGGAAGACCTCTTCCGTGCTTAGAGAAAGCAGCGGCTGGTTTAACTCTGTTTGATCTTGGCTAAGTGTTGCTGCCTGGCTGTCCATCAGACCTTTGAGCTGGGCCAGCTGTATCACCACACGGCACTCCTCCTCGGATAGGAAACCAGGGATCTCTGCAGAAAAACATGAAAACACATCAATAAATGTTATCAGGCAACACACAGACGCCACAAATTCGATATGAAAGACCAACACAAATCAGTGCAGATGGAAGGGAAAACATACGGTTTCAAACTTCTTCGCAACTTGAACGCTGAAAAGTGTGCCGCTCATTTGCATTTACCGGATCACCTTTTCCTACAATCTCCTCAGGGTGTGTTTTTCTTATTTCTAGTCTGATCTGACTAAAGTAGTTTATGCCATATATTTATATCTCTAAATAAGTTTTATTTTGGCACTTACTGTAAAAAAAAAAAAAGGTAGGAAGGTACAGTAAATATCAGAATATTTACATGAAGGTCCTCCTTAAGGCATAAGGAGTAAATGAACTGTGCATCTAACGAGTGCAGGTTATTCCCCTCAGTCTGTCTACATTGAGCCTCTTGTGGTATAGCCTGCCCCTCAGGCAGCTTTAATGAGTGGCAACATAGAGAAAGGAAGCACCGGCGTTAAGGAATTAGAAAATGCTAAAATCAATTACCATAATGCAGGAACACAATTTAAATCTGCTATCCTTGTTCTCATTTTACACAACCTAAAACTACCTCATTGTATTGAATGAAAGCAAAATAAAGGCCAAGTCAGTTTTTTCATCTGTTCCAATTTCCAAAATCTTCTCCAGATTGATTGGCAGTCGAATCTTAAACATGCATATTACTAAATGCATGTAGTTATGATGCACTGTTTAATCATTTGCCTTTTCTCTCCTGCAACCCATCTATGTCTCTATGTCGTGACCCCTTTGGATAAAGAGCTTCCGGCAGGTTGGTTGCTTGTACAGTAGAAGCCTTGTTTGGCAACCATGTCTTTTATACTGTACCCTTGGTTAATTCCCATTGTCCAGTCAAGCCTCATTAATCTGGACAACTGATATGAATGAAGAGGGACCGAGGCTTCCTCTTCTCCCCCCCCATGGCTGTCTGTCTTTCTCCCCCGGAAAGGAAGTGACCTGCTTGTCAGAGCAGGAATCAGGCCATGGCGACGCAGTGGGACATTTTGTTTATATCCTCAGCACATGCTCACACATGTAGAGCTGCCCATACAGAGTTCAGTTGTTGTTAACTTGGTCAATAATTACCTCAGGCTCTGAGGAAATCACTGTTTCCAATATTACCGGCATTTTAATCATTCAGTGTACAGAGTTACATACAATTATTGAGATTAGAAATCTTCTCTGCAGTCCTGAGTCAATGCTAGCAGCCTCCAGAAAGAGTAAAGGAAATTCTCTACCAAGGACTAAATGTGGTCCTCGATTTAAAGTGTAAAGAAGAAGAAGAAGAAGAAAAATGACAATTTAACAGTTGTTTATAAAAACATCCCCTTACAAAATCTAAAATCTGACAAACAATATTAAATTTACTCAATAAATTAATGCACTTCTCTCCTGGCACCCCGTCCCTACCTCCTACAGCACTCTACACCTCCCCTTTTCTGTTTCTATGCAAATCTGTTCACCACCCACTATAAATACATCCATTCTGACAACATCTCCTCCACTTTAACCAAGAGATCATCGTCACTTCTTGATTTTCCCCCCGTTATAACTTTCTGACAACAATGTTCTCCCAGTTAGCTTCTTTGCTCCTTCTCCTCATACTTGCTGAGTCCAGCAAACTGGTGAGTCTACGCAGAGGTCAAGCACAGCTGGACGGACATATCAGGACAGAAGACGTGCTTCAATCTGTGCTTAAGGACCAGGGCAGAGACCTGACAAGTGTGGACAGCAGGAAAGAAGATGTATTTGGAGATTTTCCTTCTTCAAAGCAAGGAATCGCAGCTGCAGCAGAGGACGGAGAAGCGTGGGGAGAGCCTGGTGCTCCGTCTAACGTCAGATCCACACACTTAATAAGCGATGGTAAACTGTGGGATCCCCGCTTCTCTTCTCGATGTGTGCCAATCCCTTCCAGCATGGCCTTGTGCCACAACATTGGCTATGACACCATGCGGATCCCTAACCTCCTAGGCCATGATTCCCCAGCTGAGGCTGTCCAGCAGAGCGCCAGCTGGTTGCCACTGTTGGCCAGAGAGTGCCATCCAGACGCTCGCATTTTCCTCTGCTCTCTTTTTTCTCCGATCTGCCTAGACAGGTATGTTTTGTTTCCACAAAGTAGAATAGAATATGTCAAAAAAAAAAAACTGACTCAAAAGACTGTGGCGTTCTTTTTTTGTCATTTCTTAGAGCCATTAGCACTGCAGCAAATTGCACCTTAGAATAAGAGTTTCAAGAGGGAAAAGAAAGATCGAGAAAGAACACTTTTTTCAACCAAAACCGACAGGGTCATCAACAGATAACACCATTTAGAAATGATGTTAATTGGTGCTAATCTCAGAAAAAAAAATGCTATGGTTTCACACAGAAACTTTAGTTAATCACAGGACAATTGTCTCCTTTTTATTACATTAGCATATTTTAGCTGGGTGGTGTGTATTCCTAAATCTATTTAAAATCTTTCTTCTAATCTCTGCTGTCCATTTCCCTCTCCATGCCATCTTTGACAGGTTTATCTCCCCCTGCAGAAGTTTGTGTGAATCTGTGCGGGACAGCTGTGCCCCAATCATGAGTTGCTATGGCTACCCCTGGCCTGAAATCCTGCGATGTGACCAGTATCCTGCAGACCACCTCGTGTGCATCTCCTCCATCACCAACACAACTGCTTACACTGGGGCGCGCGAAAGTGAGCAACCGCACACGTGTGATTGAGTCGAGTTCATTAAACCAATTATTCAATTGGTGGTTTAACGGTTTCAGTGCCTCAGGCAAGCTGTCGGGACTGTGAGCTGGAGGAGGCCTCCTCCCCAAAAGAGACACTGGAGACCTTCTGTAGGAATGATTTTGGTGAGTACCGACATGTCTCCTCTAACAAAAACACTCTGCTTCTTTTATTGAAAGCAAAAGTCAATATTGCATTTCTGTTTATCTATTATCTTCCCAGTTGTGAAGCTGCGTCTGACGAGGCTTAGGTATAGTCCAGTAAGTCTATCTCAGTTCTCATTGGCTGCTAAGCTGGATGTCTTAAAGCGCGGGTCTCTACTAGGTGGACAGATTCGCTCACGCATTGAACTATGGCTAGAGAGAGATGCCACATGTGTTCGGAACATGACCCGACAGCATCCACGAGGCGGCACCTTCCTAGTAACTGGGACAGTCCAGGGGGAACGCCTGGTGGTCAATAAGGCTTATGCTTGGCAAAGACAAGACAGAAGCCTCACTGCAGCTGTGCGCAAGTGGAAAAGTCACAGGTGCAGGAACTAACATCTTGCAGAATCTTAGAACATTCTGAGTATGAGATCAACCACCCGGGGTGGATAGAGTTTAGAAGCTTGCCATAAAGCTACAGCTTTAAATATTTGTTTGACTTTTTAAAAGGAATTCAAAGCAGTTTAGGACTGAAAATGATAGTTACAGCACATTCAGGATTGAGAAACTGTCACCATGAAAGCTGATCATAAATGATGATGGGAAGATGATAGGAAATAAAATGTAAATACGGTGTTTCTAAACTTTAACTTGATGTTGATGGTTTATATATTTCTAATTAATTTCCTTATTGAGTTTTATTTCTACCCAAATATGCTTATTGTATTTTCTAATTAATAATGGTGAAGCAAAAAATCTATCTGTTTCATTCTTTATAAATATGTATATATTTCTGAAGGTCGTTGTTGAATTATGAAAAAATGCATCCCGTGTTTTTTGAATAAATTTTGTTAAATAAATATTGCAGCATCATTTCTGTCACTTTAATTTTGTTTAATAATTTTTACAAAATAAACCATATTTCTAAAAACGTCAGTTTTACTTATGGGGAAATGCAGTCACATCTGAAATGTAACTTCCACATTATTTTTTTTCTGAGCCTAACAGCTGTCATGTCTATTATAATCTGGATGTTCACTGCCTTCTGAGTATGAAAGATAGAACAACTTTTTTTAAAAAGCTGTTTAGGGATCTACAAAAGTGGCACATTTAATTATTTTCTGTTCTATTTTATTGTTATTTGGGGAAAATTCCATTCTTCTTTGAAAAGCATTTTGCAGTGTGTTTCATAGCTGCCATGTACACTCAAGTTACCCTCTCTGATAGTGTTTCTAGGCGTTCTGTCAAAGTGGCTGTATCAGGCATAGCTTGCTAACGTTGCAGACGCCTCAAGTGGCTGCAGGACAGTTCATGTTTTCAAATCAAAGAATGTGAACCACTCTTTGTGATTAAATAGCAACACATAATGCAACTGAGTTTTTCACAGATAGCAGGTTTCATTCAAGTGTTACAATTTACTTACCAAACAGCAAAGGTTTCAGACTGAGTGTTTTCATCTCGTGTGTTCTGTCTGGTACTACAGACACATGTTGAACATGTCCAACCTGGATGAGCACAGAACATAGTTTTAATTTAATGTAGAAAACGTGAGGAACTGCATGCATATATCTGCAAACCAATATGGGCTGTTTTCTTTTCCTATTTATGTGTAACCTATGTTTTGCTTGATATATGGACATGCTGAAAAATAATTTCCCATTGGGAAAAATAAAATTACCATTACCATTTAACTTTGCTAATGACTTAGCAGCTTTCTACTTGTAATTGCTTAAAATACTCACTCTCAAGCAGTACTGTCTCATATTACATTTGTGATCAGTGTTGGGAGGAATCAAACCAGGAAGTTTAAGTTCTTATAAATTATACCAAAGCTCTTACCCGTATCCCCTCCATACGATGTAGGCTGAAACTCTGACTGTATTCCTCCACATGTAACTCTCTCCCCGATGGAGCAGGTTGGGGCAAGCGCCTGTCCGTGTTGATGACTGGAGCAGGGGACGCCCCATCTCCACTTACTAAATCCCCGGGGCCGTTGTTGTAGTGCACATAGAGTAGTAGGGCGATGACATTCAAGATGTAAACATGGAAGAAGACCATGACCACCACGAAGTAAGCCCGAGAGCAAACATTGCTTCTCTGGATGTGCAGCCGAGTGGATCGAAGAGGAGGAATATTGTAAGGCGGTGATAACGGCTTCAGGCTGATATCTTCGTGTTCCAATAAATCTTCTTGAGCTTCATCCATCATTTACAACACACAGTTAGATATTATATTAAAGTGTTTACAGTGTAACGTAAAAACACAAACCAGCTAGTCTTGAGCTATCTTGTAAAATGTTAGCTAGCTATTTACATTAGCATACTTGGGCTGTTTAGCTAGCTACAGAGTTAGCCCCATTGCAAACTCCTGTTTTTTTCAAGAAAAAAACGACACTACCGTGTCGGCTACTGTTACCCGACGAATCAGGACAGCATCGATTGAGTAACCAAGTGCAGTGACAATCGTTTTCTTTAATAAATACATGTGTCGTCATTATATAAAAGCTCCTAATCCCGTTCCAGCTAACTGACAGCTGCGCTGCCCCTGACAACCTGCCTAACAACAAGATAGACCGCGATATTCGTTGTTCATGAGCAGCTGCAAAGTGTTAGCGACCTCTACCGGCCAGTGCCCAATATCAAGGTATGTTTAAATGATATTTCCTCTACATTTCAAATTGTAGCAGAAGGAAAACATTGTTGGTTGATTTTCTTACAATTTAAGGTAAGCTTGTGTTCGCAGAATGCTGAAACGGACGTACCAATTTGTTAAGTGATTCTGTGGAATGCTCTGCGGTCTGCAACCTTTATAAACTAAAATGCAATTTTTGCTCTCAGTGCAGATAAATAAACCCCAATCAGAGCCACAAATGTTATACATGACTACTTGAAAAAAGACAACGTATATATATATATATATATTTATTTTCAAAAATAAATGTGCTGTCATTTTTAAAAGAACCACCATTTTATTTTTGTTTCTTAAATAAGAAAAACACTAAACTTTAGCAAAAGGAGGATTGGTACGTTTTTATTCCATAGGATGCTGATATGTGTGAACAATTATGTATAAAGGCATATAGCTTCAACTTGTCGAGAACAATTGGTGTAAACATTATTTCTGGTACTTGTCATTCTGTTGTGGGAAAGCTGCTAAAACCACTATTTGTCGTATGTATATTTAAAAACAATTTTCAGTCGTTTATCATTTTTATCCAAAGTTATAAAGAGCCATTGATAAATTTCTAAGGAGCCACTTGGCTTTCTAGAACTCCAGGTTGCAGACCCCCAGCGTGGACGAAGAAATTAAATAAAAAAAATATTAATAGTTTAAGAAAAAATAAATAATATGTACATCATTATTGGTGATAATAATGATTATTATATAATCATGAAGCCAGATTTAACCATTTGATTCTAGATATCAAATAATGCAAACACGACACACTTCCCTTATTTAGCCGCAAGGTGGCGACAAAACGCATGCCAGAGACTCCCAACTATGCTGTGTCATTTGTGATAACCGACGTAATATGTCGAGGCTGCCGGGTGATACTCAGAAAAATAATTTCTTTTACAAACGCAGCAATAAGGAAATGTTGCAATCGAGTGAACACAATTTCAAAAAAGATGGGAAACATTAATCTCGTTCAAAGTCTACTGTAAATATGTAAAATATTCATACCATATGTGCACCACCAAAAAAAGAAGGGGGGGAAAAAAATCAAAAGTTTAAAATCTTTTGAGTTGGTTTTTAATGGGGCAGACGAAAGGTGACAACTGCTGTCTATTTATTCCCGGCGCCAGCTAACGAGTTGTGGATCATAGTACTTAATTTCCATAATTGCCATGCATTATTTACTTGAATTTTCTCAGAGGTGCACATTTAAATACAGATCAGTCTGGATAATGAAGGCTAATCTCCCCTGGTGATGTTGCCCCTCAAATTATTCCATCTGACTCTACTTTTTTAAGACAGAGGGGATAGAGGTGGGGGTGAATGTGAAAGGGTCTAATACACTCTCCCTTAAAACACACACACACACACACACACCCAGGCAAACGTAAACCCCTTGCGGTGTTTTCCGGGATCACGCCACTGCTTCCACTTGGGATCCACATAGCAGCAGCGATATGGCTGATCATCACCGGACGGGACGGCACTGAATATGAGCCAAAGTTTGACCCGAATTATCGTTTATTACTGATTAACAATGCACTTTGTCGGGGCACGGGACGCTGCCACACGTCGACCGACGCTGGGATAGGAATTACCGGACGGGGGAACGATTAGTTTGGGGATTTTTTTTTTTTTTTTTACAGCAAAGTAGTTGGAGGAACTTGTCGCAGTGGCTCCAGTCCCAGTGTGCTGCCTGGATTACCACATACAAGCGGAACAATAGTCTCCTGCGGCAGGAACACGAGCAGGTCGGTGTGGTTTGTTTATGTTGGGCCCTGTCCTCACTGCCTGTTTTAACTAGTCAAGATGATGTGGAAATAACAAGCACAGAAACCATTTCTGTCGCCCTCCCCCTCACTGACATTGCAGGTGTATGCTCATTATTAGACTCGCTGAAAGAAATGGTGTAACCCTGCGTAAGCGGTTGTGTATACCTAATGCGGATAGTTTGGTAATCTCCTTAAATCACAACAGAAATGGGAATCGCTTTAAATTAGTCGCACCATTGAGAGATTTCGATTAATGGCGATACTGTGAGTACAGCAGTACAAACCCAGGCAAAGTCCCCGGAGGATTATGTTTGTAAATTCCCGATACTTTTTTACTTTCGTAAAGTGTTTCCTATTTCAACACAAGCACAGTCCCAGGGTTTTCCCTGCTCCTGTTTCCTGAATTGTTTCGGCCGGCGGCAGGGCAACTTTTTCTTTGCCCTGCCTGATTCTCCTCTTCTCGGATACTTGAGTCAGGAAAACACGGGGAGAGAGAAACTGACCGAAAGCACTAAAGGCCTGGAAGGTAGCGGAATCTCTGCCAGCCTGGACTAAGGTGAAAACTTGAAGAGCTGGGTTTGGTTTCTCGTTTTGCGCCTAATGTTCCGCGCTTCCTCCAGTCATGTCATGTTACCCGGAGATCACCGGGACATGCGCTTCCAAATGTGACGGGCTGCCAGTGCTGCAGTCCTGCGGTTCTTCCAATAACATCGGCAATAAGCCCTTATACACGTCAAAAACGGCCATGGTGGTATAATTATGCAGTTTGCGTGGGTCAGAGCAGCAACAAAATGTTTGCAGTGAGTTGGGAGTATCATTTAGCGGTAAATTATTGATATCAGTCCCAGTGTGGGATGCACAGATTGAAAGTAATGCCTCTCACATCAGTTCACTCGTCCTTATGATGAGCCTCCAAAATGTTGAACCTGAAATCTCCCCCAAAATTGTGGCTGTTTTTGAAAGTTTTGAGTTTTGTTTTTTATTCCATTATAATTTCCTACATTTTATTATTTTATTGTTTTTTTTGTACTATAGGTGATTGTTGTTAATATTAGAAATATGTTTTTTTTGTAAATGTACACTACACTGACAAAACAAGCGGTTTGAATTTAATTGAATTAATTTGAACATTCTGCCTAGCTTTATTTGAATCAGTTTTTGAGTACATGCTTGAAAGCTAAAAGACACTTAATTTAAATACCTTATATACTTAGTCAGATAAATTACTTAAATTTCTGCTGACATTTGATATAATATTGCTCATCTCATTACTTATCTTGCATAAGAAAATATACATACATAGTTTGTTATTATTAAGATATGAAATGTTACTGAAATAGCTGATGTATAAATTTTTAAAATCTATTCCAACAAGGTGGCATGGTACATGTCCTTACAACTACAGTGAAGATCTGCTGTTCACTGACAAGGAATGCTTCAGGGTCACAAAGTTTAGCTAGCTTAGCTTAGCATCAGCGTAGGGGTGGATGATATAGCAGAAAAATGTGTCATAATATAAAGGTTTTATATCAGTCATTGATATTTTCCGTACCATCCACAGCTCTAAAGCTTCATCAGCTCTGTCGCTAAACGACTTAAAAGTTAAATTTGACACTAAAATTCTTACTGGAGTACAGAAACTTTCTTAATTGTAAATCTTGTTAAAGTTTCCAAGTTTTGGTCAGTTTATATGCCTTCCTTATGAAGTCTATTAAACATATCAACCTCACTGTTCGTTGCTGTTCACCGTACACTGCAAATGATTTGTTATTAAAATAATTAAAATAATAGCATTTGCCAACTACATAAAATGGCTGCTGAAAGAAAGAAAGAAAATTAAATGGTTGATATTTTATACTCTCCAAAACTAACTTTTATAGTGTAATGTAGTTTCACTTCATATCTTTTTATCTAGTAAGAAGAATTGCAGTCATCAAATATGCCTTATCGAAGTGAGTTAAGCAAAATATACCATACTAATGATGATAATAAGATGTACAGTGGACTCCTGGTATTATCAGGAGTTAGAGACAGCTGAAATTCTTGAGATCGCCTCTAAAAACACAAGCAAAATTAAACTTTATTAAAATGTTATGTGATAGACTATGGACCAAGGCTTCACAGTATTGGTAGCACTGTTGCCTTGCAGCAAGAAGACCCCAGGTTTGAATCCTGTCCCGAGGTCTCTTCTGTGTGGAGTTTGCTTGTTCCCTCCCTGTGTGTGTGGGTTTTCTTTGAGTGTTAATTGGCCTCTCTTGCTTAAGTGTAGTTCTGTGTGTGCATGGTTGTTTGTCCTTTGTGTGTCTGTATGTCACCCTGTGATGGACTGAATGTGCAAGAATCTCTGCTTCCCGATGTGAAAAGCTGGGGGAGACAAAGGCCAAAATACAAGCAGTGGAAAGTGCAGCAATGTTGCTACTATAAAGTAAGGAATAATACTTCTGTAAAGCACAGTATGTGGAGTCATTTTTTGTATTTGTTCCCAATGTTTCTACTGGTTTGTGAGCACAAAATGTGAAGGTGAATGTAACAAAGTTTCAGTTTGTGTACTTCTGCATGTTTTAGATGTGTTTATTTTCCAGCACACCTGATTCAAATAATTGCATGACCTCCTCTGCAGCCATCAAATCCTGCAGAAACCTCTCTTAATCACCCATTCATTTACGTGTTTGGAAGGAAGGAGACACGTAAAATGTGTAGGTCAGGGGTAGTTGAGGACCAATTTTGGGAACCAGTGATAGATGATCCTACTAATAGTATATTGGCCAAACAGAAAGAAAATAGTTTCTCATGAAAAGTGGAGTTTTGGATACTTTATAAGGATGGAATTTAGGGAAAATTGAGATTTTTTTTGTTTGAACTCTTCTTGTGGTGTAAAATAGAATATTTATGTTCTATTTTTTAAGGAAATATTAGAAAGTCATCTTGAAAGTGCAGGAAAAGTGTTTGGTGAATATCTTCATGTGATTTAGACAGATAATTTAATTCAAGATGCAAAATACAAAGGGCCCTATTGCACTATTTTGGTAAATAACAAATTTTGTGCATAAGAATTCTTTTGAAAGTCTGAAAGCAGAACTAACTTGTAAAATAAAAGCGAAATTGAGGAAAGTCTCCTTATCCAGATGGCACACATCATCTGTGAAACGTGGAGGAGGCAGTGCATGAATGTGTGTCTGCAAACTGGCTTTGATCACATGTATTTATTGATCACTGCATGTAGCATGATGAACACAAAACAGTTGTTTGTTTTTCATGAATCTGGCCTTTGTAAAGGGAGGAAGGAAGCCGTTGTTGAAAGAAAGCCACAAGAAGTCTATTTTGCAGTTTGTCACAACCCAGGTGGAGGACAAAGCTGAGTTGTGGAAGAAAGTTCTGATGGGTTGAGAGTGAAATATTTTTTTTGTTGAGAAAACTCTCTATACAGAGGAAATTTAAGTTTGCATGATATTCTGAACACACCATGTTCACCATGAAACATGGCAATGGCAGCATCATGACATGGGAATGTTATTCTTTTTTTCCTCTGTGAGCAGGTTACAACCGAGGGGGAAAAAGTCCAAGGGGTATGAATATTTTTAGCAAGGTGCTTTTTCAAAAACAGTTGAGTTTTTTGATGGCATTCATACTTGAGCCAGGAGGTCATACAAATAATTTACCCTTTTCATTTGGTGATACTAACTTTAGCCAACATTTGTGTCAAAATTAATTAATATACTGACACCAGTGTTTTAAATTTCTCAAAAAAAAACAATTCTCCTGTCTTTAGTTCATAAAGATTATGAAAACATCTTATTAGCTTTGCCTTTCTCCACTATTTCTTTCTACTATTTCTACCGTTTAGGTTAAGTGTTGGAAGAGCTGTTGAGGAGAAGCCATTGGGTCAATGAGAAGAATGGACCATTGTTTGGATTAACTGGCTATGTGTGCGTTTGTGTGTGGGATTCTGTAGTTGGGCAGATTTGTGCATTACTCATGCATCCCGAGGCTGCTGCTCAAAAAGCAGTGTTTGGAGCACCACAGTGTGTGCCCGCTCCACTCTGCCACATTGCATGTATGTGCAAGCGTGCGTGTGATTCGTGTGTCAGCGAATTACATAAAAATGCAGGTTTACGGTAAAAAAAGAAGAAAGGGGTGAGATTTCAAGGTAGGAAGGCTGGAAACAAAAACGGTGGAAATACATGCCAGGAATCAAACTATTTCTATTGATGGTGGGTGTGTGTGTGTGTGTGTGTGTGTGTTTGTTTTATGTGGCACCCGCATACCCCAAGTCAATTTATTGTTTTCCGTTTTAAAGCAGCCAGAGAAATTCAATACTAGCTTCTCAACATTACATTGGTGAAGGGTCTGTGGAAAAAAATGAAAGTTTCTAAAGCAGACATGATCACGTTTGAAAGTGTTTGTGTGAGAGAATGAGGCGAGATTGAGGAGAGAAGTGAATTCTCATCTCTCGCACTCTCTTTTCTTCTTCTCTTCACCTCAAATCTGCAGATTCGGCCTGGGCCTGTAACCTAGCAACCCAAGTGATGTGTGTGTGTGTGTCTTGAATAAATTCGACTTTACCTCTCCTCTGTCCTTCTCTGGGATGTATCAGTTCACTTGCCAAAATACCACAACCTTGCAGCCACCCCACATGTGCTTGGAAACACATGCTCACAAGCTGTTAACAGACGCAGACTAATGGTTTCGTACAAAGAGGTTTTATTCCTTTGCTCCTTTGTGCTTTTTATTCTATTGACCTCTGATCTCCTGTGTCTATCACAATGCCTGAATTTTAGCACTTGTGCCTTGCTTTTTAAACACATCTGAACCACAAAAGGTCTGTAAACATTTTAGAAAGTGAGGCTGCATCCTTCATCTGAATTTGTCCTTCTTGTCATCCGTGGGTTGGTAGTGTTTGGTGAGTGTGGTGTGCACATGTTGGCAATGATCAGCCACATGTCTCAAACCACGCACCGATGCACTGCTGCCAAGTTTCTCACTCTCCCAACGTCCATCTGCATCACACGAGACCAAACGTCCCATGGACATGTTTAATGTTTCATTGTTGCTGAAATATTCCATAAACCATCACAGGTGCAGGCCTCATAAAAAGAAGGGGATTCTTTTAATTTAGTTTTGTCCAATAAAATGTAATTTTGCAACAAAAAAAAGACTTAAAATTCAAGAAATATTTAAATCAACATTACAACAGGGAGGTAGTTAAACATTAGAAGAACAAGAACATTTAATCTTTAAGAACATTTAAGCAAATTTTAGAAAATTTTTCTATTTCATGAAAAAAAATCTCAATAAGTCACCTTTTAGTAGATTAGAGGACTGTAATTTATATTTATAAATAAATGTATTTCTTTCCTCCTGTTAGAACCTGGGTTTCAGTACATTCTGTTTCAGAAATGCCATTCTCCAAGGTCCCTGTTGGAAACACAAAAATCTCCCCCGAAACCTTGGAAAGTTGGCCGTCAAGCATTTCCGAGTTCAAAATCTTGTCTGACTGGTTTCCATACAAAATGTAGTGAAAATGGCAGCTTCACTGCATCTCCGGAAAAAAAAAGAAATCAATAGCTAGATTTAACAAAACAAATAGGTAAGAGCCACCCACTGGATAATTAGTTGATGGATGTTGATGGCTAACAGTTATTTAACTCTAACAAATGTAGTGATTAGCTAATATTTTAAACAATCCTTAAATTGATGAGAGAAGCTTATCAGGAAAAAGCTTCAGTTTTCAGGGAATCATAAAAGAAGGTGATGTGGGTCAGTGAGTCCAGATTTGCCCTGTTCCAGAATGATGGGGTAATGCACCCATCATGCGGTGCTTACAGCACAAGTCTGTTCAGGCAGTGTTATGATCTGGGATTGCTGCAGTTGGTCAGGTCTAGGTTATCAGCAACTTTATATACCAAAAGAAAGAGCTCAGCTGTTTTCATAAATATGCTGAAAGGCCAGGCTATTTAGTCACTGGATTTCATCTTCCCTGACTCCAAATTGACGATGCCAGGATTTAATTAACTAGAGTCTAGTTCTTAACCGCATTGTTGTTTGGCTCGGCCATCATTTCGACAAGGTCTTGCTTTAAAAGTTAATTCAGGTCTGGATGTAAATAAATGAAACACACTGAAACAATATCATAGCAAACCCATTCTGTAATCAAAGTTGAAAATGGTTCAATATTAGTGTGTGACTTTTCTTTCTTCTAAAATTTGTCTTATTACAGCATCCATGGAACTGCAGCATCCTCTATGGAATGTTTTTTTTGGTGTTTAAGGACCAAAAATAGTTAGAAATGCATTGTTTTCAACTTGTATTGCTAGAAGTTAGCGTCCCAGCAACTAACAAACTTTACTGTTTTTCTGCCGTTTGTCAAATTTAAATGTGATGTAATTCACATGGGCTGCCACCTTATCGTGGTGGAGGGGTTTGAGTGTCCCAATGATCCTAGGAGCTATGCTGTCTGGGGCTTCATGCCCCTGGTAGGGTCACCCAAGGCAGACAGGTCCTAGGTGAGGGACCAGACAAAGAGCAGCCCAAAGACCCCAATGATGAAGGAAAACTTTGGACTTGGTGTTCCCTCGCCCGGACGCGGGTCACCGGGGCCCCACTCTGGAGCCAGGCCTGGAGGGGGGGCACGATGGCGAGCGTCTGGTGGCCGGGCTTTTACCCATGGAGCCCGGCCGGGCTCAGCCCGAAGAGGAAACATGGGCCCCCCCTCCCATGGGCCCACCACCCGTGGGAGGGGCCAAAGGGGTCGGGTGCAGTGTGGGATGGGTGGCAGCAGAGGGAGGGGACCCTGGCGGTCCGATCCTCGGTTGCAGAAACTGGCTCTTGGGACGTGGAATGTCACCTCTCTGGTGGGGAAGGAGCCGGAGCTAGTGCGTGAGGTCGAGAGGTTCCGGCTAGAAATAGTCGGTCTCACCTCGACGCACGGCTCTGGTTCTGGAACCAGTCTCCTTGAGAGGGGCTGGACATACTTCCACTCTGGAGTTGCCCAAGGTGAGAGGCGTCGGGCAGGAGTGGGCATACTTGTTGCTCCCCATCTCGGCGCCTGTACGTTGGGGTTTACCCCGGTGAACGAGAGGGTAGCATCCCTCCGCCTACGGGTGGGGGGACGGGTTCTGACTGTCGTTTGTGCTTACGGGCCGAACGACAGTTCAGATTACCCACCCTTTTTGGAGTCCTTAGAGGGGGTACTGGAGAGTGCTCCTCCTGGGGACTCCCTTGTTCTGCTGGGGGACTTCAACGCTCACGTGGGCAATGACAGTGAGACCTGGAGGGGCGTGGTTGGGAGGAACGGCCCGCCCGACCTGAACTCGAGCGGTGTTCTGTTGCTGGACTTCTGTGCTCGCCATGGATTGTCCATAACGAACACCATGTTCAAGCATAAGGGTGTCCATATGTGCACTTGGCACCAGGACACCCTAGGCCGCAGTTCGATGATCGACTTTGTCATCGTTTCATCGGATCTGCGGCCGTATGTCTTGGACACTCGGGTGAAGAGAGGTGCGGAGCTGTCCACTGACCACTACCTGGTGGTGAGTTGGCTCCGGTGGTGGGGGCGAAAGCCGGTCAGACCTGGCAGGCCCAAACGTGTTGTGAGGGTCTGCTGGGAACGTCTGGCGGAATCCCCTGTGAGACGGAGCTTTAACTCCCATCTCCGGCAAAACTTCGAACACGTCCCGGGGGAGGTGGGGGACATGGAGTCTGAGTGGACCGTGTTCCGTGCCTCCATTGTCGAGGCGGCCGATCGGAGCTGTGGCCGCAAGGTTGTCGGTGCCTGTCGCGGCGGCAACCCTCGAACCCGCTGGTGGACACCTTCGGTGAGGGATGCCGTCAGGCTGAAGAAGGAGTCCTATCGGGCCTTTTTGGCCTGTGGGACTCCGGAAGCAGCTGATGGGTACCGGCGGGCGAAGCGGCATGCGGCTCGGGCGGTTGCTGAGGCAAAAACCCGGGCGTGGGAGGAGTTTGGAGAGGCCATGGAGAAAGACTTCCGTACGGCTTCGAGGCGATTCTGGTCCACCATCCGGCGTCTCAGGGGGGGGAAGCGGTGCAGCACCAACACTGTTTATAGTGGGGATGGTGTGCTGCTGACCTCTACTCGGGACGTTGTGGGCCGGTGGACAGAGTACTTCGAAGACCTCCTCAATCCCACCAACATGCCTTCCACTGAGGAAGCGGAGCCTGGGGACTCTGGGTTGGGCTCTCCAATCTCTGGGGACGAGGTCGCCGAGGTGGTTAAAAAGCTCCTCGGTGGCAGGGCCCCGGGGGTGGATGAGATCCGCCCGGAGTTTCTTAAGGCTCTGGATGTTGTAGGGTTGTGTTGGTTGACGCGACTCTGCAATGTCGCATGGACATCGGGGGCAGTTCCCCTGGATTGGCAGACTGGGGTGGTGGTCCCCCTGTTCAAAAAGGGGGACCGGAGGGTGTGCTCCAATTATAGAGGGGTCACACTCTTAAGCCTCCCTGGCAAGGTCTATTCAGGGGTCCTGGAGAGGAGGGTCCGTCGGATAGTCGAACCTCGGATTCAGGAAGAGCAGTGTGGTTTTCGTCCTGGTCGTGGAACGCTGGACCAGCTCTACACCCTCGGCAGGGTCCTGGAGGGTGCATGGGAGTTCGCCCAACCAGTCTACATGTGTTTTGTGGACCTGGAGAAGGCGTTCGACCGTGTCCCTCGGGGAGCCCTGTGGGGGGTTCTCCGGGAGTATGGGGTACCGGGCCCTTTGATACGGGCTGTCAGGTCCCTGTATGACCGGTGTCAGAGTCTGGTCCGCATTGCCGGCAGTAAGTCGGGCTCGTTTCCGGTGAGAGTTGGACTCCGCCAGGGCTGCCCTTTGTCACCGATTCTGTTCATCACTTTCATGGACAGAATTTCTAGGCGCAGCCAAGGTGTTGAGGGGATCCGATTTGGTGGCCTTAGGATCTCATCTCTGCTTTTTGCAGACGATGTGGTCCTTTTGGCTTCATCAGATCGTGATCTGCAGCTCTCGCTGGAGCGGTTCGCAGCCGAGTGTGACGCGGCCGGGATGAGGATCAGTGCCTCCAAATCCGAGGCCATGGTCTTGAGCCGGAAAAGGGTAGAGTGCCTTCTCCGGGTCAGGGGGGGTGTCCTGCCCCAAGTGGAGGAGTTTAAGTATCTCGGGATCTTGTTCACGAATGGGGGAAGAAGGGAGCGGGAGATCGACAGGCGGATTGGCGCAGCGTCTGCTGTCAAGCGGGCGCTGTACCGGTCCGTCGTGGTGAAGAGAGAGCTGAGCCAAAAAGCGAAGCTCTCGATTTACCGGTCGATCTACGTTCCCACCCTCATCTATGGTCATGAGCTTTGGGTCATGACCGAAAGAACGAGATCGCGGATACAAGCGGCCGAAATGGGTTTTCTCCGTAGGGTGGCTGGGCTCTCCCTTAGAGATAGGGTGAGAAGCTCAGTCATCCGGGAGGGACTCAGAGTAGAGCCGCTGCTCCTTCACATCGAGAGGAGCCAGTTGAGGTGGCTCGGGCATCTGGTCAGGATGCCTCCTAGACGCCTCCCTGGTGAGGTGTTCCGGGCACGTCCCACCGGGAGGAGGCCCCGGGGAAGACCCAGGACACGCTGGAGGGACTATGTCTCTCGGCTGGCCTGGGAACGCCTCGGGATTCCCCCGGAGGAGCTAGAAGAAGTGGCTGGGGAGAGGGAAGTCTGGGCCTCCCTTCTGAAGCTGCTACCCCCGCGACCCGACCTCGGATAAGCGGAAGAAGATGGATGGATGGATGGATGGATGTAATTTCCAGATTCAGGTTTTGATTTTTGATGTAAATTAAACGCAGCTTTAAGATGTTATATCTATACTTACATCCAAGATTATTAGTGCCTTTTTCAGATTTACATTTGACTTTATTTTCATTCAACCAACAATTTTATTTATTATTGGAGTTAAGACAGGGCTCTCTCAAAAGATAGCAAAGCAAGACAAAAGGACTATATGTTTTAAAAAAAAACAGTATTAATATATTTTCATTTACATTTTACAGCATCTTACAAGGGTATGTGGAAACATTTTAGATACCTTTGTCAATCATCATTGGAATTACTTTATTGACATCACCGCAACCAAACCCTTTTTATTACTGCTGGCTGCTTTTGCATATTTCCTCTTGTATCTTGACATTTTCTATTTTATTTACCTCCAAGTCTAATATTTATCTCCCTCACTGTCAATTTCCAGTTTTGGCTTTGACTGGGCCACTCAAAAGTATTATTATTACTTCCAGTGAAAAAAAAAAAAAAACTCTTGTTAAAATTAAAAGATTGCTTGAAAACTCATTAATCATTTTGGACATATTTTTTCTAAAGTGACATATTTTTGTGTACTAAGAAAAGTTTAAGCCATTTGATTTCTTTCTGCTTTGTTTCCAGTTTGTCAGACTTTCTTGTAGCATTTTAAAGTGGGGAAAAAGTTGAAAGACATTTTCCGTTACTGACAAGCTGCTACTCAGGAGAGATTACAAAAAAATATATGTTCTTTGTTGAGATGTAAACAGTACGTGGTTAATAAGTTTGTTATGCTTTTTATGTCTGAATGATTCATAGATCAGACTTAGGTGGGTTGAAAAAAATCAACAACATTCCTCTGAAAATGACCGTGTCTAAAGTACAAAGAAAAAGTTTGAACCTTTAAAACACAGAGAAACCTTTCTTTCTGAAAAGCTTCCTGCTCAGGAGAGAAAAATAAAGAAACGAGGGCTAAAGACCTTTGCACAGTAGTGCTACAGATCAATTAATATTGCAATCTGCAGTGCTCCTTTATGTTGCCACCCAGTGGTGGATGGGTTTCTTATTACGTTGATATATTCGTGCTATATCAACGCAGATAAGATTAAGACTGTGAAATTAGTTGTCATAATGTGTGTGTGTGCGTGTTTGCATTTCTCTGCTGGTAAGACCCATTTTTCCTACAATTGCTTTTTGTGAGGACCCTCTGCTCCTGTTGGGGCCTAACCCCAAACCCCATAAGAAGAAGTTAGGTTTTCAGGTTAAGGATTCGATAGTAATGGTTAGGTTTAGGGTAAGAGTCAGATTTTGGTATAGAAATGAATGCAAAGTCCTTGTGAAGATAGGAAGACATAATATGCGTGCGTGGGGTGTGTGTGTGTGTGTGTGTGGGTGTGTTTCCGCATGCTGGAACAGGAGCACCCCTGTGTGTTGATGATAACATTTTAATGTATTACCTTGGTAATAGGAAAAGCATGGGTACCAGCTGTTTCTTATAATGTGACTCATTATTCCCGATAATTTGTGGATCATAGCTTCAAGTTTGTATGAGGCTTCCTTCTTAATGGAGTCTGGGAAAATATGCAAAACAGCGGGGGGAGGGAGCTTAGTACCATGATAATCCAAGTAACGGATGATGTGAAATAAGAGGGTTGTTCTGTTTTCACTCTTTTGCTCTAGTCTTAAACTTCATGTCTTGGAGAGAAAAAAAACCGTGGTCATATGAACTGGCAGAAACAATGTTGTTAGAAATAAAGACTCTGCCAGTGCACATCTCCTGGCAGAGAAAAGCCAGTTGTCCTCAGTGAGGATGTTCCCTCGAAGCGCTGTGTGTTTCTAATAGGCCTGACAGACTGAGAGCTTGAAAGGATGAATGGCTTTTGTTGAAGCCTCCGAGGATGGATTCAGAGTGAAGGACAGTGGGCGCTGAACGTATTTGTGTGTACTTTGGTGTGTGTGCTTATCAGCTCCAGAACCTTTTTTGGATTAGACAGAGGGAGCGGGAAGTGGAAGGGAAACAGAAACGGTCTGCCATTGCTGCCTTTACTTTGAGGATGTAAAGCAAGATGTAGTTAGAGTATATAAAAACAAGCCATCCACAGCAAAGTGCATGCATGCAAAGAAAAGTACATAAACTTTGAAAATTATTCATATGGTTCAAACTTTTCACATTTTGACTGCATAACAGTCAAATATGGAAAGAGTATAGTAAAACTGCAAACCTGCCAAGACAGGGTTGTCCACTCAAACTGGGCAGGAAAAAGAGAAGCAGCTATGAGGGCTTAGGCAACTTTTATGGAACTGCAGAAATTCAGGTAAAATGGGAGAAACTATCAGCAGCTATGAGTTGTGTACTTCATAAACCTTACATATATAGAAGAAGAGCAAGAAGAAAGCAATTGAAATCCAAATGCAGTCCTGTTTGCTGCTAGCTAAAATACAACACAGCAAAAATAAATGGAAGGGGTCCTGTTCTAATGAGACTAAAAGAGTTGTTTACCTACATGCAAAGCGCTCTGTGTGGTGCCAAACTAACACTGCACAACAGCCACATCACACTATTCTCAATGTAAAACACAGTGGTAGCAGCATCATGCTTTGGGAACACTATGCGAGAAAAGCTGAAAAGCAAAATAGATCAAAGATGGAGGAGGTAAATACAGGCTAATTCAGGAAGAACGCATGCTAGCTGTAAAAGACTTGAGACTGGAGCAGCAATTCATTTTTCAGTAGGATAACAACTCTAAACAAACAACCAAAATATCAGTAACGCATTTTAACCTCTGTAAAACATTTGTGTGTGGAAGTGCTCTATGAATAAAGTTTTGATTAGTTGAAGCGGTTTAGAGCAAACATACCATAGAATGGCCCAGTCAAAGTGCAGACCCAAATTTTGTTGGAATTCTGTGGCAAGACTTGAAAATCTAAGTTCATATAAACCATCATCCATTTAATCTGAATGAGTTGCAGCTATTTTGCAAAGAAGAATGAGCAAAAAGGTCAGTATATAGACGTGCAAACCTCCTAGGGGACGTCCCACAAAAGATGATTGCAGCACAGGACTCAATGCTAATGCACTTCACTTCAATTTTTCTTCTAGTTCAAAAGTTGTGCTGGCCTGCTGTATATATGCATATACATACAAACATGGAACAAAACTCATAATAAAAACTGTCGCAAATTTGCACATTAAACCGTTCTGTGCCACCTGGGACTGAAATGAATCTCAGCTGAAAGAACAACTTGCTCCCACTGCTCATTATTTTAACAATAGGGTACTTTTCACGTGCTGCATGTTCAGTGTGTTATTAGTTATAAGAAATAAGTAAAGACCAATTTTCTGATTTAATTAAGGTGTTGTCCATGGATCTCTGCTTAGACTTTGCTACCACAGAACTGACCAGTTATAATGCATAAGTACTAATTAGCTTTAATTTTAGTTTTAAGCATATCAGAGTTTGTTTGCAGTGGTCCACCTCCTACTAGTTGTGGGAATTGTGCATGCCTATGCTTGTCAATCACAACTCATCTGGGAAGGCTTCTGTTGTCTAAAATCTCTGGTGAACTGCACAGTCAGCCATTTACATGATTTTTTTGGGGGTACATTTTTGTTTGTTCTCTTTCCCTCTTGTTCTCTCTCTCTCTCTGGGTTTGCCTGTCTCTCATTCTTTGTCTTTTATTCTGCAGTGTTTGCACTTGGGACACATAACAATGAGAACTCACGGTGTGTGAACAAACACAATCATTTGAGCCCAAAGAACTTTAGAAAATGCGCAGGGGACTCCACTCTAGCAGTTTCGCTGTACAGTAAAAATTATGAAGGTGGCGAGATTCACTAGTGTAATTAGAGAAATGTTGATAATTATGATGTTGATGCTGTTTTACTCCTCCTCCTTAGGCCAGTGGGCCCCAGCGGTGGAGGTGAGAAGATGGACAGGATGAAGATAATCAAGCGGAGGCTGTCCATGTCTCTACGAAGTGCTCGACCTGTCGATGACTCCCTGTCTGAACTGGCAGAGCAGATGACTCTGGATGAGCCATCCACAGCCAGGGACAATGGTGAGACATGTACTCTAAGATTCATATCTTTGTTAACATCACCACCTTAACATGCCGAAATGAAAGCTGTGTTCAATAGAAGTCCTGCATTACAGACATTGTATCAGTGCAAAGGCATTCAATGATTTGGACAGGTTAGACAGTCAAGGAGGAAACATTCTTTTCAAAATATAAACTTTTTATAGAATGAGAACACGCGAGAAGCATTACTCCAAAGTTTGCACATTTAAAGATATGTTAGATTTTACTACACCCAAGCCTTTTTATTAGGGGAATTTGGCTTGTTTTAACCATCATTAGTTAGGAACAGTTTATGCAAATCCTGTAGGTTTTGAAGAGCTCTTAACTTTTTCAAAGCAGCCACGGTCTCGGCTATGTTAGTTTCTAGCATTTTCAGAGAATGGAGATAAATGCAATCACAAAAAATAATCTACTTTGTTCCTTGCATAATTAAAATGAACAAAAATGCAAGTTAATAATTGCTGGGAGTAGCTCCGATCTTTAAAATATCAGCGTGACTTACTACATGCTTCTTCAAAGGCAGAGTTAAATCACGCAGAAGACCTTAAGGAAGGACTTAAAATAGCAAAGGTAAAAACAGAGTTTCTTGACTGAAAAAAAGAGAAGCTTTTGGAAAAAATGATGGACTTAATGAAAAAACATATATCCAACTGAGCAGCATAAAAGTAGAGACAATTACTATTAATATTGATAAATAGTAATAAACTAAGATGCTTTTAGCTCTTATTTTGAAAACATAACATTTTATTGTTAAAGACAAGAAAAGATTCAGTTACATTACAACAAATTTTCAGAATAGCGATGTTTCTGTGGAAGTCTCTTAACTCTCCCGCGGTCTTGGCGCAACATTGAGGAGAAGAGCGGCAAATGTCACTGTATGACAGAGGGAACCTTGGGGGGTGGTCCTGTTAAACCAACAGTTTCTAGGTTAGTGCAACCCTGCCAGACCACGCACAGGGTAAACAAACTTGCGGGGTCTAAATGACATTGTCTCTTAAGACAGCAGGCTCAAACATTCACATCCGAAGACTGTAACAAAAGTAAAGAACTGACTTTTGTTCTCTCATTCACCCTAACATGTATTTAACCAAAGCATGTTGGTAGAGTTTAAAACAGCGCCAGATGCACAAAGAATCAAATCTCACAAAACATTAAGCTTTTTTTTTTTTTTGCAAGAATGGGAAGAATCTTTTGAAACATGATGCCTAATTTTTCTAACAGGCAAATTCACTTTTCAATATTTTATGCAATCTGTAACCATAAAATAAATAAGTCCGCATAACTTAATAAAAAAAAAACCTTTCAACGTGATTCATCCTTTCAGATTTGTTGTCAAATTCTGGCATTTGCTTCTTTGAATTAGAACCTGGAGTTTTCCCAAGAATTAAACAGAATAATAATAACTCAAGTAAAAAAAAAATAAAAATTCTTTGAACACTTCTGCACCTGGTGTGTTAATGGCTGAGAACAGGAGCTGATGCAAAAATAGCTGCTACTTTATAGACATGCACTGTACATCTCCTTATTGCGATCTGCATTGTCAATCTGGTGCAACAGCAAAGCATACAGCACATGCAAAACAATTGAATGTGGAACAAAAGGCTTTAAATGAATAACTCTAAAGGATTCATTAGTTGAAATACAGGACCAAACAGAAATTGTTACTATTTCCATAACCATGCCATTAGAGACTAAAATAATACCTGAAAAAATGTCAACATTTCTTGAGACATTCAACTACTTATTAAAATTGCTATGTTAATAAGTTATATGCAGACCTTTTCATGCTGCAAAAAAAGAGGACAACAACAACAAAAAAATAAGTATGATGTCATGCACTTTTTCTGCTTCAAGAATATGTATGTTTATTATTTTTGCCTGGTTTCAGTTACAGCATCCTCCACAGTTTCTGTATCCCTAGAAAAGATGTGCAAAAAGCTTCAAACTAAAAATAATCCTGCATTGCAGTATCATAATCCCACACAGAAAATGAACAAAAATCTAATCTCTCTCTTGATTACATTTATGCAATAGAGACCGTTTTTAATTTGGATTGGGTGCAAAACTAAGTTGACTAAGTGTCTAGAGAACTCTAATCCAGGACTTAATATTCTTCTAAGTATGAAATCAAGGTGAAATCAAAAGATCTCCAAAGGTCACTGTCGGAGAACTACAAGTATTATACTACTGTAGCAAAAGTAACATTTTATTTTATTATCCCCCACAGCGCACTCGGGGGATGCGCTGTGGGGGCTGCTGTTTTCCATAATGTCATGAACTAAGAGCTAGCAGCTCTGAAATCTTCATTGGATAGTACATCTGTGCATTGCTTTTTATTTAAAATTATGGTGCTTTAATCATCAAAGATTTACTGGAAAGGGTATTCTTGGTTATTGTTGCTAACAGATATTTTATTTTTGTTTTTCACTTGATTTCACAGAAACAATGCATTTGGTTGCTCGTATGTGCTTTCAACCCCAAAGTGTGAATGTAAAATTGTGTCTTGTATCTAATAGAGTCAAAAGGGTGAGCTTGCACATTTGCAAATATTCTTACAGCACCCCAACCTTCTTCTTCATCAGCACCCACACCTTCATCAGCTTCATCACAAATAACCTCCTTGTTTATCTTGGTTATCAAGGCTAAAAGACAGAATAGCACAAAGTTTTAAAGTCTTGTGACCTCATATTCTGTTTTCAGTTTCAAGCAAACCACAGCATCTTTGCTCATATTGAGAAAAGCAATGTTTGCTTGAAACTCTGGATGCCATCTGCTGGGCATCGTCAAGGATTACAGTTCCTGCTCTCAATGTAGAAATGTGAGACCTCACACTGAGGCTTTCAAGGATGTTTTTGTATGGGTTTGCATCCTATCCTGGCACCAGGCAGAAAATCAAGTCTTCAGCCTGCAGAATGGGGCATAATGGTGGCAAAAATAATAAACGCCCTCCCAGAAAAGTGGTATTTAAAGCTATACACCGTGTTCTAGATGATTATGCAAATTGGATTTAAGTGTCATAAAGATTACATTTTTTGTTGTGCTATTAAATTTATAGATAGTATTGTGATCAGGACTCTTTGAATCACTATAATTAATTTCAGAGAGCTGGGTTGATTAGTTTGTCTGGTGAGCTCAATTAAAGGAAATCTACTTAAGAAGGATGTTCCACATTATTAAGCAGGCCACAGGTTTCAAGCAATATAGGAAAGAGAAAGGATCTCTCTGCTGCCGAAAATCATCAGATAGTGTGGTGCCATATGACAAGGTATGAAAACATTAGATATTTAACGAAAACTGAAGCGTTATCGCGCTGTGAAGAGATTTGTGGCTGATTCAAAACAAAGATGGGTTTGTACAGATAAAGGCATAATGAGGAAGGTTTCTGCTAGAGAAATTCATCGGATTAAGAGAGCAGCTGTTAAAATGCCCTTACAAAGCAGCAAACAATTATTTTAAGCTGCTGGTGCCTCTGGAACCTCAAGGTGGAGGATCCTCCAGAGGCTTGCGGTGCATGAACCTTCTATTCGGCCACCCCTAACCAGAGCTCACAAGCAGAAACGGTCGCAGTGGGCCCAGCCGTACATGAAGATTAATTTTCAAACAGACTTGTTCACTGATGACTGCTGTGCAACCCTGGATGGTCCAGATGGATGCAGTAGTGGACTGGTGGTGGATGGCCACCACATCCCAACACAGCTGTGACGTCGGCAAGGAGGTGGTGGAGTCGTGTTTTGGGCCGAAATCATGGGGAGAGAATCATTGGTCGGCCCCTTCAGAGTCCATGAAGGTGTGAAAATGACCTCAGCAAAGGACTTTCTGACTGATCACTTTCTTTCATGGTTCAAAAATAAGAGCCGTACCTTCCGTAGCAAAATCATCTTTATGCATGACAATGCACCATCTCATGCTGCAAGGAATACCACTGTGTCAATGGCTGCTATGGGGATAAAAGGGAAGAAACTCATGGTGTGGTCACCATCCTCCTCTGACCTCAACACTATTGAGAACCTTTGGAGTTTCCTCAAGCAGAAGATCTGAGTGTGGAATGCAGTTCATATCAAAACAGCAGCTCTGGGAAGGTATTCTGACATTCTGCAAAGAAATTCCAGCAGAAACTATCCAGAAACTCACAAGTTCAATGGATGCAAGAATTGTGCAGGTGATATCAAAGAAGGGATCCTATGTTAACATGTAACTTGGTCTGTTAAGATGTTTTTAATTGAAATAGCTTTTGATTTTAGTACATGTGTTCACTTAATGCTGCACATTCAAAGAGTGACCGTTCTTTATAATCCATAAAATGTTTAGAAAATCTGCTGTGCATAATAATTTGGAACAGTGCATTTTGAGTTTTTTATTTTTGAAAAAAATACTGTTCTCATGGGGAGCTTTGTTCAGTACAATTTGATTTATACTGTAATAGTTCATGACTTGAAAATTATACTGACCATCATTTCCATTGACCATTTAAGAAAATCTGAGAAAATATCACTTGCATAATAATTTGGAACACGGTGTACTGTAGCTGCATTGTGCTGTGATAAATTTAAATTTTTATATCAGATGCAAAAGTCTTGATTTCCAGCTCCACCGCTGCAGCATCTATACCCCTATTACTGTTTTAGTCAGTGCAATCCTCGGCTTTTGCTTCCATCTTTACATTTTTACATGCCTCTCTTCAGCCTTTAATAGCTCAAGCTGTGTCAGTCCATTTTCAGAGAGCACGGGCGGCAAGTGCAAAGAGGCTAGAGGAGGTAATGTAGAGGATGAGAAAAGAAGGGGCATTAAACTTTAACAACTACTCTACATCACCGTCTTCTTATGGCCTTTTGCTGCACTGTGACACCTCCCTGCCTACATGTGCTCAAACTCCCACATGTTTTCATCTCTACATCTTTGCAAAACTGATAAAAATACTTATCATGGAGGAAGAGAATTTTGTAAAGAAACATATTTTTCCTTTATAATCACACTGGCATTTTAATTCTATTTGAAGTAATTATCTGTCCTTTGGAGATCCTCTTTCTTCAGAAACAAATGTGTTAGTGCTTATTAGTATGATGTGTAAATGATAAAACATACATTCTTAGTGTTATCATTAGGGTTTTGCTTTCCAAGAAAAAACATTAAGTTCAACATTAAGGTTAAAAATCTGTCATGCTTTGCTTTTTTCTTGCCTTCTTTCTTCAGTCTGTGCGTTGATTTTCTTTCTGCATGTCTTGCTTTTGTCAGCTGTCCACATCACTTGTGACTCAACATGTTTTCCAGTTTGCATGCCTCACACTTTTTAATTTCACATTCAAATTGCTATGTGCCGCTGCTGCTTCATTTTCTAACCTGAACACAGCAACTGCACAAGTTCTTTGCCTTTTACCTCTTATTGCTCCATATTGTACTCTTCCTATGTGTTCCGTATTCGGCTTGACTCTGTGTTTGGTCTCAGTGTTACTTTGTGTCATCTCTTTTTTCCTCTCTCTTTTTCTCCCATTTTCTATTCCCGATTGTTTTCATGTGTCCTGTATTTTGGTCCTCTCTGCCTGTCCTACTTTTTGAATCTTTTCTGTCTTTTTTTTCCTCTTCTCCATTCTCTTTCCCTTTTTGTCTCTTTCCATGCCTGCCCTTGTATGTTGTGCATCTCAGTGCCCGTGGTGTGCTCAGCGCACCCTCCTGCCTCTCATAGTGCTCCCTCCTTCCTGCGTCAATATGCCAGTCATCTGGGCCGCACCGCCTTGCGCAGAGAACCAGGTGGAGGGCTGGAGAGGGAAAGAGCCTTACTGAGCCTGCACAGGACTGGATCTTTGGGTATAATCACACATACATGTAAATACAGATGTTAAGTTAGTTGTGCAGTGCCAAGAAAAAGTATATTTGACCCCTTAAAGGTTTCTTCTGTTGGCATTTTTGTCATACCTGAATCTAACCGAGATAAGAAAATATATCAAACTTTGCTATGTTAGTAAATATTCCAAAGTCCGAGGAATCTTTCAGTAAAATTAAGCTGGCTTCTTTTCATGCTGATAAGATTGCATACTGTCTCCTTTTGCTTGGATCAAATTTAACATTGATTCTAATAATTATTTGCTGTGGTGTTGCTTCATTTCCAAACACAGCAAGGTTCTCAGGGTTTTCAGAATCAGCATTGTCCTTCTTGGAGATATCACATGCTTCCTTAACTAGTAAAATTATTTCTTATATCAGGGGGTTCCAAATTATTCAGCTTCTAAACAACAAAATAACATGCTATCATACGTAGTGAATTAAACAGAGTAATGACAACACAAACAACATCAGCAGCTAATGGATTTATTTAATTTAATTACTTGTATATAGACTGTAGCTTTTAAAAGTCTGCGTTTAGCTTCTTTGATTATTTTTAATGTAACATTTGATTTTGAAGAGTGTGCTGCCTGTTACATAGTTGCGACTCTAACTTTGGGAACCTCTGTGGTAAACAGTCTTTTCCATGGTTGTTCAAAATTTGTGTTATTATACAAATATTAAAATACACCCAGTTACGCATAACTTGAGCAAATATATAATTTATTATTACAATTAATATAGTTGTATTCATATGGTCTGATAAAATAATAATTCTTAATGTGCATGCCTGCTGTGGTCACTTCACTCAATATGTTATCTGAAACGGTTAGATTCGAAACCTGCAGATAATCAGATAACTTTAACTTCAGAATCAAAACTGTTCCTTTCATTTGCAAACTCACGTTATTTATAAGTTAATATTTTATGGCAGATTTCTTTTTAAAAGAGGGATGTTCAGTCTCAGTTTGAGCTTGTGTCATTTTCCACTTTTGATTTACAGTATATTGTGTGTTATAAGACTCTTATTGTATTGTAGTAAAAACCTAATCTAAAGCTTTTACATTCAGCTCAATATGTCTTATATTAAGTTTACTTATTGCTATTTGAATCTAAAAATAGTAAAAATTAGTGACTTCAACATCTTCCTTGTGTCATGTTGACATCTAAAACAGCATAATTTTCAGCACTGCATTTTCTGCCCATATAGTTCCCTTTCTGTATTGCTTGGTGTGTTTATATTTATTGAGAAATGCTTAAGATATGACAATGTATCCATGTCTAAATGTGATGCCAAGGAATCCCTGCAGAGCATATAGTGAGATAAACATTCCTATTTTCTTTAACCGTCAAAGCTTTTATTTTTGCGGCTGATCCATGTGTTTAATTTTGAGGGATCTGGATGTTGCTGCCACCTGTGGGTGGAAAACTGACACTCTATTCTAAGTTTTTTTGATGCTGGAATAGATCAATGTGTTTGTGACAGAGTTTGACTTTTCTGCAAATATTATTTATGATGTGGAGAGTCAAAACCGTAATCTAACGTGCACAAATACAAATCCATGCTTATACTGAAGCCATAAATACGGTCTGCATTCTTTCTATCTGCATTATATAATGTTGCATTAGGCTTTATGGATCCCCGTAATCTCATTTCTGAGTTTTGCTGGATGACTAATGTCAGGAGCCGTAGGGGAGGATACACTAATAAAAGTAAATGATGACTGGGGTGGAGGTTTGCCTTTAAGCATCAACCCTAAACATAGTGATTTCGATCAAAGCATATTTATCTGATAGAATGACTCAGTTACCATGCAGACCGGATCTAATTAGGGATGTTTATCAAGACTCAAAAAATTGACATTCATAGCTGCTCTTCATCCAGTCTGACTGAGCTTGAGGAGTTTTGCAAAGTAGAATGGACAAAACCTTCAGCGTGTGGAAGATTAAAAGTTTTTAGAAACGTGAAGACTTGCTGCTGTAGTGAGGGGTGACGTCTACAACGTAATGACTATTGGGACTGAATAAAAATGTAAGCCACACATTTCAAGTTTTAATTTATAAACGATTTTGAAAACCACATATTATTTACATCCTGCTTTGTGTAAGTCTGTCGAATTAAAATTAAAATAATATACGTTGAAATTTATGTTTGTAAAATGATAGCGTGGAAAGATTTTCAAGGGGTACGAATATTTTGCAGGGAACTGCACATTATCTGATCAAGATATCTTTTATGATGGACGGCTTAGATCCATGTGTTCTGGTGAGTAAACTAATGGGTAGTCTAACGCTCATGTAGAACTGAGAGTATAAGCCAGAGCCCACAGATTATTGGTTTGGTGGAGTGACTTTGAACTCCACATCTGCTTCTGAGTTCTGAAGATCCCCCAAAAGGCCCAGTTCGTGACTCAGAACCTAGAATAGATGCTACTCTATTATTAAAATCTTGATAAGGTGTAGCTTGAAATGTTACGGGGGACTCTCCGTGGGTGTGTGTTGCCAACTGGTTGGTCTTGCTGACTCACTGTGTGCCATTCGACAGTCAGAGCACGTTGCATCCTTTAATTGAGCGGCTTGATGCAATCTCTCTGTCCTGCTGCACTAAGGAGATAACCCACCACTTCTCTGTCTCTCACTTTCTTCATCATCATTTTACCCGCCCGCTGTATTCGTCTTTATGAGTCAAGGTAAAAGGAGAGCACAATCTCCTTTACTTCTACTGTGTTCATGGTTAAAATAGTAATTGGTCCTTATCATGTCTTAAAATTATATGAATAACCTCACTACACCCTACTTTCATAATAATTAAGAGGATTGGCTGCAACCAGGTGGTGCTAATCAAATGCGCATGATTCAGTGATTGTCCCCAAATCTGATTATCTCTATTATTGCTGAAGTTTTGGCAGTTTTCAGGTCTAGAGCATTAGGTGTGTGTTAATATAACTCATAGGAGAAAAGACATAAACAGGAATCTTAGAGGTAGAGCTGTGGCTTTTTTATAAACATCCCTATAAACACACTTATAGAGACTTTTATAAGGTTATTTCTTAGTCCGTCACAGGGAAAACTATGATTCACAAGTGGAAAATACAGAGAACAGCTGCTAATCTTCCTCAAAGTGGTTGTTTCAGCAGCTTTACTCTAAGGTCAGGCTGTTCAAAGCCAACTAAAATCTCACCCAAATATGGAGAAACTAGACCTCAGCCTCCACAGGCCTCACTTGGCTTGTTTGGCGTAAACACAGCTCCTACGTAACATGGAAAAATTTAAAATTTAAGTCAAGTGTAGAAATAAATGTGAAACGGAATTAGAGTAGAGACACATATTATTGCCTACATGATACATAATTGAAATTCTAACAAGTATGCTTTTATCCATCCATCCATCCATCCATCCATCCATCCATCCATCCATCCATCAATCCATCCATCCATCCATCCATCCATCAATCCATCCATCCATCCAATGGTCTTGTGTTGATGGAAATTTGAGACCAGAAAAATTATAGTATTTTCACCACAAAAATCATGTAGGAATCGTCTGTTAGACCTCCTAACTGTTTGAAAAAGAAGTACAGGTTTGCAATGTTTTGAAGAATTACCAGCAGAAACACAGATCTTAGATCCCTTAGTTTAAATCACCGAATGGCTTAGTACCAAAATACATTACAGACCTGTTGTCGTCGTATCAACCTTCCATACCACTAAGGTCTTCTAGTTCCAGTCTACTCTGCATCCCCAGAACCAGAATCAAACATGGAGAAGCAGCACATGGTTTTTAAGCTTCACTAAATTGGAACAAACTTTTAGAAAACTGCAAAACAGTCAAAACACTGAGTTCTAACAGCTGTAGAGTCAAATTTGAGGCAGCGTTCAAACAGACAAGAAGCCAACCCTAAACAGAATTACTGAAAAATAAATGGATGGATGAGCGTTAGGGGCCTTTGGCAGAAACTACGAAGAACAGCATATAAATAATGGCCTGTAAATAGACTGAAGCAAGGTTGTAAAAAACTATTCAAACACTAACACAAGACCCATAAGATATTACTTCTACAACTTGTTTGAAAATTGATCAAATCATTGGGTGTGATTAGCTTTCTATGCGCTATTTCTGCACTTTTTGTTACAGTATAAATTACAATGTAAAAGGTCAACTCATATATCAAGGTATCCTTTTTTAAGACTGAATAAGAAAAGTTATAAAACCTTAGAACTGAAAGAAATTCTATTTATTTTTTACTACTACTGTATAGACAGACACAGATCAGTAAATAACGTGGCATTTTGTGGTAATTCTGTTCTTTAGAAGTGTGTGCCCAACTCACAGGTTTGCATTAATCTGTTGCTAAATAGGGCGACACCCACACATGCAGCGAGGAACGATTAGCGATGCAGTTTTCAGCCTCATCTCTGCCTTTGTGTTTGTGTGAAAATCTGTAGTTACACTGTTGAGGATTAGTCGGCCATCCTGTCGGTTTCACAGAGAGAACAACTCTGCTAAAAGCTGCCGTCTCCAAACGCATCGCAAGCTGCTATTTTGATAATGTCACAGATGTCTCCTCTCCTTTGCTCCCCCTTTCCTCTCTTTTTCTCTTTTACATAAGATACTGAATTTAAATATTAAATGCAAAGATAAAATAATTTTTTTCCTGCAATTTGCACACCTTCAGAGACCTCATCAGTGAAAGGGATTAAATGTAGCACATTAATACTGCATTAATAGCTGGAAACCTCTCCCTCATACGCTGTGCTTCCCGCTATCCATTTATGGGTTCTTGGATTGGACTTGATAAGAACAATGGGGCCGACTCCTTTTTTTGTGATTGGTGTTGTAAGCTCGCTTGAGGCTTAAGCAAGACGTTGCTAATGAATAATTTTGCTGGTAATTTCCAAAGCCGAATGTGCAAATGTGTTCTTTGGGGGTTTGGGATATTGGGGATCAACGTAAACAGAGCTAGAAGCTTACAGGAGGCACTCCAGTCCCAGTAATTGAATAATAAGATTCCTTAGATGCAGAGAAGAGCTTTAGAGGTAATTACTGGAGACTAAAAATCTCCCACTCCAAGGCTTGTGCGTATGGTTCTCTTTTATGCATATTCCTCAGGGATAAAAAAATGCACTTTGATTGTTATTGTTGGCTTAGTGTAGAGACGGGCTGCATTATATATTATATTTAGAAAGAAAATGTGACAACACTGTTTTATGTGAAATAATTTCACTGTAGAAATGTTTAAAAGAAAGTGGCAGTACGATGGTGAATGAGGCCTATATGGGAGCAAAATGCGGTGTGTGATGGTTGCAGATCAAGGGGAAATTGTTTCGAGTCTGACATTGTGTCTGTGAACGTAAAGCGACGTGGAAACAGTGGTGGGTGAAGGGCTGAGTGGAGAGCCTTTTATCCTTGATGTTTTATCCAGCCTGAAGCTAAAGGATTCATCTTTGGAAACCATCACTTTATTTGCAGCTCACTGTAAGCGACCAGAGCTCTAATCTAAGAAAGAGTGTGACCTACTGAAACACGGCATGCAGATTTTTGAAAAAGTAAACACCAAAATGCTTAAATTTCTCACAAATACTTTTTTAGTCTCCCCTCCACATGCAGACATTTTTAAAATCTTATTCGTCTGTTATTTTAGGAAATACTTTGTTATTATTTTTATCATTATTGACAAGTAGGGTGTGGGAGCCTCTGAATGAGAGTGTTTTCTTAGTTAATGTTTACAAGACAGCCTGAAAACCGACGTGAAGGAGGATGTGAGGCTTTATCTATCACCAGCTTGTGGATCAGCTCTATATAGTGTTAATTATTATGAGGAAAGATGGCCTTTTATGACTTTATCTTGTTGACATTTAGATGAAGTATCCATCCAAGACGTCCCACTTTGTCTAAATACTTCTTTAAGGCGTTATCTTCTGCTGTATCAAAGATCCTTCTTCCAAAGACAACCTGGTTGGGAAATATGCATGACAATCTGAAAAAGAGGAGATTACCGCTGGCAACCTGGCACCCATGAGTATTTAGTCATCAACACTTATTATTACAGAAGCTCTCTGCACCAATGGGCCAAATCACATCCGTCTTTAATGTCTACCTTTAAAGACTCAATTACACACCTGCAAAGTTTAGTGAGATCCTTTCTTTAGGTGTGAAGCTATTGTGAGTGTTTAGGTAAATATATAAACACTCGCCTCACAGCCAACTTAATGGTAGACCCTTGTGTAAGTATAAGTCACAACCCACAATCCACACACACCTGACAATCACTGAAAATAAAACACTTCCTTCAGAAAGACCTTCTAAATCAAACATTGCATTTGTTTTTGACAAAGAAAACATTTTGAAACTATTTTCAGTGAGAAAAGATCAGTAATATACTATTTAGTTAATTTTGCATCAATAATTTTTTTCATTAAGAAATTGATTCTCATTCTTCTTGCAAAAGTTTCTAATGGGCTTTATTTACTTAAATGAATAAAAATAAACATTTTGTAGAAGAGCACATTGTATTGATTAGTAATAATCAGTGTGCATAAACAGTGGGGCAAGCAGAGAGGTTTGCTCCATAAAGCTGAGGAAAACGTTGGTTACTTTGAGTTTGTGCGCCAAATTCATTCAAAGTTCATTAAGCATGAACTGTATAATACAGATAACGTTTGCGGTTTTCAGATCCTATTTGATCCATGTCTTCATATAAGCAATACTTACTCGTGAAACTTTTACAGTTTTATTTGGTACTGAGATCTTTAATCAGTAAAAATGTATCATGTATGTCAGTACACTCATGCCTTATTCTGGCTGATCCTTTCTCCGCACCAGCCCCTGTATGTTTTGTCTCTCTTTTAGGATAGGTTGATAATAGTTGAGATTGTCACCTATTTTAGCACATTTTCAGTAAAGGTAAAAACAAAATCTGTGGAATTTCTTTCTGGTTTCATGAACTTATTTTTGGTTTGTAAACTTGTCAAGATTTAATGAACATCAACCCCCATTTTAAACGTTTCCTGAACACAGACACAGACAAAGATGTTCACTATGAACATCATTGAGAGAATAATATAAAGGGGTTAGAAAAGCATAGATTTCCTAGATAAAATAATGTGCACAGCTTATAAATACAGTTTTTTTTTAATTTAAACAAATTAAATGTATAAGCTCATTGCACAAATGAGGCCACAGAACTCACTTGTTGTCTATGTGTCTGACAAAATTGTAAACGATACAACAACCTGTAGTTTGGGTTCAGATTACTCAACTCCAATGCTAACTCCAATGCTAATCATTTAAAGTTGCCTTGACTGATGTATTTTCATACTTCTATCTAATGCTAGTACTACTCGCTCAGTATTTGCATACAGTACTGTACACCAAGCTAAACTGCAATCACAATATCAGTGTTTGCAATACTGGGATCTCAAAGCACTCTTCTATGCAATATTTCGTCAAATGTTATATCTCAAGCATGGACATTCTGTATGCCAGTAGTGTATTAGATGTGTGTAAGGACTTTCTCTGCCCTTGACAAACCTTAATGTATATTTACTTGCCAAGATTGGCTATTGTCTTAGTATTCAGCAGTAGTATTACAGATTTTCCTGATAATGTGCAGCCCTAGAATTCTGTTATCTGTAAGCTAGAGTCAAACAGTCACGTAGGTGATATGTCTTTTTAGGTGGGAACATTTTCTGCATGTGAGGTAAGTCATGTTAAAGAGATGACCTGTGATACTTGGTGCCAAAATACTGTGCTGTGTCACGCCCATGAGGAAGGACAGAGAGAAAAAGTGGAAAAGCTGCTAAGATGCCAGAGGCATCTATCAAAAAGCCTCAGGGTTTAATTTTATCCATAGAGAGTGGTAAGAACAAGGAGCCAGAGAGTAGAGAGCCAGTGAACATGAGAGAGAGGAGGGGAACAGGGACGGGATTGAGAAAGAGGCTGATCATGCAGAAAATGTTGTCATCAGCTCATGACTCGAAAGACAGCACCGATCTTCAATACCATCTCTGATCTCGGCACAAGCGAGGGAGAGATGGTAACAAGAGGAGGCGGAGAGAAAGCGACTGCTATCACATGAGAGGGAGGGGAGTAATGGCAAGGTGAAGGGAAGCAGCGAGAGGACTGAAGCATTGATAGGAGCGCCACAGGCAAGGAGGGAGTGATCGAGAGAGGGAAGTGGAAGGGAGTAAGCAGCATAACAGCCTGGATAGAGTGGTGTGCAGAACAACAGTGGGACCGCAGAGGACATGAGAAAAAACATCTGACACAACAAGAGAGATAAAAAAAAAACAAGGACAAGAGGAATCGGGACGTCACGTGAAAAGAAAAGAAAAGTAACAAGAGATACAGAAGATCTGGTAGCCGATGAGGTCAGATAGTTGAGCATGTGACAGATGAAACTGTTGTTTTCCCTGGGAGGGGTAAGATAAATGTGTTGTGAATCTTTGCACGTGTTTGCTTGCGTGTGTCATGAAGATACAAATGAAGACAGAGCACCTGTTATTCTGAGACATCGCATGCATTGGGCCATCTCTGCAGCATTTTACCTACCTGCACGCTGTTTGACCTTCCTTAGTCAGCAGGAGGAGTGTGACTGCAGAGAGAAAGAAGAGAGAAAGCAAGAGAAGTGAAGGGAGAGTGAATCTACAGAAAATACCCTGAAAGGGAGATAGAATGTTGAAGTGGATTTGCAGCTAAGGGAGTTGCTGCTGTCATTAGTGCGCCTGCACTGTCCTCATAATCTTAGACCTCTGCTTGGTTCTCCTGTGGCAATACAGTAGACTGGATTTTTGTCAGACTAAAAGTCTGGACCTTTAATTGTCCACAGCTTCTAAAACAAGACTTCTGCCTGGATTTATTGACTAAAACCTCATCTGAAGTGACCTCAGTTCCTTGAAAGGGCCTGGATTTAGTTTTCATACTGTGTGAAGTGCATTTCTGAACATTTAAAGATATTCAAATGTTAGTGCCGTGAGTCTTCTTCAAGAACGGATATGTCAGACAATCCCCAAGGGTGTTCTGGACCTGCTCCCAGGGTGGGAGACTCCAAGGTGGGAGAGGCTAAAATCGGAGAGGGGATAAGGATGGGCGAGAGAGACACCCCTCTGAGGCTGTCGCCGTTCCGTATGCTTCGAATGCTGGATTCGTGCCGCCCACCAGGAAACCGGATCGGTAAGTCCATCTTCACCAGCAGCTCATCTGCACCCTGATGCTGAATATCCATCAATCCAAGGCAACATCTGAGAATGTATTGGAACTGTATGCATCTTTCAAATAGAGGTAAAAATGCTGGCTACAAATATTCTACAAGTAAAATATTATTTTTCATCCATCCAAACTTAAAGATGACTTTTGGTTGCATCCACACTGGAAGCTTTTATACAAATTTTACTGGTGGGTACATAAAATAGTAAATATATATACGTATATATATATATTCTGCAAAGAAGTTAGTTTATGCAAGTAGTTTCTCAGGTTGATTTACTTGCAAGGCTGCACAAACATAAAATTGCTATGGTATACCCCCTGGCAACGTGGTCCCAAGGAGTTCTCTTTTAAAAGTTTGATATAGTTTAGCTTGTAAGAGCAGTAAGTAAAAATGCTGAGTTAAACAGAGGAGGTTTAGCAGGCTCATAACAGGAAATCTAAAGATTTCCTTTAGTCTCTGACTTCAATTTCAGAGATTTTGAAGTAAACCTCTGACTTTCTTCACAGCCTGAGACTACTCCTCACTGGGTTTTGCATCCTCCTTTTGAAGTTCTTTTTTGTTTGCTCTATATAGAATTGCACCTTCCTGGAGCACATGCAGAGCTGGATGAGGATCTCCTGAAAGTATCCCGCTCAGTCTTCTAGCATTTAGTCAGCAACCCTAACTAGGCCAACCGGTCTGCATGCAGGAATGCAAGTGTAACTTTTGACATTTACTGTCTGCTCTTTGTCTTCAGAGAAACAGGAAAAAGGAGAGCTGCAGGAGATATTAGAAAGACGATGTGGTGGAACAAGAAGTGTGTGACATTTGTGCTTTGTACTGAATGTGAAACAACCTGGGCTGATTGTTGGGTTTGGTTTGCATAGTGATGGAAATTTCCTCCCCCCACATGTTGTCTTATCTCATTCACCCTCATCTGCTTGACTGTATATGCAAACAAGCAAGATCAGGGCCCTCTAAAATGGCTTTCTTTGTTATACTTGTAGTACTTCAATACTCACTTGTCACAACCTTGTGGAACTGTGTCAGCTTCTGTTCATTTGTAGATGCCCAGGATCAGTTTCCATTGACTCTGGTATCAGTTACCTCCAGTTTAAGGTTTCACCATGTGGGTTGTGAAAGTTAATTCTTGATTATGTGACAACTGCCTGCTCCGTGATCTGACCTTCATTACTGTTATTACCTGTATTCTTACATCAGAAGTGTGATGTGATTAAACCTTTGAACACAAACCGAAATTTACATATATAGGTATGTTTACTATTTGTCATGTTTTCCTTTTATCAACTTATAGACATTTAACATAACAAATGCTAAAATAATTTCCTTACAATCTCCTTATAATATTTTAGATGTTTTAAAGAAATTGTCTTAAAGTCTTACAAAATAACCGTAACTTATTATATAACCTGATTTATTTCATTTAATGATAAAACATGCTACAGCTATTACTACTGCTATGAGATAATCGCATCAATACAATATTTAGTTCTTTAACAATGTTTAAAGCTTTAACAAGTTAGATATGGAAGTATAAACTTAGTGACAATAGCACACAAGTGAGTGTGTTAGCAGCCATTCTCTTTTTAAAATCAACTATATGGAAATAGTATCAGATAAATTGGATTTGAGAGATAAAGCAAATTAGAGTGTTAAGTTTTTCTGTTATTTTTCTCTTATTAATGTAAGGCTTATAGCCAGACGAGAGATCTTTAATCATTAACTAGCCAGGTTTTCTACTTTCTTGCCAGTCTTGAAGTCAGTTGTTCATTTTAGAGCTACACACACAGATACTTCCAGATTGTTGCCAACCATTTTTCCACCCAGACACGTATTATTTTAAGAATAGTAATGGCAACCAAGCCTTCACTGTCTGTTGTTTTTGCAGCCAAGACACTTTTAAATTAGATGACTTCTTCCTGTTTTATCAAGGGTTCAAAGGTACAGAGGGTTTCAGGTTCTTCCGTACTGCACACAACTTACGGAAAAAGTGGGTAAAGGAGGTGATGCTATTAGTATAGGGACATGATACAACCAGATAAGACTCTACACAACATTGGGCTTTCTCAGTTTTTACTACAGTGGCGTAATGGGAGAATTCTGTCATTCTAAAACAATTTTCGGTTGAGTTTTTAGTTTTTAAAAAATTTATTTGGGAGAAACAAATCCATCCTTCAGATATAAATTGTAATATAAAACAATTTATGATATTGATTATTATATAAAATTATTATATAAAACCCATAATTAGTATATCTCAGAATTATTGAAATTAATAGCCCAGTTTGTATAAGTCTATGTTAGTTTGCATATCTGGACAGGTGGTATGCTTAATACCAGGATATAAAAAGTGTGACAAAATGTTTCTGGTGACATCAGATAGACTTGAGAATATTCTCAAGCCTTACAAATAGAAAAAAATAAGAATAAAGGATCTAATTTAAGGTCTATATTAGCTTAATTAAATTATTGCTAGAGAGATGTTTAAAACTCCATAATATGGAATGACAAAAATGGAATTAAAAAAACAGTAAATATTATTTACTGTTCTTGTTTTTGCTTTGTTCCATATTTTCCATCCTCAAACTCTATGACAAAGTATGCAGCTTGTCTTTCTCGTATCCTTATTACAGGAATAAATACAAACGAATTACCTAGAATAAGCCTTAGCCGGTCTGCAGATGACAGCCCAGCATACTAAAACAAATAGTTTCACTTTTCTGGCCCAGAGTTTTTAAATCCCATGGCTGATGTGTCACAGTCAGCCAAGGAAGTTTTCTTTCTTTCTTTCTTTCTTTCTTTCTTTCTTTCTTTCTTTCTTTCTTTCTTTCTTTCTTTCTTTCTTTCTTTCTTTCTTTCTTTCTTTCTTTCTTTCTTTCTTTCTTTCTTTCCTTCCTTCCTTCTACTCATTTCTCTCCTCTATGTTCATTCTCCCTCTAACCTCCTAATCTCTGTCTCAATGTCTTATCTCAAGCTGACTGGCTGTATCAAGGGTAAATGGTGCAGTTTATGGCAGATTACTTCCTTTCTTGAACAAGTCCGTCTTCTTTGAATAAACTCAGTGAAAACATGAACACCAGCACCAAGGTCCAAACACATGTTATGTGCTGTTCATGACCCAGAGTCTCTGTGACAGCAAGTTGAGACCATTTTATCCCTTCCCCCACTTTTACCTCACAAACACACCAACATGATGGAGGCAGTCTTGTCAGCTGCTCCATGACTCATTAATCAGATGGATTCTAGGCCAGATGAAGGTGTTGGGGGTGGCAAGCAGAGATGGGAAACCTCCTGTTCCATGCAGTTACATTGATCTTTGACCTCCTCACCTTATGAGTGCCATTTTACACACACTTGGCTTACACCCCTTCCTATTACTGGTGGTGCCATCAATCATCTGGAGATCTGTCTTTGGCTTTCATAGAACAGGGAATCTAACAAGGATTCAGAGCCTTGTTAAAGTATTCATACCCCAGAAACCTTTTCACACTTTGTTGTGTTTCAGTGATGCACCTGAAAGTATTTTTTGGGACTTTTATGTGATTGACCAACACAAAGTAGGTCAAACACCTACTTTGTGGTTGACCAAGGAAAGAAAAATATGATTTTCAAAATAAAAATTTGCAAAGTGCTGCGTTTGGTTTACATTTGAATACCCTGTATGTCATCACAATGAATGAATGAATGAATGGATATACTTTATTAATCCCCAGGGGGGACATTGACAAATAATATGCTACTTAGTGATATATAAAATCCCAATAAAGTACATTAAAGTTTGCATTTGTAATGTGAAAAACAAAAATCAATAGAAATGAATAATTTTGTAAGACACTGGATCACTACAACTATATAGGACAATGGCTTGTTTTAATTAGCAAATCAACAAATAAGTCTGTATAATTTACAAAATCTATTTTAAGTGTGTTTTGTTTGTTCCTGAACCACAGAGTGACTTTGCCTGTGTTTGTGTGTTACAGGGATCGTCCATGAAAATGTGAAGATGGGATCAGATGGTGAAAGTGATCAAGCGTCTGGGACATCCTCTGACGAGGTTCAGAGTCCAGTGAGGGTCCGCATGAGGAATAATCATCATCGGCGCATATCTAATGAGGTGCATGAAGCACAGAGACACAAATACACTAAGGCTTTTACACCTGACAGACTGTTCTGGGGATATGGCTCTGAGGAAAGAACACCTGGAAATATTAATCATTTGAGATTTGACACCAAAGGCTGTGGGGAGACCTTCTCTCCACCACCATCCATTACACTCTGTACCAGAACTTTAAGGGGTATCAGATTGTAGAGCTATCTTGATAGATTGGGCACACTAATACATCAAAACAGTACTGGTTTTGGTACTGTTATATTGGGATCCAGAGTCGTCTTATTTAGGTGGCAGAAATGACCACTAATCTGTTCAATCACCAACCGTTTCAGGTAGGTTTGGTTCTTAAACCTAACCAAGCAGTTTTAGTGTCAACAGTTTGCCAAACAAAACCCAAATAAAACAGTGATCAAAAGCTAATAAATAAGAAAGAAAAGAAAAGAAAAATTGCCAGATCAGAGTTTTGTAGATTATTTCTTATTTTATTTTTTGTAAAGCTCTATTCGGCCAATACCTTTTTTTTAATCCAACTCTTATCATTTTTTTAATACCTCTTTGCTATGAGTAGTCATCAATCACTGATATATTTAGAGCAGAGACAACATCACACTGTCTGTTGAAACTCAGACACAGTAAAACAGTTTTTTCTATTTTAAAGCAAAGACAAATGTGTAATAAAGTTGACATTTTGAATAGTCTTTATCTAACATAAATGTAGGATTAGTATATTGGGATTAAAGTGGTTAGAATCAGTAACTATAAGCAGAAACCTTTTTGTGTTTTTCCAGCAGAAGGCAGATCACTGCCTATTTGTAATAGGTATAACAACTTAGAAAACCATTATATGTAAAACATGCAGTCCTAATTGGGTATAATAACCTAAAGCCTCCACTTTACATTTTTTAAAGATTGTTTTTATGTTACACCAACTACTTCATAACTTGTTACAATATTGATAAGTTGTTATTACAATATTGGCTCAAAAACGTGATTACATTTTGAGCAAGTTATTATTTTATTATTTAGACTAAGTATTGTCTAATATTACTGTCTGATGCTTATTCTTTTAGTTATTACCCACATCACCTTTTTACCGAAATTAACAAACTGAGTCTTCTGCCTTCAATAAAAACTTCAGCATCGAAAAGTGTTGTTAGCACAAGTTCTTACTGTTAGCTTTCCAGATTTTTTAGGCTTCTGTCACCAGTAAAAGTCATCAGATTAATTTCTCCCTTCAATTTACGTAATGATTATCAAGATGTCAGGGTCTTAAGACTTTACACTCTTACAGCTGAATTATCAGAGAAGCCTGTTGCTTTTCTCACCAGTAAACTGCAGAGTATTTGCAGCATTTGCTGTTAGCATTTAACACTGTTGCAGCTGCTGCAGGAGGAACAAATGTCACAAGACACCTTGTGTGTATCTCACAGATGCCAGAGGCATTGACAAAATGACTTATTAATTGGTTTCATTAAATTATGAAAAAGAAGCTAGCATAATTTACAACTTTTCTGTGCACTTATGGTGTATACTCCGAACAAAGATAAATCTCGGAAACAGATTTTCCATTTAGCATTGCTTTTGTATGTACCTGTACCTGTGCTAATGGCATTCAGGTAAGGTTTCTGTTCAAAACCTTGTTTTGAATGTAGCACTTCTCTCAAGCCTCAGTCAGTCTGCATCTTTACGAAGGAGCTGCTGACTGATGAGCACAGCAGTTTTATTGGAAATGCCTCTGGATGCCCAGTTTCTGACTGCTGTGAGCAGTGGAAAGGACTAATTTAGAGCATGTTTACCACGAGGAGAGGCAGGAAGATGATGGGGGGAATAATGTGGGAGCAAAACATGCTGGGGTGAAATATTTCTTGCTATAAGGAAGACAGGCAGAGGTATGGTTATGCATCTGAGGATGCTAAAGTACCCTGATGGAGAAATGAAGGGCAAAGAAAGATAAAAGCAGTGCTTTCTTCCATATCCATCACCCCTCCTTTATTCACCCCTTCCCCCCATCTGCCTTTTCCCCCTCAGGAATCTGTCCATTCCTCTGCTCCTCCTTCCCCTCCTCCTTCCTTTTGAGCATGTGGATGGCACACCACCACAGTGCCAGCCCACTCTCTCTCTCCCTCACTCTCACTGTGTGTGCAGTCATGTATCAGGTCACAGACATATACATTGTTGAAAGCGCATGTGTGTGTAAGTGCATTGAAAAACACATTTGAGGAGGACAATGAGGGAGCTACTGGAGCTGATCTGCATTGTGAGTATGGGGAATGCACGTGTGTATTTGTGTGTGTGTGTGGGTGTGGGGGGATTTATTGAATCTGTAGTAGTGAATGAGCGTGTATGCGTCCCAGTGCCTTTGTGAACTTGTGACTAATACCATTTTTGCCCATCAAACAGGGCACATGAATGAAGGCTTCTCTTATTATTGTATTATCATTGTAACATCTTTCTATTCCTATTTTTCATTCAAATGTGTGTTGAAGTTAAAAAGTATATTTACCATCTCTTGTTTCTTGTTTTTTATTGCTTGAAATGATTAACTATTTGCTAAAGCATCAGGCACGCCATTACATGTTTGTTATGCATCTGTGTTGTTGAGATGCCTGCTGTTAATCTGGTTGATGCAATTTCAGCACAGATAAAACTTCTACCAGCACTGAAATCCATCTATTATTATTATTATTATTATTTTATCCCAAAAGATACACAAACACTCATGTAGCCTGAAGCCAATGTTCTCATGTAAATTTACACAGATTATTTTGAACGCTCATATCAAGAAGTCACACTGTGGGGTTGTTGAGGCTTGGCCAATCAGCTCCAGCTGCCATGGAAACAAATTGTGACTGGCACTGGTGAATATGTTTTACATGATAACATATAAGAGGCAATTTATTGTAGGGAATGACGAGTTGTTCCAGTTGTTTTAGAGTAAGCTGCATGCAAGAACTATTCAAGAGTATTTCTATGGTGACCTGCTTTATAACTGAAGACTAGGTTAAAAATATTTATCTAAATTTAATTACAATATAGAACAATATAGGGGCTGCACAGTGGCGCAGTTGGTAGCACTGTTGCCTTGCAGCAAGAAGGTCCTGGGTTCGATTCCCGGCCGGGGTCTTTCTGCATGGAGTTTGCATGTTCTCCCCTGTGCATGCGTGGGTTCTCTCCGGGTACTCCGGCTTCCTCCCACAGTCCAAAAACATGACTGTCAGGTCAATTGGTTTCTCTAAATTCTCCCTAGGTGTGAGTGTGTGTGTGCATGGTTGTTTGTCCTGTATGTCTCTGTGTTGCCCTGCGACAGACTGGCGACCTGTCCAGGGTGTACCCCGCCTCTCGCCCGGAACGTAGCTGGAGATAGGCACCAGCAACCCTCCCGACCCCATTAGGGACAAGGGTGAACAGAAAATGGATGGATGGATGGATAGAACAATATAATTTACCTTTAGCTAAAATATTCAAGTTGTTAGGTGCTGCAGTGATTACTATTTGTCAAACAACAAAACAAATTATTGATTTGAGATCAAAATTGTTAAACTTTTTCTTGATAGGAAAAAAGGAATAAAGAACGGAAACATCACAACTGATAACTGGTACTATTATTGGTTTATAAATGCATCACAACTTTAATGCACTTTTTTGAGGTTACTGAAAATCAGACATTGTAATTTTTTTAACTTTCTGTTGAGTTGCAAGTATTAACTCATCACCTGCAGCATATTTCTTCTTTCTTATTTAAATCGCTTGGAAAAAAAATATGAATAGTCCAAAAGTTTAATCTGCAGGTTACCGGTTAAAAGAAAACTGAAAATCATGGTCAGCCAAGAAAAGTCTGATCAGTGTTTTATCAAAATTTAATCTATGGTTCTGAATTGTAGGTTTTCTTCAGCATTAAACACAATGTTTTTAAAAATTACTTTTAGAAGATAAATCAGACCCTGTGATTTCTTGCTGTTTGGATGGGAAACGCTTTAATGATGCCTCAAAGTAGAGTTGAATTTATATAAAATTAAAAATCTAAGTTAACCTTTAAAAAATACTCTGTCTCTTATTCCTTTAAAGATATTATTGTCATTACTTCTTCTCCGATACTTGCTGTCTGCCGTAACTGCTGAATATTACCACTTTGTTTTTGTGGTGAGTTGCAGTCCTTGGCATCTATTCAGCATTTTCTTTTCCATGAATATTGAAATGCTTCTTTTCTTTACTTCAGAAAGACTTCTTTTTAAGTGTTTAAGTTTTTATGAATTCTGATTATGACCCTAATTTGATGAAAACATATTCTTCAGTATATACTAATAATACACATTTATTAATTCAAGGACAGAGCAATAGACACAGTTATATTTGTCCTGTTCACATTAAAAAACTTTGAATATCAAATAATTTTAAAGCCTTCTGAGGGACAATAAAGGGGGACAATAAAGGATATTTCTATTCTGTTTTGAATAGCTTGAAAATGTTTTTAAAGCAACTCTGTGCAATTTATAGCTATTCTTTTTATATTACTATGGGGTACAACCTGTAACAAAGTATACTGTGATAAATTATGAAATGTGGTCTTGCTTGTTATGGATATAATGATTCTTGAATATTTATTTCAAGCTTTCATAGTTTTGGTTTTAATGTTTAATTGGGTGGTTGTTTCAAATTATTATGGAATTTCTCCTGTCTAATCAAAAGTTAAAAAAAAGTTTTAAATCAGTAATTTAAATGCACGTATTTAGCGTTCCTCTCTTATTTTCTTTCTCAGGACATAAACAAGCGGTTGTCTCTCCCTGCTGATATCCGACTGCCAGAGGGCTACTTGGAGAAGTTTGCCATGAACAGCCCGCCTTTTGACAAACCCATGAGCCGCAGACTTCGGCGCGCATCACTGGTCAGTATAAACTGCAGTTAGATGATATATTTTAGTGCGTGTTTATGTTAAGAGAGTCTGCTTCGCTCCATATGCATTATCTTTAGACATACTAGCCAATATCCCTGGGTGTCACCTGCTTCATTTGATTGTGTATTGTTGAAAATAAAAGCAAGATGAGCTATCCAGGGCTTTGTGAGCCACTGTAATGGTTGATTAATGTTATTGTACTATAACCACAGAGAGCCAGCAGAGAGGCTCAGCCCAGTTTCGAACTCACACTGAGTTATGCTACAGGATGTACAATGCCTCAGCAGGGGGATGAATGAGATATTCTGCATTATGTATCGAGGACAAGAGCATTGTGGGTATAAAGGGAGGGGTGCTGGAGAGGGGAGGAGATCACAGAGCAAGGGATGATGGGAAGAATAGAAAAATCATTATTTGTATGCAAAATATCCTATATATTTGACTTTTTATCCCTTTAATACTCATCTTGGTTCTTCTATTAGACAATGTTTCTATCGTCTTCCATTTTCAGGTTTCCCTTCCTCGCTGCTCTGTGTTTCACTCACCCAGTTCATCGCACATTTGCTGTGTTTGAAATCAAATTTAGCTTGCTCCACCGATACACATCTTCAAACCAGATTACCAAATGCTTTGAAATTCGAGATGATTTGACCTCCATCGATCATATTTGCTGTAATTATTGAACAGGGCCACTACACTGCCTCATACTCCCTCCTTTAAGCGGTTTGCAGCTTTTCTGCAGGACTCTTGCAAAGATGAAAGCAAAGAACAGTTGCTCAGAGGTCTGCAGGAAAATAGAAGGTGTAAAGTTGAAGCAGAGAAAGATTATAGCAGTAGTTTGCTGTAAAATTAGGCTGTGTTCATGTGGAGCTTTTTGGGTTTGTCGACCTTTGTGTGTAGCTGTGGATCTTCTGGGTTGTTAAATGTATGTGATGTAATAGAGCAATCAATAATTCAGCAGCAGTGTCAGACTCATCTGCCACAGCTCCTTTCCTGAATAGGATTTCACTCCAGGACACCTTGAAGTGAGCCACTGAGTGAAGATAAGAAACAAAATACAGCAAGGGGATGAGAAGGGAATAATGGCCTTACAAACAGAATGGCTCTGGTTAAAAAAGTTTTATCCACTGTATGCCTTGTCCTTAGAAACCAAGATCACAGCTAGATTTATGTAAATATGGCTTTTTTATTGTAACATTTTACACGTTTCTTTTTTACATATACAAATACTTCAGCTAAATCAAGCCTTTATTCTGTTTTGAAGTATCTGTGTGTTTTTCTCTGTGCTGCTGGTGTGTTTGCTACTTGTTACCGTAATGTATGTAGATGGCATGTGTCTGGTGTCACATACCAGATACCCTTATTTGAAACCTTGTATTTTGATCACCAAGCCTTCTCCTGTGTAATGCAAGTGAATTTGGTTGGTATCAGTTTTCGGTCATAGCTGTTGCCCGTAGATAATCAATAATTTAAAGCAGGGCATTGAGATTACACAGTGCTGTGCGATAACTTGGTGTTTTATTTCAAAGCACATTTCCACAGCCATTACAACTGGTTAAGATGTGTAAAAATCTTTTTTTTTTTTAAATGTTTCTTTTGTGTATTTGATCTCACACTGAAGATTATTAGAAAAAATAAAATAAATATATATATAGGCTATATATATATATATTTTTTTTTTTTTCAGCAAAAACGGTAGCCGTTTTTATTTCATCGAATGTAAACAGTCTGCCAGTAAAATAACATTTTACACAATGAAGATGTAGGTTGGATTGAAAAGCTTTTTTTTTTTCTAAAACTGTTCTGTAGTATTAGGGGGTTTGCAACTTGTTTATAGAAATGTTCTAACATGACCTGGGCTCGTCATGTTAATAAAAGGGCTTTTCTTTACTCTCGCCTCTCATTGCCGTCCTCCACTTCTCTTTGCAGAAAGCTGTCATTTTCTCTCTCCCACTCAAACACTCTCAATCCATCTCTCTCACAGCATTAAGCTTTCTTACAAGCAGCACAAAAAGAACCGTAATTGCAAATGAAATGCTGTTGAAGTAATGGAGTTTTCTTCTCAGTACACATTTTGCAGACATGTCAGCTCTCGTGTTTCCTGCTTGAAGTTTCTCTCTATACATCAGCCTCCACTGTCCCTGCACAGACTCATGCAAAGCTCGTGCTCATATTGTCCCGTTAGTTTAATTTAGTCTCTAAAACTTGTTCTGACCTAGTTTTGCTGAGTAAGCTCACTGAAGCGTTAGGAAAGAAATGAACCCGATGCCATCGAAAGCATATGCAAGCAAGTACACACTCACTCACTCACTCACCCCCTCACTCACTTACATACTGCTTGCAAGTGCACAAAGCATTAAGTACTCAGAGGGCAAACCATATGAAGAAAGTAGGTTTGATGCAAAAAGCTTAGTCTGTCTTGGTTTTAGGGATACTTGAAGTAGACAAGAGCCATTATGGATTTTTAAAATATTACTATTACTTGTAATATAGGATTGGAATAGGGTTAGACTGAGACAACGTGGTAATAATGTAGATTTTTTTCCTTATAGGTTGAATTTTGCTCATGAAAATGACTCTCGGTCAGAAGAGAGTCACTAATTCACATTGAAGCTTGAAGTATGTCTAATTCATAATCCATACAGTTTTATATGAAGTCGACCCACCCAGTGCACCTGAAAACACCTTCCAGCTCTTCTAGGGAACCTTTCCACAAGGTTTATTAGTGTGTTTATGGAAGCGTGATATTTGAGTACTGCATTTGTGAGGTCAGACACTGCTGTCGGAGGAGAAGGTCTGGCTCAGAGCCTGCGCTGTAATTTAGCCCGAAGATCTTCTAGTTGAAGTCAAGACTTTTTACTGACCAGTCAAGTAGTTCCACACCAAATTTTCTGATCTATAACTTTATATACCTTGTTTTGTCCATTGATACACAATGGAATCATATTTGGGGTGGATACCAAGACATATGTTCACAAAGTCATAGTCATTGCCAACAGGTACAAAAGCAATGTATTCTATTGCAGATTTGATTAAATTAGCTACATTATGCACGGCACTATGCGCGAATCCCCACAGACGCAATCATTTGTTTCATTCTGTTCCTGTTTCTGAACTTGCTAAAATGTTGGCACTCCCCTTACAGAGATCACATGCTTCATCAGCTAAGTTGGTCAATGGACATCCCTCCCCCTGCATAAGTACAAATGCATGCACTGACTTGGCATTCACATGCATGGTATGATAGGATAATGGGGTTTGCTGCACAGACAATTAAAACTTGTTTTATATATGTTTGACAGAGACAAGTAAACAAGAGGCAGAAGGAAACACCCTGACAGGCCTGTGGCTGTCGCGGCTTGACATAGCTTTTTCTATTAATAATTCATGCCCTGGAAGCCTGGGGGTGACATACAGTGAGAGTCAAACCTCTTGGATATTAACTCAAGACAGGACTCATCCAGAGTTTACTCTGATGGGCAAAATGCCCTGTGGATCTTATAGAAATTGTTAAAAACATACAGTAACCATTTTCACATATTTGTCTCTGTTTAGTCTAATTTCTTCAAATATGTAGAAGGCTGACAACACACATGTTACAATAAATAATTACACGCGTCAGAATTTTTTTAGGTACACCTCTTCAATTGCTTGTTCACACAAATAGCAAATCAGCCAGTCACATGTCTTCAAGACCTGCAGTTGGTAAAGATGATTTGCTGAAGTTCAAGCATCAGAATGGTGAAGAAAGGGAATTAAAGAGACATTGAAAGTGGCAAAGTTGATGGTACCTCACAGGCTTATGATTTACTGAGACTTTCACGCACAACTATTACTACAGTTTACAGAGAATGTAAACTGTAATAACATTTCATAGTATCGGCAGTTCTGTGGAAAATAACAAATTGGAAAACTTTGTCTTGTCTGATGAGTTTTGATTTTAGCTGTGACATTCAGGTGGTAGGGCAATAATTTTTTTGTACATATGAAAGCATCCTATCTTGTATCACCAATTGATAGGATGGTGGTGCAATGTCGAGAAGATATTTTGTTGGCACATTTTGTCTGGTTAGTGCAAATTAATTATAGTTTAAATGCCACAGTTTACCTGAGCATAGTTGCTGATCATGTTCATTATTTTTATGACTGCTGTATACTCATCTTTTGATTGTAGCAGGTCAATGCACCATGTAATGAAGCTAAAGGTCATTCCAAACTGGTGTCTTGAACATATCAGTGTTCCCAATGGCCAGCATAGTTACCAGATTTTATCTATGCCATGAAGAATTAGGGCAGCTTTTGTGCAACACAGAGTTTCAGTTGAGTACTCGGAAAGTTGTCAGAAAAAGTTGTCACTGAGTGTATATTTTTCTTAACAAAAATGGTTTAACTTTATGAAGATTTGTGTTGATGGCAGGTCTTGTAGAGGTTGCACTTTTAACTAGGCACAAATGAACCTATGTATTAAAATTGGACTTGGTGACTCAGATTCTTCCCAGACATAACTGGATTTTACTTCCAACAACCATGACACAGAAGATTTCAAGAGACAATTAGCGTAATGAACGGCTAAAGGCTTGCTTTACCTGCAAATAAGATGCACTGAAAACGGATCCAAACTGGCACAGTGACAACGTGACAAGATCCAGTGAATCAGCCTGACTTAACCCATCTTTTCTGTCCTCCCGTAGTCTGAAATTGGCTTTGGGAAACTTGAGACGTACATCAAACTGGACAAGCTGGGCGAGGTTAGATCAATAATGAAAATGAGTTCAATCGATATTCAGCTCTCAGATTTTAGATTTCACAAATGCACTCACGCTTTCCATGTGTGCAGGGCACCTACGCTACAGTGTTTAAAGGCCGAAGCAAGCTGACAGACAATTTGGTAGCTCTGAAAGAGATACGCCTGGAGCATGAGGAAGGCGCACCCTGCACCGCCATAAGAGAAGGTACTGCACTCCAATCAAAACATTCATGCTACCCCTAACAAAATATAACACAACACATGCTAAGAAGAAGAATTGACTTAATTGTTGTAAAAGGGATGTCAGTGTAAGTTCTTATGGCTCATTTTGTTTCTTCTTTTAAGTGTCTCTGCTGAAAGACTTGAAACACGCTAATATTGTCACCCTCCATGACATCATCCACACTGACAAGTGCCTCACTCTGGTGTTTGAATATCTGGTAGGTACCTACTTAACCCCACAGAGTGTTTTAAGGACAACCATGTTCATAACCTTAATGCGTCTTCCTTCCACCTTTAACAGGAAAAAGATCTCAAGCAATACATGGATGACTGTGGGAGCATCATGAGTATTCACAACGTCAAGGTAGCTTTCAGGTTTTGCATCTGTTGGGTACAGAAAAGCATGATTTAAAAAGAAAATCCATTTCTATTACTGAAGGAAGAGAGCTCCTTTTTTGTCTGAGGAAAAAATGGGTCAAAAATGCTCGCACGGGTTTTCCAACATAATAAAAATCAGAGAACTAATACAGTGAAATCAATTAGGATTCTTAATTAATGTGGTTAAATTGTACTTTAATTATTAATTGCTTCTTAATTAGTAAGAAGCAATTAATACCACTAGGTATAACTGCCACTAGTTATACCTAGTGGTGTATATTGTTTTAATAGAAGTATTTTAGGTTACGAAGGAGAGAATGATATCTCCACTCATACTGCCTATTTTTTGTAACTACATTAAGTCATATACTCTTTTTGCCTCTTCAGATCTTCTTATTCCAACTTCTAAGAGGTCTAGCCTACTGCCACAGAAGGAAGGTTCTCCACAGAGACCTCAAACCCCAGAACTTGCTCATCAACGAGAAAGGAGAGCTAAAGCTGGCAGATTTTGGTAAGACATCATTTAACTATCTACAAGCAGAATGTGGTCTGCCGCTGTTTGAACTCACTGAACCTTTACTTGTAAAAAACCCCCAAATCCTCAAATAAAGTTTGAGGATTCAACATTTAAATTTGTTGAATTCCCAGAAGTAATTACAATATTTTTACTTAAGAAAAAAATACTTTTATCTTTGTTATGTTGTTATGTGGCTGAATGACATAAACCTCCTTTAAATCAGAACAAATAACTCTTTATTAGTACTAAAGAAAATTTATTTTGTTGTGTTTTGTTGTCACAAGAGTTTGAAGATTAACAATGAGACTATTATTGTGAAACCAACAAGTTTTGCTTCTTAAATTGAGACTATTTCTCAGACCCAACAGCTTACTATAGTATGCTCACCTCCACATTCAGAATGAACTGGTTGTAGAAATCTACCCAACACTGCCCTCCTCTGGTAAAACATGGAAGACGACACACTGACTTAAAATCTGTTCAAAATAATCTCCAAACACTTAAAATGTAAAACATATTTACGTATTAATAAGGATATATAAAGGTCAATAAATTTTTTAAGCAATATTGTTTTTGTAAGTTGTGAAAATATTTTATGAAAAAATTGTGTTTCCGTTTAGGTTTGGCTCGGGCCAAGTCTGTCCCAACAAAGACGTACTCAAATGAAGTTGTGACGTTATGGTACCGACCCCCAGATGTTCTCCTGGGCTCAACTGAGTATTCTACACCCATTGATATGTGGTGAGAAAACATATCAGCTCAACAAATACTGAAATATTTACTGTTTGTTTGTGGGAGGGGGAGGTCAGGGAGTCTATACTTTTTCCTCCATTACAGCTAAATTTCAAGATTTAAAAAATTGAAACATAGTCAGAAAAAGAACATGCTACTGTTTACTTTTCCTTTGTCACACCAGTGTTGTTAGTTTCAAGGTGATAGGTACTGTAAATTGTGGTTGCCTTAAACTACATTTTTCAAATGATCAAATGCTTTCTTCATATGTAGACATATTTGGTGTCAAAATCTAAGGTTTTATTACTCTTCCTGTTGGTGCTTTGTTTTATTTTCCCAGAGGCTTCACTGTTGAGAAGCATAGTGTTTGCTAATAGACAAAGCTTACAAGAATTATTAAAATGTCATGCTCTACTATTAGTTGCATCATATAAGATTCATAAGGCTTCGTATTAAAGCCAATTTCTCTCACCTAACACTTTAATGCTGACTCATGTGTGACTTTCAATGCGTTTTGCCTTACGTGCTCTAATTCTTACCTGAACCGTATTTTATCTTACTCTTCCAGGGGTGTTGGTTGCATCTTCTATGAAATGATCACAGGCAGACCTCTGTTCCCTGGATCGACTGTGGAGGATGAACTACACCTCATATTTCGTATTCTTGGTGGGAAACCCATCAGATCCGGATGGTTTTTTTGTCTTGTCATTTTATGTTTTTGATTGAGTACACTCCACACTCTAACTATTATTTTTCCCTCCAATAGGTACTCCCACAGAAGCAACATGGCCTGGAATAACAACAAGTGAAGAGTTTAAAACATACAATTTCCCCCGCTACCATGCTGAACCCATTGTCAACCACGCACCCAGGTACTCTGACTAAGGCAGCCTGTGTGCTTCTTGTTAAAGTTCTTGTGATATTTTAGATATGAAAAGATGAAGTATTAGGTTTGTTTGAAAGGATTTTTGGCAGATTTAATCAGGAGCTTACATACCTTCGTCTCACTCCCCTTTTCTTCTCTCTCTGTCACAGGATAGACAGCGATGGTCTTGACTTGCTGTTAAAGCTTTTACAGGTGAAGTACCTTTCTTTTTATTAATGAAGGAGAGGCACTCTAAGAAAAGTAAGGATAAATAATTACCACCCCTGTCTCTTTATCACCAGTTTGAAGCAAAGAATCGTGTATCAGCTGAGGAGGCACTAAGACACCCGTATTTCAGAACTCTGGGAGAGCATGTTCAATCGTTGCCTGACAGTGAGTGCTAATATTATGACCTGAATATTCACCTTTCAACAAAAACTGTCTCATTATGCTTTTCTGTGTCTTTGTGTTTTTAGCTGCTTCCATCTTCTCCATAAAAGGCATCCAACTGCATAAAGATCCAGGGAAGAGGTCCTCACTTCACCCAGAATCAAGTAAGTCCCCGATAATAAACAGAGGAAGGAAAGACCAACATTTAGGACACCTTTACTTAATTAGGACAACAGGACTTGTTCCCTGTCTCTCTCCTCTTCACTTTCCTTTTTCTCTGTAAGTGTTGCCTTTATGTTGTGTGTCATAACACTGTGTGGTCTTGTCACAAAACAGTTCTTCTTCATAAGGTCCATCCTCTAAACCAGGGGTGGGCAATCCTGGTCCTCGAGGGCCGGTGTCCTGCAACTCTTAGATGTCTCCGTGGTCCAACACACTTGAATCCAATAGCTGAATCACCTCCTCAATGCAGTCAAGTTCTCCAGAGTCCTGCTAATGACCTCATTATTTGACTCAGGTGTGTTGAAGTAGAGACACATCTAAAAGTTGCAGGAGACCGGCCCTCGAGGCCTGGAGTTGCCCACCCCTGCTCTAAACCCTAAATATCAATATGTATCAATCATAAAGAGGTTCAAAGTGTATAGTAAACATTGGCTTTCTGGAATTTTGACTTACTGTGAGTAATTGTTAAGGCTTGTTACACAACCTCAGCTGTACTTTCTTCATTAATCTTTCAAACACAATTTTTGCTATGCACATTAGCAATTCAGGTGTATATGTATGGCATTTTGTACTCATCTTTAGTTTCTAAATTTGGTTCAGAAACTAGCAAAAACATAAAACGCTGATAATACATACTGTTTTAACGGTTCCAACATTTTTCTAGTGTTCCTGTCTTTTAGTCTCAGTCTGTGTTTGTGCATCTTGTTTTACTTTTTGTTGTCTTTTTGTCCTGTTCAAGTAAACCGTCTTTTCTCTTTGGTACCCATGCGCTCTTCTTCTGCTCTGCTCATCTTTGCCTTAATCCTTTCTCTAACCTCCCTTGTGTTCCTGCCTTAAACTCTTCCATAACACCTCAATATTCCCAACCTTCCCCGTTCCCTGACCCTTAAAAAAGCGGTGGCCCATAAGCTAGGCTCTGCACCCTCGCAGTACTTCCAGAGAGAGGCAGCCAATCCCAGGGTTCAGAGTCACAATCTCTCCTCCACTTCCACTGGCTGACTGGGCCCTAACAATCTGGTAAATACTGTCTCTTCCTCTCAGACTGTCTTCTATTCACTTATCCTTCTCCTGTTGCTGTTTGGCATTTCTTCTTCTTTCAGCACCTTGTCTTTGTTGCAAACTGACTTTATGTGCACCTTACACCACACTACATTACTGTTTCCCATCACATTTTGTTCTCTTATTCCATTCTCTGAGATGTTTGTCACCTTGAGGTTTCATCGTTTTAATTGTTTTCTTGAAAGAGGTTTTCTCTGCTGTTTTATATAACTTCTCTCATTTACTGTATTTTGCCACACTTTAAAGCCCTGAACCTAGAAGCGTCATCTCAGTTTTCTTTTTCTTAGTGGAAAAGGAAACTGGCAGTGCTTATTTCAGGATTCAATAAAGCTGCGGTACAAAAGGAGTAATCAGAAATCTGGTTATTGCTTGACTGTTTTCATTTGCAGTCCTGTTTAGGTTTCTTCAGCGGGAGAATTAGCATTTTCATGAGTCTGTAAGTTTAGATTTTATGAGGAGTGGATTTGTTTTTTGTCTTTATTAGCATGGAAATGTGTGTTTTCATGTTTTATTGTTGTGTTTTGCAAGTACTGGTAAGTATGGGCAACTGTTAGAGAAACTTTATGACACAAATAACAGAGGGAGTTTTCTTTGCTGTAGTTGAAATGCATGTACACTTAGTACAAGGCCTTGCAAAAGTGAGCATACCCATTTTCACGTTAAAACCACAAATTTCAAAGTTGTTTTATTGGGATTCTGTATGTGCAATATAAAGTAAAGTCAAGAATGGCTTCTTAGCTTTTATATGATCCAGGTTTTTTCCCAAACCCACAGTTTAAAAAGTTGTGCCAATTCAAGTAGTCAGATTAAAAACTGATAGAAAGTCTAGTTGTTAGAGAGGAAGTTGACACTATTACTGTTGTTTTATAGCAAAAATATTTAATGAACAGAAGTACAAAGATACCAGTTTGCAAGGTACACTTAATTCGAAGAAACCAATCTATATGTTTACCAATGTTTGCTGACACTATACTGCATATAAGTTTATCCATTTAGTATTTATGATTTGGATGGCAGCGATTTACTTTTATAGTATAAGATTACCATTTTATTAACCCAGCATTGATAGTTATGCGTTGACTATGTAAGACACTGACGTAATCTATTTCTAGAAAATATTTGTAAATAATTCATTCACATATATTTCTTTTTTACCATGTCACTTTATCTTTTTGAAAGACTAAGCTTAATTTTTTTTTACCACCTAAACTGAAAGAGCAAAAAATTGCTACTGTGCTGACCTAGCTTTCACCTTTAGGAAAATGGTCCATTCTTACACTCAAATTTGGTATTAGTTTCTTTTCATATGGGGTCAGTACAAGGTGTCCTATTGATGCAGTTGGCCTAACAGCATGACTTCAGTTTTTTTTCTTTTTAAAGTTAAGCGTCTCTGTTTCCCGATGTAGTCCGCAGAGAAATAGAGTAGAAAGTAAATCTGGGAATTATTAACAAAAAGTGGCAACAGTTCCAATAAAACAAAATGGTTCAAGAAAGGAGTTGTGTGGTACCCCCAAGTGAAGATTAGCAGATGTGGAAAAAAGAGAACCTTTACTGAATGTGTACCTTCAAAATCGCAACAATTACTGGTTCAGTTTAATGATTACATACATTTAGATACAGCATGAATTATGTTTCTCTATTATAGTGTAATATACAGTATGTGGATTGTCTGGAAAAATGCAAATTGCAATTTAAAAACTGGAACTAGGAAATGAAATCATTACTTAAATCAGCCTAACTGATGTTCCAGTGTAGCTTAAATTGCAAAGTTTTATATTGGAATGATTTGCTAAATAACGTAAAATTGTTTGTCTGAACATGTAACCAAGTAATTGTTGCAGTTTTGCATGTCCTGTAGTGGTGTTGTTGCTGTCTTCTTGAAGGGAAATTTGCAAACATTTGTGCTCAGAAATGAATCCAAACTCTCTTTCCTCCTCTCTCTCCTCTCCTTCTCTCTCTCTCTCAGGCCAGGGGAAGAACAGGAGGCAGAGTGTGTTGTTTTAGTGCTGGCGGTTAGGTGAGATGCAGAGGGAAGTGACACGTGGAGCTGTCTCATCAAGACGAACATTTACCAACTCTGCCACACACAAACCGAAGGAGCGACGCACACCCTGCCACACAACGTCATACACTCCTACCAGAGGAAAACAAAGACAAACACACGCACATTCACATTCATGCAGGAAATGTAAAATCACACAAATCCATGGCTGAAGAATTTTAACTTACAGATAAAAGACTCCATTCAACCCTAAAGATGAAAATAATAAAGAAAAAAGTGAAGCTGAAAGAAAAGTGGGAGAATATATTTTTCTCCTTGCTGCTACTACCACTGCTGTCCAGAAGAGGGTAGCATTATGATGTGAGCTGACTCAGATTTGACACAGAACTTGCTGTATCAGTGAGCTGTGAGGAAGAAAGAGTCAAAGTGAACACAAATCAAAGGCAAAGAGAGTAAGAGGTGTGCACTCATACTTTCTGCCCGAATTATTGCTGTACATAGATAGAGTAAGCTGTAGACCTCTTACTTTTTTCATAGCACACCTCAGCCTGAATCCAAACTTTAAAGCATAACACCTCAATCCTAAACCTTTACCTAACTCCTTAAATGATGTTTCTCTGTCTTTTTTTATACATCTCTTTTAAAACACACTGACTCACACTAATGGCTCACTTGAAAATGGAGAGTGTGTAGATAATTGGAGTTTACAGAGATAAACATTTGCACCTTATTGCCCAACAGAGGTCAGGGCGGCTGCCTTTTTGTTACCTCATCAGTCACTCCAGCAGAGTAGGATGCCAAGTACACGACTGAACAAGAATCAATTGAGAAACCAAAAATGAGCCCATTGAAACGATAGGACATGGATAAGATGTTTTTTTTTTTTTTGCACTACTTTATATTTGAAAAACTTTGCATTCCTGCAATGCTGTAAAAAAAAAAAACAACAACAAAAGAAACACTACACTGCAGGATGCTCTTGATCTGTTTCTTTGAGAAGGATATCACTGAAGAGGTAAAGGAAGTGTACAAATCCTCGCCTGCTGATTCCGAGACACCTCCCTCCCTCGTCCTTTTTGCCTTGACTGAGAAGTTATTCGTTGTTTCATGTGCAGGTGTTAATGTTAAACTGTCCTCTTTGTATCTGATTTTACCTCCAACTCATGAGTAGACCCTTAAAAAAAACTATCTTTTGTCAAACCTTAAGTGTTTTTTCTTTTTTACTGTTTTACGTTTCTTTTCTTCTTTTTTTTAAATCTGTATATATGATCATGAGATTTACTTTTTCAGAAGAAGCAATGATTATTCCAGGATGCTGTTCTCAGTCTTAACAGTGGTTGATAAGCTGGGGACATGTTGCACATTCCTTGAGCTCAGGACTTTTTGCTCGTGTTTATTCTGTGGGTGCAGGTGAGGTGCAGGTGATCGCGTGTTTCCCCAGGAGAGCAAATCATGGTCTGAAGTCCTTTGCAATGCTGGTTTAAACTGTATGTAAAGAATTTCAGTCTGTGTTGTCACTCATTCTCTGTTAGATCCACTGTCACTTGCTGTTCAGAGACTACCTTACATTGCGTCCTTTCCCGTCATCTTTTCCAGCATGTTTCTGTATTAAACACACGTTTTTATGTTGGTATGTGGAGTAGCTGCTGCAGGACGTGTTGCATGGGAAATGATTTTATCACATGAATATTACATCCTACAACACATAGAGTGAACCAGAAGACTGTACCAAAAGCACCGCAAAGACAATGACAACACAGTGTAGTGTAAGAGTGTGAAGTGCTGGCTGAGACCAGAGAGGTTATACAACAAACCTTAGTCAGCTGAGACACAGTATTCAGGCACTCAGGCATGCAGGGTCCTCCATTTGTCCTGCCACGCCTTTGTAAAAAAGATGGGAATAGCGAAATCAATTGAAAAAAAAAGATTAAAATACAGCAAAAAAATTATATTTTATTGCAGTCATCTAATCTGAAGTGCATTTGAAGTCGTAGAACAATGATTTAATTTTAACATATTCGTTCAGCAGAAAAACGTAATTTATAGTTACTCCTTTTACAAAATTAATAGCTATTTGAATTAATTAATTGTAACCGAAGTTATTTTGAATTTAGATTTTAACCTAAATATAGCAACAACTTTCAATTTTTCATTTAACTTTTTATCTTTTTGTTATGACTTTGTATGTGTAAGTCATAAAATCTATAGTTAGAACAACAATTAAGTTTAAAAACAACTGAAACAGACAAACAAGAACTCAAGTTCATTTTGTTATCATGGACATTAAGGCAGGTAAAAAAAAAAAAATCTACAAGTCACTGTTAGAGAACTTCTGCAGAATTTTCTGTGAGATTATGTCACTGCAATAAAAAAGAATAAGTAATTTGAATCATTTTAGTTCCTCCATACTTTTTACTTGGTGTGCCAGTAAGTGTGGATGGCACTGCAGTGTTCATTCATCCATTTTGGTATTACAGGCTGCCAGAACTGGATGAGCAACGCCGCTCCTCCCAAGCACCAGGTGTTCAAGCACACAACTGTTTTTACACACCAGTTAGTTGACTTGTCAACTAGCACCGTTTCTGTCAGAAGGCCTGAGTTTCATCTGCTTCGGACACTGACCTTGGGTTGTTTCTGCATTTTCTCTGAAATGGATTTAGAACAAAGTCAAGCGATCCCACGCCCTTGCCTGTTATAAGGACTACTTATTTTCCTAGAGTGTGACAGTATGTAGCATGTACATAGATGATTCCTCACTCTGTATATATAGAAATGTACAGGTTTGATACAGCTATTCACATTCTAGATTTTTTTCCCCTTTTTTTGCTTTCTTTATTAAAAGTTCTAGCAATATTTCTGTAATCAATAAAAAGCCATGGAAATTGTTTGATTGTACATGTGTTTATTTGAGAAGGTGGCATAACTTTCTGATCAAACCGTAATACTTGATGATAAATATATGTGATTTGATTTTCCAGCTCAACACACTGAATCAGACATAAAAATTATGTGTTACGTAGGGAAATGACATGTATTTAATAGTTATTTTTAAAATAATTATTCAGCTTAGACAAAGAAAAAAAAAGCTAATGTTGCTGAATTTCAGCATTGTTTTGTTCCATGATGTTGCAGATAATAAAACCCATACTGAAGCGGTTAAAAATTAATTATGTTGTACCCAAATGTTCAGAATGTCTAAAAAAAACTCTGGAAACAATTTTAGATTTTTTTTATGTTTGGGGCTTATCCACTTCCAAATGAAACGGTACCCATCATGCTTTTAATTTATTAAACTCAAGTTTGCGACTCACCTCCTCTTCTCCTCTCAAGTAAATCTGCTGCGACACTGCAAGGCAACCAGGCCCTCACTGTTATTTGTTTAAGCTGGCAGCACTCTGTAACAACAACTAACAGTAATTGTAATTTAACAAGAAATTTTACAAACACAGAAACAGCGGACAATAAATTAAATTCATCACATCACAAAATCATTCATATCAAATAATTAAGTACAGATAAACAAATATAGTGAAAAGCAAGCTAATGGTAAATATTTCAAAACTTAACATAGTAACCCATGGAGACAACTGGTTGGTTTCTTTTCACAGTTGTTTTGTACATTTTTTAACAATATATCTGACGTCTGGTGGCAGTATGTAACTGTATAACTCACTATTTAAACCAATGCTTCTAAAAGTCTTTTTTATTCTTTTGAAGATTGTTCCAGAACAACCTTGTTGTTTTTATTTGCTGAAGCAACAGTGGTGGTAGCATCAGATATCTGGGCTTCAGAGGGCCACGGGCTCCATCCACACAGAAGAGCAGGAACGACATAGCCCCGAAACTGAAAGGCACAGACCTCTTGGTACATGGTTTGCTGTTTTGTGTTTGTGTGTGCAGATGAATAGTGATGAAGCGTTACCTGTCTGTTCATGAAAATATAGATGATGGGGTTGTAGACAGTGCTGCTCTTGGCTAAATAAACAGGTATGGTGGCAATGACAGGGTCTATATAAAGATTGGAGTCCATGATTACAGCCAGGGCCATTGCTGCATAAGGCAGCCATGTGACCAGGAAGGTCACATGTAGTAAGTCCTCCTACTCTCAGACGTTTGCAACTTGGTGACCTGTGGAACCACATAGAGGATGTTACTGTGACAGAAAAAGGCAGTGTGCAAAGAAGTACATTCAGAATGTGCACTGCTCACCTGGTGAAGGGTCCATAAAAGTCTGGAGTAGGACACTATGACTGTGGAAAAAGGCACCGCAAACACAAAGAGAAGTAGATAACGATGTAGGACACGTTAGCAGCATCACCAGTTTGCTCCGCAGGAAATTTTAACTCCTTCCAGATCATAATTCCCCCATCCAAACAGAGGCAGGGTGTTCCACACAAATGACCAAACCCAGGAAAGAATCACGCCTGCGACTGCATCTCTGTGGACGACATGAGCAGCATGTTGAAGGAAACATTATTGTAGTTTTTACAGAGTTAGTGTGCTAAAAGATGTTGATACATTTCACCTGGTCTGGAAAAGAACAGCCCCCCCTGGGATAACAGCACGATGTAATGTTTAACAGAAATGACAGCTACTGTACGAAGACTTGATATACCTGTGAAAAGAGACATATTAGAACTTTACTGTGAATTTATAATAAGTGATACAAAAGGATTCTGTTATTCTTATTAAGCTAAATGAGCTGTTCTTAAATTCTGATAATTCAAAATATATTTCAGCCATCATCTTTATTGGTTTATTCCAAATATCTACCAGATGCAATCAATACTAATGAGACTCTTTGAAAAACGAGTTATTTTATATTTAGTTCTTTATGTCTTTTAAATGTAAAAACCCTATGTTGTTAGTGTTGGTAATGTAATTTGAGTAATACAGAAATGTATTTGTTTTGTTTTTTTTTGCCTTGGTTCCGATTCTCTTTTCAGATACTGGTATCATCTTTAGAGGTGCAATTGATTTTTTGTCTTTCTTTTAACTAATCATCGCAGTATTACTGCATTTAAATTCTGAAGCGGTGGAAATTATCTACATTTTCAACAGAAACTAGATTAATCGAGGAATCTGAACTGTATAAAAAAGCAGCACTGATTTTTTGACTGCTTACATCTTAATTTTCTATAATAGCACCAAGTAGTGGCAGTAAAGATCAGAGGACTGGGAACAAAACTTTGTGGAACAGCAAAAACTGTCTCCATATCTTTAAAAATGTTCAGTCGTTACAGACATATTTATCTCTAAAAAATACTTAATAAGACATCATTGATTTATTTCTTTGATAAAATTGTTTTATTATTAGAAAGACAATAATTATGGGTTTGCTATATAAAACAATATGCTGCAACTGATATCTGATATAACAGATTACACACATTATGATGCTCTGCCTTTGCTGAGTAGTAAATTTGGAGTACAAAACAAAATGAAGAGCAGGAAGTTTATTTATCAAAATGTGCTGTTCAAATGAAGGATTCCTGAAAAAGTAAATCAACCTTAGAGGATGAAGACACTGAAATACAGCTGCTTTAATAAGATCATCTCTAGCTCTTGCTGATTAAATCTGTAAATCCAGATTATAAAGATAATGCTAATCATATCCTCTTAGACTGCACTTTGCATTATTGCTGAGTTTAATGACAATAAGAGCTTGCAAGAAAATTATGCAAAGGTTTGGTTTTGATAATTTGCTGTTCTTTCCAAACCATTGGATTTTTTTAATCTTAACTTTATCAAGGCAGGACAATCTGATAGAAATATATGAGAAACCTGAATACAATAAATTTATAGGTCAATGTTATAATTGACCTATTATAATTATAATTATAATTTATCCTCTCTTTTCACCTTTGTGTCCAAACGAACATGTTTTGATGAATGGGCAGCTAAAATCTGACATACAGACAATAATTTAAGCCATGCATAGTTAAACAATACTCTCTTAACGCGAGTTATTAGATTTCTGCGCTTTTTGAGTAACTGCCATTACACATTTGTAACAACTTTTTTTATCGTATGGTAGATTATAGCTAATATATAATCTTTGATCATATCTGAGCTACAAAAATGGAAAAAACTGACCTGGAAATTTTCTAAAGGCGATTGTATTATCCCTCCCCCGCGGCACTAGAGGGCGCTAAGTCAGTGCTCTCCCGGCGCTTTTAACTTGTTTGAATCCCCGGTGGTAAACAGCAAACATGGCTGCCTCCATGAGGAGAGCAGCTCACGACATAGAAACGCGAAAGAGAACCGAAGATGTGCTTCTGGCGGAGGGAATTGACTTCGGCTCTCTGCTGTTGTCTCAGGCCGTGCTGGACGGACTGTCCTCCTCGGGGTTTCAGAAACCGTCCCCGATCCAGCTCAAGGCGATCCCGCTGGGCCGCTGCGGACTCGGTAGGCGTAGATTAGTGTCAGTCAGTGACTGTCTTCATGTGTGCGAATGATATTTGAGCATAAGCATGTCTAAGCATGGTTGCAGTCCGAAATTATTCAGTCTGTAAAGATTATACAAAGGCTGCTGCAGAATTAAAAAAAAAAAAAGTCAACAGAGGAACAAAGTCACGCCTGCGATAGATAGATAGATAGATAGATAGATAGATAGATAGATAGATAGATAGATAGATAGATACGCCTGTTTTTGTCCTGCATTGCATGAGATTTATTATTATTTTTTTCTTCACCTCGTGTCAGATTTGATTGTACAAGCCAAGTCTGGGACAGGAAAGACATGCGTGTTCGTCACCATCGCCCTAGAATCTCTTATCTTGGAGAATCCCTCCACTCAGGTGAGTGGAAATAAGCTGGCACTAATGCGTGGAATACAGCATTTCATATTTTTATGGATCTTTGGTTAAATCCACTCTATTTTGCTCTGATTCAATTCAGTTTATACATATAGCATCAATTCACAACATGTGATCTCGAAACACTTTACAATATAAGTCAGTTCACTTCAATTGATTGCAATTGATCTTAGTTATTAAACTGTGCATTACGTTCAGTTCATTATTCAAATTGGGTAAAACGTTTTCTATGTAAGGAAACCTAGTCGTCTTGAAGCCTTCATTCCTCCTGAATGGGCATGTCCCTCATACCAAGGATGCATGTAATGACACCGTTTAAGAGAAAGAAGCCTCCAGTGGAACCTGCCTCGGTGTGAACAGCCATCTGCCTCTGCCAGGACTGGCTGGGGTTTTGAGAATTCAGAGCATACACACAAAACAAGAAACAGAGTCACCGATCCAGGAATGACAGACCATAGACAGATGGTTAGCGCTACACACTCTAATTTGAGGTCTCTTTTATCTGATGACTGTAAGCTGCTTGTCATGTAAGAGAAGCGTTTTTAATAATCTGAAAGCCTGTCTAGTTTAAATTAGCCTGCATTACTTTCTTCCAACCTTGTAAGCTCTTGTCTCACTGCCTTGGAAGCATCCTCTTATTTTTTTTTTTCCCCAACAATAATTTCTCTTCTTTAGGTTCTCGTTTTGGCTCCGACACGTGAGATCGCCGTGCAGATCCACTCGGTGGTGATGGCCATCGGCTGCGCCATGGAGGGCCTGGAGTGTCATGTTTTCATCGGGGGCCGGCCTGTGAGCCAAGACAAAGCCCATCTGAAGAAGTGTCACGTCGCCGTGGGCTCCCCTGGTAAAAAGCCTGAAGGATGCTGATGGACATGAACTCCTCATGTTGTTGTTATGGTGATGTTTGTTTTTAATGATATTGCTCTTGGTTCGCTTTCTCAGGTCGCATCAAGCAGCTGATAGAGCTGGGCATGTTGTCCACCGGCAGTGTCAGGCTGTTTGTCCTGGACGAGGCAGACAAGCTGCTGGAGGAGGGCAGCTTCCAGGAGCAGATAAAGTCAGAACAGTTCAGCGCAGATTGTTGCTAGAATTCAAAACCCAGTTCATAAATTGACCCATCTCTGTGCTCTCTCTCTTTCTCAGCTGGATCTTCTCGTCCCTGCCTGTCAACAAGCAAATGCTTGCACTCTCTGCCACCTACCCAGAATCCCTTGCTCAACACCTTACCCGCTACATGAACGAGCCCACTTTTGTTAGACTCAATCCGAGCGACATGGGCCTGAAAGGTAAGACGCTTTTGACAGTAAAGATCAGATTCTGACGCTTGAAATCATCTGTTGACTTTGAAATGAGGATGATCTGCTGTTTGCTCAGGTCTGAAGCAGTATTACAAGCTGCTCCAGTCCCATCCGCTGCCTCACAAAGTCTTTGAGGAGAAGGTGCAGCACCTACTCGAGCTGTTCAGTAAAATTCCATTTAACCAAGCCTTGGTGTTTTCTAACCTCCACACCAGGTAATAACAGCTTTAATTTTAATATTCCTTTTTACATTTGCTGTTGGATATCTTTATCACAATGAAGAAAAGACACATCAAGATATATTCCTGATATGCTGGATTTCTCCCTCAGGGCTCAGCACCTGGCAGACATCCTGTCCTCCAAAGGCTTACCTGCAGTTTGTATTTCAGGTGAGGTTAAAACTGTGATATGAAATAAAATAAAGCAAAGGGGGAGAATATTATTAGCCAAAATTTAAAATTAGCAGTGCATATGCATACGAGTCATTGTTTGGTCGAAGCAACCTGTGATTAAAAGGGACGGTTACGATTGAGGTCCAAGCGAACGATCTGTGTTAATAAATGCAAAAAAGATTTCTGTGTGTTTCCGAGCGCTGGAGTTAAATTTGGCAATGAAAATAAATGTAGAATCTAAATATGATACACAGTCTGTCGGAACTAAGATTAAAAACTACATTTATGTTTGTTTTATTATCCATAATCTGTATTTATTCCTCCAGTCTAAAGACGTAATGTCACTTCATACTTTTGTTTGTTTAATAAATCCGCTCCAGTCCGCGGTTCAGTTTATTATCATAAAGACGCAGCAGCCGGGTAAATGAGAAATCCTTTCGGAAAGGAAAAACTGACATTAGCTTCAGCATTACTGTAGCTTTAGGATTCATAGCACATACCTGTCAACTGTGGATGGACCACAGTGTACTGTTTACCAGTATAATATGAGGAAAATATTATGATACCTCTGTAATGATACTGATACAGATTAAATTAAGGATGTTTGGAAACTACAATACATATGAAGCATGTGAAGTGCTTCAAAGCCAGGTACTTCCATGGTAAAAACAAAAGATTTAACCAAACGAAAAAGAAAGTAAATCAAGTAAAAATTCAGGATTTCCATTTCAGCTTTCCCCCCCCCAACAAATAACATGTCTAAGGTTTGATTTTTAAAAAAGTAGAGCAATAAAAATGTAATAATTTGTACATTTAAAAATGTGGAATTAATAAATGAGGCTCTTTTTTATTAATTTGGCATTAGGTTTTTTAAACACCACCTTGTGGTCAGTAGTGTTATTGCTGACTAAAATATCCGCCATTTGATGATTGCACAAGCTTTGACCACTTTCTCTCAAGAAGTCAACAGTTCAGTCAAAGTGGCTCTGACATTTAAAACGACACACAGATGTCCCAAAACGTACAGTTGTGCTCATCGGGCCACGCAATTTACTGTCTTAGCAGGATAATTAAAAATTTTCTTCATTACATTCTTCATGTAGTGAAAATCAACAAAAGTGGAAATAATAGATGTGACGTGAACTGAAGTGAGTTGTAATACGAGCTCTGATCCCTGCAGGTGGTTTGAGTCAGGAACAGAGGCTTGAGGCGATGTCCAAGCTGAAGCAGTATCAGTGCAGAGTTCTCATCTCCACCGACCTGGTGAGACGAGATGTTTTCCATGAGTGACTCTCCTCTTTGGTCTGCATGTGTTTGTCAGCTATCCTCTGCCTTTCTACATGAATAAATTTGGTTCTGTCCTCCTTTCATCTGAGGCAGACTTCCAGGGGAATAGATGCAGAGAAAGTGAACCTGGTGATCAACCTAGATGTGCCACAAGACTGGGAAACCTACATGCACCGAATCGGACGCGCTGGGCGGTTTGGTAGGTCTCCATTAATTACAGGGAAACAGAAATGTGTGCTGCTTGACCTTCAGCTATTACGTTGGCCCAGGTGGCTGATGATATTACAGGGGAAATGGTTTGCCGAGAGGTTGCATCATTCTTGCAGCATCAACTCTGTGTGCTTCACATTTTTCAGGAAACTAATAGTCCTGTTGCAGACCTGCAGAATGGAAACAGAACAATTACAAAACATTGCATACAAAAATCCCAAATGTTGCATCTCATTATGATTTTGTGTAATAGATCAGCACAACATAGTTGTCAAGTGGGCTAAAAATAAAACATTGTTTTAAAGATAGTTACTGGTGGATTGAAGAGTGCTCTGTGAGGTTCCAGTGTTTTGGGTTTTGTTTAGACCTGTTGGAGTAAGTGAACAAATGAATACAGATTTGTGAAACTTTATATTTTTCTCCCACTTCACAATTGTCCACTACTATGTGTTCGCTTTTCACACAGAACACCAGTAGAAACCACTGACATTTTGGTTAGGCGTTAAGGAAAAGACTTTCTTCATTTATTCACTGATCCAGATCTTTAGCAAGTAATGTTGCTCTCTTTTTTGACAACGCAACATTTCGACTGAACCACAAATTTAATTTGCCACGACTCGCATCACGGTTACTGCATTAAACATTGTTCTGGAGATTAGCTTTGTTCCCCTCTGTGTCAGCAGCTTTTAAACACTGGCCAAGTTCAAAGGGTTCTGGGTAATCTGCATCTGATTAGAATTACATTGACCCAACCACAGTGCTGTAAAGGGAAGCATTATTTAATCTTACCTTACATGCGCTGTCAGTGTCCCTCGTTACACAACCTTCACTCATTCTTTGACCCTCTCCTGGTAGCATGGGGGTCCTCTTCATAATCTGCCTGTGATTGTAGGCACTCAGGGGATGGCTGTGACCTACTGCTGCCACGGGGAAGAGGAGAACAAGATGATGGCCATTGCTCAGAAGTGTGGCCTCAGTTTGTCTGCTTTACCTTGTGAGTCCTTAAGAAACTTTGTCTTACTTTTTAAGACTTTTAATTGAAAGCAGATCAAGTAAAGTGATTCTCGTCTGGTTTCATGACAGCCGTCTTGGAGCCTGGTTTGATGGATGAGCCATGCGACTGGGCCGTGTGCGCCGACGCTGCCGCTCCAGACACGATCTTGCCGCTGATTTCCAGAACTGTAAAGAAAAAGCGTACGAAGGTCAGAGCCCCAGCGCCTGACGTCACCGAGAATAAAGCTGTAGAGTCCAGCAATCAGAGGCCAGATAAAGCCCAAACAGCAACTCTGACGCCACAGCATGAAGAAGAAAGTGAAAGGCAGGTGACTTCTACCGGGGTGAAGAGTCTGCAGCAGCAGCATCATCCTTCTGAAGTGGCGCCAACTCGGAAAGAGCTACAAGACGCCCTGCCGAAGATCCCGCCCCTAAGCTCATTCAAGACCAGCCTGTCAAAGTTTGTGACGTTGGAGGAGGCTGAGCTGGACTTCCACACCTTCATCACTGCAGGTTTGGGGAGGACAGTGGAGGTCATCAGGGAGTTCAGAGGCAGAGAGTCTGGTGATGAGACTTGCTACAATGAGCATGTCATACTGCAGGACGACGGGGCCGCAGCTTTGACCCAAAGCAGTGAACGGTTACAGTCACTTTCTGATTCCTCCAGCTCAGATGTTGGTGTCAGACCCGAATGTTTGCATGAGACCACAGTAGCTGAGCAAAAGACAGTTTTTAAGCACGTGGCTGGATCTGCATCTACCGTGCCCAAATCCTCTGCAGCCAGAGTCTATGAGCAGGAAACCTGCACAACAAACCCGAGAGCTCCATCTCAGCCTGAGAGGAACGAGTCTGTAAGAAGGAAGCAAGCCAGTCAGAACACACCAGGGCAGAATTGTAGGGAGAAGTCCGCAAAAATAAAAGACAGCAGAAAGTTGCCAGAGAAGATTAAAAGAGAGCCGAAGAGGGAGACTGATGAAGAGGAGTGCATGGAGGCCGAGGAGGACTGGAGCTCTGAGGCGTACTGGAAAGCCTGCTATGAAGCCTGGAGCGACTACTACTCTGCTATGTCCGCTTTTCCAGAGCAGGGCTACCAGAGCTACTACAGCGTAGCTCACAACTGGATGGCCGCGTATCGCATGAATGCCATCTACATGCAGGAACTCATGAAACACTAAGTCAGCATTTCCAGTCATTTATGGTAGAAAATATCTGCAATCAGTGACCGGACACAACAAGAAGGTTTGGGTCGAAATGATGCTCTCCAATTCTGTATTCCTTAGTTAATTCATACCACATATGTGTTTTCAATAATTTTTTGTAATAAATGATCCCGACTTAACTATTTACGGTATTTCAAGTCCCATTCTGTTCAGTCAGGCTTTTTGTTTTTGACTTGAAGTCGTCGTATCAGTGTATGCTGTGTATGCTGGGTTTGCATGGTGTACACTTACAGCAGAAGTTTAACCCGTGGCCACTCGTCTCCTCCTTCCCCTGATTACAGGTCAGTTAACTTTTCTACCAATTCATCCAGTCAGCGGTACACCATTTCTTCACCTGAAGCATTTTGTGTTTCTGATTTAAGCAGAGGAATATACAGTAACCGCAGCAGGATTTCTTAGAAATATGTGAAAAAGATGTCTGTAATATCTTACCTAATCTGAGCCAGGGGAAAAAAAAAAACACAAGCAAAGCTGCTTTTCAACACATCAATAGCCTTAAAAAATCTAAATCTGCATAAATCTAGTTTTCATGTCAATTTTCTGTCGGGCATCCACATCATCACTGACCCCTCCTGGTGAAGGCAAAAAGGATTTCTGTTTATTTTTTGTTTTTATTTTTTAATGAGACAGGATTATTGAGCTTCTTAAAGATCCTTGGGGTGTTGATGATGAAGAGGATAGTTGAAGATGCAGAGTCAAAAGTTCCTGCTGTTTGTCTCGGCCGCTGTGGACTTCCTGAAGCGCTCTGCAGACGCGCTGCTGCTTCTCTCTGTTCTGCTCTGTGGGAGAGAACGCCAGCTGTTGCTGTACACCCGGCATCGTTCATCCATGAAGACGTGTCAAAATGCTTTACAGTAAATATCGGCATGAGGTGCTCTAAAACAACTGTCTTTTCCTGTAAAACAGAGCAGAAGGAGCAGAGTTTTGAGTTTTGGTTTGGATTTTTGACACGCAACAAAATTTTAGTTATGACCTTAATGTGATTCTTCCCCACTTTATCCTTCTTTTATTTTAGGAATTTGGGTTACTTGCTTAAGCCACCTGAACAAGAGAGGGAGGCAAACTGGAAGAAATTTAGGAGCTAATTTAAAAACAATAATTTATTCTGGCAGAAATAAATTGTAACTGAATATGTCATTTACACACTGAGTCATGTACATAACAGTAAGACAGGGAGCATGCAGAGTGCTGTTTTGTGTCTGTTGTCCACTCTGCTCATAATCAAAGGTTTAAGGAAACATCGACAGTGTGGAGTCCAGCTGCGGCCGGCAGTGACCCTGCTCCTTCATCAGCAGGGTCATCTCAGCAGGCCACTGCCTCTCTGCTGGACAACGACTTCCTCTCCACATAAAGGTCCTGCGATCTTGTTCTGGAATGTTTCTATGCAGTTGTACGCTGGACGTTGTAAAAAAAAAAAAGCCAATGCTCTTCCCACAAAATCAGGAAACATTAAGCATATTTTCTCACATAAATCAAACACAAGTCATCACAGTTGCAAACTTAGTTTCATAGAGAGCAAATCTAGCAGTTTTTTCAAGACATTGGTGAACCTGAAAACGACTGAAGTCATTGTCATTACCCGATCTGAGTCATTACCAACAATGATTCACAAATGCTTTATTATTTAATGGGGATCACAACCATGCTGAGCGCTGTAGCTGCGAAATGTTCTGCCAATAAATTCCATAGTTGAACAGGAGCATATAGTATAAATACAGAAACCTCCACATTTATTGGCCTCTCTAGTGAAAAAGTAATTTAACAAAAAAACTTTTTGCAGAAACCTAATCTCAGACTGAACGATTCAGAAAAGTCCAACCTTCACCAAGATTACATTTAATTATTTATCAAATAATTTTAGGTAAAATGACTGACACCACTTGCTGCCCCCGCTGCAAAGAGGACAGCATTTTACTCTTTGTTTTTAACCTATAATATTTCTCAAAGCTGGATCATACAGACAGGTAGATTTTTGATCAGTTCAATTTGCACAATCTCTCTGCACCATGCAGAGTTGTTGGAGCTGACCTCACCTAAAAACTGAGATGTTAGTAGAAGGTAGTCTGGTCAGTCTGTATGGATTTAGCCAAATATTTTTGGATAAGAACCCAATTTGAACCAATTTCAGATTTTTGACAGACAAATGTCCTGGTAAAGAGCCTGTGATGTTTACTCTTTTCTAAGAAGGATTCTATTCCCTTTAGAAGAGGAACTGGCTCACAGCATCATAGCTCCTCCACTTGCACTTTTCCATATATTTATTTGCCAAACCAAACTGAAGTGTTCGCTGTTGAACACCTCAATCATGGGTTCATTTTAACATAGTGTAATGTTCCAGCTAGCATGTAGCAGTCTCCACCCAGAAGCACTTGTGATGTAAGGACAGAAAAAGCTTATATTTAGCTCATATTTGAGTTGTTCTAGAGTGAAATTATGGCACTGCAGTCAAATATTTATTTATTCTCTTGCTTCTACACACCTTCACCAGGAAAACAAATAAACATTTCACTTTGCACAAATTTTGCTCATCCACACTGTGCATATGGGACTCAATTTGTGCAGTAACTCAAGTATGACCCAAAGTTTTGGCTGAATTCTCAGTGACCATACTCCATCCAAAGAAACCACTTAAAACTAATAGCTTATGCTTTGATGAAAACATATGGATTACCACTCTTCACTTATGGAAGAGCAGGGAAAAAAAGCAGTGAAGCTCTGTCTTCTTGCCATTTCCTGCTATTTACACACTTGGACTTGGAGAGAGGGTTAGAAGGTGAAGAAAAAAGCCCACAGACTACATTTTTTTGTGGCAGATATAGATGTTTTATCAGGCGTTTCACAGTTGGGACACAAGACAAGGTCATAAATAATATCCAACACATGACAAGTTACGCACAGCAGTAGTCTCAACAACAACAGGTGGCATAGGAGGGCAAAGCAAAGAGTAAGGGGAGAGAGAAGAGTACGTAACAGAGACAGACACAACCACGAACCTATCTTTGTTGCTTGTAAATAAAATTGTGACCCTTGGACATTTCCAGTGTATCATATACTTACATGGAATGTCAACCGGTGTCAATTGAAAGTAGAGCTGGCGTAAAGTAACCTGTTCTGATAACAAGCAGCAGGAAATGAATCAAGTTTTAAAAAACCTCCCCAGCAGCAAAAACAGCGAGTTTTGCTTCTGCCTCGATTCCAGTAGATTCTAAGCTTCTTAATGTAAGGTCAATTTCTTGATTTCATTTTTTAAAAAATATAACAAAAATGTGTTGCGTCTGTGCTTGTAATTTTTAATATGGCCATTTTGACTAAATACAAATAGTGGATCTAGACAGTTATCTTTGTGCCTTAAATTACCAATCTAAGGGTAAGGTTAATATCAATAAGTACCAGAAATAAAACACATTTTGGTGCAGTTTTGTAGAATAATTTAGCTTTTTTGGGTTGTTACTAACCTCTGGAGGAGTTAGAACTGATGTACAGCAGAAGAGACAAGTTGACCTAATGTTTCAAAAAATAATGTTCTAATACGAGTTATTAGAGAGTTCACTTCTGCAGAAATAAAAACAATATACAGGAGGGCAGATATTCCACCAGTTCTAGTATTGCTTTTAAAAAGTCAGACATGAATCTGTTGCTTAGTGTATGTGCTCTTAATCACCATGTTTAAAGGTCGGAAAACCTAAGAATCAAGAAAATCTGAAACATAACAAAATCACAATCAGTTTTTTTTTTCTTTTTTTTTAAAGTAGTTGAAGACATTTCAAAGCAAACCTTTTAGCACAGATTAACCTTTGGAGCCACACCTCTCTAAAAGGTGTGGCTCATTTTGGACAATAATGTTTCACCTGGGACCTCAGAGAACAACTTCTTTCTTGACAAAAAAACACATTTTATATGCATCAAATGTAAGTGGAGTTGTTTAATCGAAACATAACTGAGTGAGCACTGTTTGCTGTTTGTTGCTTTGCAAGAAAAGCGGGTAAAACTTGTTCAAGTAAATATGTAAAGATGGCTATTTTCTAATCACACACCAAAAACAGTTTCTCTGTTTAAAGATGTTTTCCCCAAGGCTAACCAAACAACTAAGATCTTGGCTTCAAGTGAAGATCAACAAAGATCTCTGACAGAGTCAGCGGCAGCTACAAGTACAAACAAAATTGAAAAGGAAAAGTCAAAATATGATATGAGCCTTTAACCTACAGAGGTGGGCGGTTAGTCTGCTGCAACTGTAGCTGGTGTTCCCTGTTGTAATGAACTCCTGACAGTGGTCTCATTGATTTGAAGACACAACTGACTGTAACGTTGCTGAAACCTACAAATTACATTCAGTATGAAAAAAGGCCAAAAGATGGTTCATCTAGTATTTTTTTTTTATGTCCCTGCGGTCATTTTTACAACAGATTTGCCTACTGTAAAGCCTCCAGAAGATAAAGTGAAAAAGAAATCCTTTAAAACATCGAGGAGGACAAAAAGTACAAACACCAAGTTTGCTAACCACACAGAATACGTACATATATTCAACAACTCTGAAAAATGCTCGCTGAGTTTAGGAAAGAAAAAAAATGTTGACGGCTATAAAAACTACTGAAAGCATACTGTTGTTCACACAGATGTCAGGGATACAACAGGACAACAACAAGAGAGAGAAGGATGTAGAGAGGAGAGCAAGAACAAGAGGACAGACTCACTGCTTCTGCCAAACGATGGTCAAATATTACAAAATATTCTATTAACAATATTCACAAAGATCACAGGCTCAGGACAGATTTTTGTCAGCAAATTCTCAGCAAATGTTTTGTGCTTTTCATTGTGTAGATTTGGATTTAAAGTAAGTATTTTTTGGTTTGTTTGCAAAATAAATTGTGTTTCTTGAGGCCATTTGGGCTTCTGGAGCCAAAACAAATAGGTAGTGATTCAAAGTAATAATTAAAAAAAACTATATTTAGTGCTGCAAACTATGCACAAACTGAGTCAAACCCTTGCTGCTGAGAATTTTTGACAGAAATATGTGCAAAGAACCCTTCGAAGTGGCAGCTAGTTATATATATCATATACTGAGCCATAGATACTTCCAGAAGAACTGAAATACAAGTTTTCAATCAACCGAGAAAAACACACACAAACGCACCCCGACACACCTCCTTTCAGAAACAGAACAACTTACAATCTATCTTAAAGTTACAAACACTCATTCACAATCACTGGTAATGCGATCACACGGACACCTACTGCTTTTTGGGTGTTTAAGAAATTACGCTAAAGTGGAATAATGTTTGACCTGAAAAGGAGGTTTGTAGACCAAAATGGCTGAAACGGGCAGTACTCTATTTCAAAGGCATTAATCAGAGGGGGGTGATTTATTTGTTTTTTTAATTTCCCTTTTTCTTTGAGTTGTCCTCATTCCCCCTCCTGTACTTCCTGCCTTAAACTCAAGCATAAATTATAAAAAGGTGCTTTTGTGCACAGTGACACACAACTAACTCTGGGAACTTACCTCTGACACTTAGAGGCACACAGTCCTCTTCCTAAATGATTCCCTATCCATCTGTCTTGTTCTTTTACGCACACATTCACATACGAACACACGTCTGCCGACCACTAACATGAAGATACTGCGTCAGAAGTCCATCCTCCATGTGTACAGGGAGTCCGTGCCAATGCAACACATCACCAGCAGGGGGCAGGCTCCACCAGGGCCAGAATACGTCTCTGAAAGCCCTTTCCACCATAGTTAGTCCTTCTCGGTCTGTTTCTGTGAGTCTTTCTCTGTCTGTTTGTGCGGCTCTGTTGCAGTCTAGTCTTCACAGAGCAGACACCTTCACCACATTTTGCAGGGTGGGGGCGGCGGGCAGGTGAGCATCGCCTTCCGGAGTCGTCACTGGCGGTGTGGGAATGCTGATGATTGCTGTTGTGATCTGGCTACTCTGGCAGTTCAGAGGAGCTGGCTCTTCTACGCGCATGTTTAAACTGGAGCGGCTGTGGGGGGTGGGACAGCAAATTGATTAGAAAGATCCCAGGGAAATACTTTCACCCAAACCTCCTAACAGAACTGTTCCAACTGAGAAAGTTAAGTGTGCCACTTTTCTTGCACACACCTTTTCAGGTCACCATGGATTTTTCTGGAGGGCTAAGATCAGAGCTAGGTGAAGGTCACTTCAAACTATCGACTTTGCTACTTAACTAATTTGGCAGCGTGTTTGTAATCATTGTCCACTTGCAAAACCCATTTATGCCCAAATTTTAACTTCCTGCTTCAAAATTTCAACATAAAATTCTTTGCTCGTGGTGTGCAAATCATTAAAGCTCAAGGACACAAAACTGTCACCTTATTTAAAAGCAGAATCTGGATTCTGTTTAGACTTGCTTATTGCTTGTTTGAACAGATAAACATGGCATCTTCACACATGTGGATCAGGATAAGGCAAGGTGCAGTCAAGTCCTTTAAGAACTCTGACCTTACCTGGTACTTAGGGGCTGGATGTGGATGGTGCTGAGCTCCTGCAAGCCTTGTGGATGTGTGTGCGTATGTTTCAAAGGCTGCATGTGTGCTGGAGCGCTGGCGTTCGGTAAAGGGGTGTGGTGTTGCTTCTTGCTTCTCCGGGTGCAGCACGTCCCCGTCACACCATCTTGGCTGGACAACGAAGGGCTTCGAGACGGATAGTTCTGCAGCCCCGCTTCCAGGTAACTCTGCTGATAATACTGCTCATCCACAAACTCGTGGTTCTACAGAGCAAAAGTAGGAAGAAAACGTCATCTATGTGTAAGGTCAAGGAGTTCTCTCACAATGCATACAGTGGCTGTGATGGCCTGTTTTGTTGTCTGAATTATTTTATTTTTTTTTGTTTTTAAACTGTTGTACTCAATATCTTTGTAACAGTTGAATATAACTTCTTAAAAGACGAGTCCATGACGTAAACTAAGCAATTTACATGAGCTCTGGCATTTGTGATGAGAAAACTGGACAAATATTTAAATGGAATGATGCTAGGATGTTGCTGATAGGTTTTCTCTGAAGTTTACTAAAAAAAACCTCTACAATTTAAAAGTCATTAAACTTTTATGTTGTGTAAATGAGTCCAAACAATTCAAAATATGACATGAGTTTATATAAACTTCTGACTGGCGCTCTAAATGAAAACCAAAAGGATTTTAAACAAATTAATTTTGTTTTTTAGTGAAGCCAATATAATTGTTTTCATGCTAATGTTTGCCCCTACAAGATAAACACACAAAGAAATCATTTATATTGATTACTGCGTGGTGTTTTTGTTTTCACAAATAAGAAGGCTGTTAAATATGAGTCTGGGTCCTCACGGATCAGAGCATGCTAGAACAACTGCTTGTGCTTGGCTAAGTGAGATATAAAATGGAAAATGTGTATCAAAAGCTAAATGAAGCGAGTCAGAATGAAATGTACTGTACTGTGCAAAGCTCAGTTCTTATTAACTCAGCTGTGGCTTTACACTCAGCTTTTAGAAGTATTTTACAGTCAGGACTGGAGGATTTTAGTGTGATGAAGAAAAAAAAAAGGCATTCATGACAGACAGAAGACTGTACTCAGTTCCAGAAGCTCCAGCAGCCATGCACTCACTGTGGTTTTCTCCAGACAGTGCAGCAGATGGTGGTGCTGGCTCTCTATTAGAGAGGTAGATTTGCTCAAACGCTTCTCATCCTCAGTGGAACCCTGGAATATAAGAATTCACGCACAAACACAAAACGAACGTTAGGCTTCACTCTCTCTGGAAGACGCCCATGTGATGTGGGAGGTGTGCTGCCGATTGCCGTCTCAGTACCTGATCTGAAAGGTTCATCTTGTATGGAAGTTGCTTGAGTTGAAGAAGGAGACAAAAGGAGAACAAGACAGGTAGAGTTTTACTCGTGTTCACAGTTCGGCGCTGAGAAAAGACAGCCGTCAGCGTTTGCAGTCATGCCAGTCAGACAGAGAATGTTTACTATTCCAAACCCCAAGAGGAAAGTCTTCTAACATCTAGGGCACCGACCTGTGTGGGGAGGGTGGAACGTCTAGCATTTCTGGCACATAATAGTAACTCAGTATACAGTTCACATAAAATTTCCATTATGACATTTTGCCTACTTGTCTGTGTTCGCTAAAGGGGACTGTCTAATGACTTATTTACCATATTCCTTATGCTTTATACCACTGAACTGACGTTTATGTGTTTACTTGCATAAAAAAAAGTTTGCATGAAAAGTCGGTGGTACTTCCAACTCTGCAGATATTTGAAGGAAGTTCTGGTTATAGCTAAGCTGAACGAGAGACACTGATGAACAAGATTTGAACAAATGTAAAACCGCAATATATCTTTTTGTGAGTTCACATGGTAATTGTTTTTGCAAGAACGTGTTATTAGTCACTAAAACTAGAAAAAATTAAAGGTTATAGAAAATATTTCCACTGTGAAGAAAGATAAAATCACTTTAGAAAGATTTGGAAAATAGATTCTTGCCAGTCAATTCGAGTCACCTCAAAAAGTTGCTTTATCTTAATAAATTAAATTCAAATAGTGAAACTATTCATTACAGAGAGATTTATACATTTCAAATGTTTATTTTTGTTTATTTTTTATTATTCCTGTTAAAAGTTAATGCATAAAGAAAATCCATATTTTAGTTCATCAAGTCAATATTTTTTTATTCAGAAATGTTTTGCCATGGCTATGTTATGGTACATAATCACGGGGAGGACTGGTGGCTTGACATTTAGTCATGGATACCCTACAAAAGAATGGCAAGCCACAAAGAAGAACCCAGTTAGCAGAGTTCTGTGTAAAAGCATATTCATGGAAAATTGAGTGGAAGGAAAATGTTGTCAAAAAAGATATAACACATTGACCTCATGAGAATCTATAGGGTATTGTAAAAGAAAAGATGGAAAACACCAGAGACACCAATGTAGATCAGCTGAAGACTGTTTTCAAAGCATCCTATTCCAGGTAGCACAGCACGGCCACAGGGTGATCACCTTCCTGCTGACTTTCAATTATGCAAAGGGAGCCTTGATCAAATATAGAGTGAATATGCTGTACCGTATAAAAATGGTCTTTTACCAGTATTGTGTTATATTATAACTTTCTGAGAAACAGAAGTTAGATTTTTTTAATTAGTTATAACTTTTAGTCAACTAAATTAGTCAAAATAGACGATTTAATATTTTATGTCGTGTGAAGTAACTCAATGATATATAACTTTTTTATATAATTTAATGAAATACATTAACTTTTTAATGATGTTCTTAATACTGGGATACAGCTGAACATAATTTTTTCCATCCATCCATCCATCCATCCATCCATCCATCCATCCATCCATCCATCCATCCATCCATCCATCCATCCATCCATCCATCCATCCATCCATCCATCCATCCATCCATCCATCCATCCATCCATCCATCCATCCATCCATCCATCCATCCATCCATCCATCCATCTATCTATCTATCTATCTATCTATCTATCTATCTATCTATCTATCTATCTATCTATCTATCTATCTATCTATCTATCTATCTATCTATCTATCTATCTTGTAAATTTGGGATTACAAGGGTTGCTGGTGCTGGTGAGGCGTGGGGTAATAATTCAACTCAATCTTAAATTAACACAAAAATAATCTAAAAAATGACCCAAAAAACTCTGGAAATATTGTCACACTGATCCGGGTCAGATGTCTCATCAGTGTTCTTGTCCTGTTATCTCTTTCCTGTTCTGATTTACTTACAGACTTGTAATAAGTTGCCTCTATGCTGCCCAGAAGTACCTGTAGCTCAGTGAAAAGTACTACTGTCATCCCTCATAACAGCGATAAGCAAGCAAAATGCTGCATTAGGAAGAATTGTAGTAGGAGCTTTCTGCTTGTTGAGCATGTGGCTGGTGTTGGAAACAGAGGCTTTCTGTGCTGAGAGAGTACATTGCTGCGCTGATGACTCAGTGTTCCTCGGCTCACTTGTGTCGCGGTTGCTTATCTGTAGCTAAAGCAGCAGTAGAGCACAGGTGTTTAGGTGTGAGCTATTTCTGTCCCCCCCCCTCCATACATGTGACTACAGGTCCGTATCAGCAGTCTATCTATCTGGAGGCGGCCATGCCTCACTACCCAGGTGGCCACCATACTGTAGAGTGGAAACAGCTTGATCTGCCGGGTGACAAAACACATTGTGTCGCTCTGCGTGGTGCCGGGTGTACTGTGAGTAAAAAGCCTCCTACCGATTAAACATTTGACAGCGATTAACATTTTGTTTAACTTTCATGCAGTCATCAGAAACGGCAATAAAAACCATCTGTCTGACCTTGCTTCTCAAACAACCCTGAACTGCTGGGGTAAGCGCTCCGGGTAAAGTGGTTTGTCACAGAAACCTTAGAGCAGATAATATTAAGATAAACACAAAATGTGATGTAGAGTTAATAAGAACCAACTAGCCTTTTTTGCTCAATCAGGAGCTTCACAAAGGAAAAGTTAACAAGTAACCAGGACCAAGTGCTGTTTGCTACTTATTCTATTAGATTTAACTCTGATGTTAAATCTTCATTCTGGTAATGACATCAAACAAAACTAAACTCTCTTTCATTCAGAATTTTAAAAAGCAGTGAGAAAAATATTTACCAAGGAGTTTTTATTGTATTGTCTGAGGGAAAGATTTGATGAGCCACAGACACACACAGCAGTGATCACAAACTTTTATATATTGGTCTACTATATTGGATTGTGAGGCCTGAGCTTGTGGGAAACCTCTGACTTAACATATTTCTGTGTTAATCTTTATGATATTGGATAAGAACATCTCAGTCTGGCAGCACTTGAAAAATATATAAATGAGATGTTTCAAAAAGTTAGAACACACACCCTAGGCAAACATTTGTTTTAAGAAGACAATAATTATGCCACATTACTTGAACAAAGTCTTTATGTTGGGACTGACTCTATTGATAATAAAAATGTTTATGGAACATTTTTATGTGTGTAGGAAGTGGTGTTTTTAATGTTATATACTTAAAGCGCACAATTAAGCCAAACATAATAAGATATTTTTTGCCACAGTGCATAAAAACTAAACTTTTGGGACATGGAGTTCTGTATACAATGAGAACAGGAGGTATTTTCTGCGACTAAATCTGCAAAAATAGAAATTCTTGCTTGTATATAGCTTGAACCGTTTGACACTTTCTTCTAATTAATAGTTAAAAACTACAACATTTTTCCAAAATACAGTTACAGGGCATCGTTTCCAATGCCTTGCTGTAAATGTGTTGTGTGTTTCTCAGCCAACAAGTCTCACTGGTGCCAATCTGATTGTGTCCTCACCAGTTCTGCTGGAGAGAGATACAGCAAAGAAGACACTGGAAGACTGAGTTAGAAAAGTGGAACAAACACTTGTTTTTGTGCTGTGTCAGCCCCCGGGGCCACTATAGTGCTTGCTTGTAAACCACTAGATTTTGGAGAGGCAGGGAACATCCTTGTGTTGTGTTTACATTTCTTGCTACATCGCCTCAAGCCTGTTCCTCAGCTGGGCAGCTGGGCTCAGAGATGCTCACATTAAATGTGCCGCTCGCCAAATGAGAACACAGTTAGTTCCTCCGAAGGGATGCTGGGATAATTAATGGATATTAGGGAGCAAGGCTTGAATTTAGAATCTCAGATAGAGCACAGGTCAGGTTTTATGTGTCACCGCTTAAAATATGTACACTTTTAACTACATCCTGTGTGGCTGGTTGTTTCTTGGAATAATAAATGATGTGGCGTTGAGGCGAGTCTTACCGTGAGCTCGAGAGCTTCGTTGAACAGGCCGTTGCGCTTGCTGTGGAGGAAGGCACTCGAGCTTCCTGTTTTTGATAGTCGTATCCTGGCAAGGCGAGCTTTCTGCAAAGAGCATAAAAATCACCTGTTAGTGAGGGCATACACCACATCCTATAACAAGATGACTGGGGATCTCTTGACATTGCACTGATTTAAGCTTCAACGCGCTTGATATTTCAGTTGTGAACTCATTGATCGCACCACGCGGTGCTACTGCATTCTCTCTGATCTCCGGTGATAAATTCACTCTGATCCTCAAATATACTTATGAATTATTTATGGGAATCGTACACTCACACAGTCCTTGGGTTGAGAAGCAGTTAGAGCGGCAGCTGTTGGAGCAGATAAATCCGGCATAAATCAGGCACCTAAGTGTCATACAGTAATTTGCACCATTTAAAACTACGAATTCAATTTACCTGAACCATGTTAGCAGCTTTTCTCCAGCTAAATGAAAAAATTGTAAGAGTTCAATGCCACGCTGCTCTACTTTTCAGCTCAAAGTGAGAACTGTCTCAAGTGCAGGGTTAGTCATCAAGCTAACTAGTTACGGTTTGTGAAAAAGCTCCCTCTCTCAGGCTGTCAAATCTCTTGTTAGGCACACTGCAACAGATATGAACCAGACAGAGAAGGGACAAGGAAGAACTTGGACAGGAAGGTTCTTATGCAAGAGCAGCAGACAGTAAAATGATCCTTCAGGAGGAGCTATTTTAAAATCTTTATAGGAAGTATTTCTTTAATAATATAGTGTTTGATTCAGTATCACAGAATGAAGTGAGTATATTGGAAATATTATTCATTAAAGAAATTAGACAGTGTTGTACGAGTTTATGTGTTTTTTGCCTTTATATTAATTAAGAGAGAGAAAAGATGAGACGGATCTTTGAGAATGAAAAGACCAACATCACAACCAAAAATATTGTCACGACTTTCTCAAATTAGAAATCCCACATACTTGTTTTTCACTGTTCTACATTTAAAATATAGCCAAGCTGGAACACTCTGTAATATTTATTGGAAAGCTGTTAAAGAGCATTTTTCTTCCCATAAAACAACAAAAGACATCTCAAGCTGGTTCTAGGATGAGATATCAGGTGTGATGTTCATGACAGCTTCCACAGGGCTCATCTTCTTATTGCTGTCAAAGTCTCAGAGTGACACACAGCTAAAAAAGAAAACAGCCGACAAAAGGTGTGCTGCATAGCACTGAACAATCCAGAACCGTTTGAAGAAGGGCTACATAAGTATGTGCCATTTCAAAATCATATTTTTTGCAAAAAATGTGAAAAAAAAGATTAAAAAGCATACCTATGCACACCGCACACCAAATACTATGTTGAAGCACATGTTGGTTCTTTAGTTCAGCTGTTCTTTTATGATTTTTCTGACATTTGATCCTTTTGCTAATAGGTTAAAAATGCTTGATGGATATAGCACAGCAGAGGTAGTACTTTCTTGAGAAGAAATACTTCCACTGTTCCAATTCAAAAAATTTGAGGGCGAACGTGTTATAGTTTTACATAGTTAAACTTGATCATATGGTATGATTCCAACAATTATTTGGAACAAAAGCTCTACATATCATAAAAAAATAAATTCCCCAAATCACAACGCTCAAAGTGAAAGATAGTGATGACAGCATCATGCTCTAGGAATACATTTCTTTAGATGTAATTGAGGATTTTTAATCTGTTAGTTCAGATTATCAAACAGTTTTGACCCCAAACCAGTAGGTGTCTGTGAGAAAGCTGATGATGAAGAGGGATTTAATTTCTTATCAATCACAGTGAGTCCAACAATACATCAAAATCAAAAAATGACCACTTTGTCAGAGGAAAATTGAAGAGTCCAGAACTAAAGAACTAAACCTGACAGAAAATCTGTTGAACAACAAGAAAAGGGCTGTGGACATGATACATCCTCCCAGGCAGACAAATTTGATGGATCTTTGCACGGTGACGTAGGAAAACAAAGTGGCTGAGTCTAGATTTGTCATTCTGACAGAATTCTACTGAACAAGACTGAATGCTGGAAATGGGTTAAAGACTGCTTTAACCAAGAGTTCTTTAAGGGTTTGCACACTTCTGCAGATGTATTGCAACACCTTATTTATTTTTAAATTCATATTACATTGGATCAGAGCTCCATGTTTAAAAATACTCTGCTTCTAACAGTAACCCAGAGAGTTAATATCATTGCTTGTGTTTTATGGTTTGAATAAACTTCTTGTTGTTTTTTTTTTTACAAAGAGCTTTATTTGCATTTGAATACAAAACATTCACAATCTTCTGAAAAAAAAAACAACTTAAGCATAAACTTTAAAAAATTACATCAGGATTTTGAAATTTGGATCTACCAAACAGATCAGTGAGTGCTTCCTTTCGACCCCTAGCTGCTCATCCAGTACTTTAGTTATGTTGTGCACAATACTTGTAAGTAATTTATTAAAAGTATTAGGCAAGTAAATAAAAATGATATATTGTTGTAAGATTTGCAGTCTTGCAGAAAAAGACTTTTGCAGAGCACTACTTCCAGGTAGCATTGTTGTGCAGGTGCTAAGCACCCAAACTGCTGACTTAGTGATTCTCATGTGCGCTTTATGACTGTGCCAAGGCATCTGGCCTCATTTGAAGCTAACTTCTATGAATCTTGTTACTTTACCATGTCATGTAGGGGGTTATTTATAGGGCAAAGTAGTCAAAATCTTCCATCCACACAGTCATAAAAGTTTAGACTCCATGCTGTTTGCTCCCTGTTGATTCATTCTAATGAGAACCATTTTAGTGTGTTGACCTCCCAATCAAGAAATGTGAAGTTAAAACAACTGACCTTTGAATTGTCCCTGCATGAATGAACTTTGCCAGTCTGTCCACAAAAAATTGTTTGAAAAGTTGTCTGTAAGCTATTTTATGTATGGATTCATAAAGATGGCTATAATGAAAAAAAATTGCTGAATAAAATTCAAGATGTTTAAATGATAGGATGTTGTGAGATTGGATGGGTGCATTAAGACCCTTCTAACTAATGCACTTCTGAGGAGTAACTGGTGGTTTGGATGTGTTCTACAGAGGTTTCTAAAAGCATTCCCACCCTTTTGAACTTTTCAAAGTTTTAGTAATTTGGGTCTGAATTTTGACAAATCCATTCTAGCATAATGATTTGCTTTGATCCAGACTTTTCCTGTCAAGTTCTGGCTATTATGTTAAGAGTAGGATCCAAATTATGTCTCATTTGACCAAAGCAACCTTCTCTATATTTTCTGAGTCTATTATGTAGATTGTAGCAAGTTGCACACAAGATTTCTCCAAACAGGATTATTTCAGCAATAGAAAACCATTGAAAATCATTGTAGTACTCATGCAGATTGTGGACTGTAATATTTATAAATGCACAAAAGATGCAAGATGTCATGGCACTAAATGGCAATCAAAGATATATCCTCTCATGGCTTCTATTAAAAACAAGATAATGGCAGAATTATCAGTGAATTAAGTGAAAAAAAACAAACAGGCCGTCGTGTGTCCATAAATCTAAACACATGCACCTATATGACCTTTCTTGAAATTATTTATCTCTTCTTCTCCTGAATCATTATCTAGTCCTTGACAGGTTTCTTTCCTCTCTTCCTCCCTCACACGCTATGAACATTCACTTTGGCACAGCATTCCCAAAGGACTTTGGCATAACCTTCCTGCCTGCTCAGCCAATAGGATTGTCTCAGCCGGGGTCACCATGCAAACAGCAGCCTATGACTGAGGCAATAGTTGCTAGGCAGCACAGAGGTAATAGAGGGGACGTTTAAAACATGTCCTGCCAGAGTAGATCCACTTTCACAGTTCTGATTGATTCCCGGGACCTCAGGGACCAGGGCACTCCCGTCTCAGACCACAACATGCAAAACTGAGGATGCTCTTAACTCTTGCTGAAGCATTGTTAAGAGTAAGAAGGGTTATATTGAACACCTGCATACAGATGTTATCAGAAGGAGGGTTAATGGGCAAAAATAACTTTATCTTGTGCGAATTGCACGAGAGAAGAAATAAACACACAGATAGTGTATTTACCAATGCTTAGACATGGAAACATACTGAGGCTTGAAATGTAAAACCATTTGCAAACTGTGAAAAGTACAAGAGCTGGTCTTTAATGTTTATGAATTGTTTTCAAACACATCCCCATATTCCTTAACAATGAAACATGGTAACTCTGATATGTTGAATGAAATGAAATATCCCCAAACTAAAACGTCTGAAAACAATTTTTGAAACAAAAAAGGGTTTTGTAGGCATCTTTTTTCAGAAGTATTCCTTCTGAATAGTGATATATCATAAAAAATAATTAAAAAACAAACCATATCAGTTACAACAGCATGACCGATTAATTTTAGAGTTTACTGTATGTTTATTAAAGTATCTCTGCCATGTAGAGGAACAGACAATTTATTGAGGGTATTACACCCCCACTTACTACTCGGTGTTCAGTCAGACGTCATCCTGTTATCAGTGATTAATATTAGTACTAATAATACTAATAAAACCTGTTAATGTTTTAATATGACATATTAGCTGAAAATTCTCACCTATTTTTGTTGCTTTATGTCATTTTATTTTTGGCTTTCTTCCTTTTTTCCAACCTAATTTAAGGTTGTGTTATGAGTTGTATTATAGTTAATATATTAGAAATATTTTTTTCTGACAAATTGAGTTACTGCACAAAATTAAAACGTTCAGAAAAATTTCAGGACAGAAAAAAGTTCTGATTGTATTTCAGCAAAATTTTCAAGTATGTATGCAAAACACCATGATCATTTTTTTTTTTACGTTTCAAGTTTCAAGACAGTCGGATGGATGGATGGACGAATGGATGGATGGATGGATGGATGGATGGATGGATGGATGGATGGATGAATCTATGACTGCAGGAACATTGAGAAACAGTAAATCTCATACTAATAGTTGAATGAATGAAATTGTTTTAATTATAAATTTTTTGATGATCTGCTGTAATGAAGAAAGAAAAAATGTCATTGCTGTTATCAAGATGTAGAAATATAGTTAACATCTTTTTCTTTGTAGTACAAAGGACATAACTAATTTAAGAAAAAAATTTAGAAATTGTATTGTGATCTTCTTTTTCGCCTGGAGGCCAACATCAAGTTTCTGTATTTGATTGGTCCCCAGCTGGCAAACAGCCCACCAGCTGGGGACCAAGCAAACAACCTTGTGCTACAATTTTTAAGCACGGATGGAGGGTACGTTGTTAACCGAAGTGTTGAAGAGTAAGGACAGCACCAGCCTTCAAAAAGAGCCAGGTACGTTTAAATATTGCTTTATGGCCTGAAATTAATTAGTTTGAAAACTTACTCCAGTAACCTCTTAATTGTTAGTGAATGACGACCCACGGTCAATATGAAGAAAGCTTAGTGCAGAAAACATATATTCATCTGCAGAAGAAAAGAAACCTAGTGACCTAAAACTACAAAATACTTTTTCAGTACAATGCTGATGAATAAAATGAGTAAATTCACAAAGCTGTCCTTGTTGACTTTAGTTTCTATTTTTAATCTCTCTATCTTTTGTATTTCTCATTCATGAATCAGATTCCACTAAAATATAAACAGATGCAAATGAGGCCAGCAGATGCAAGAAATGTTCCTGTTTCTGGGACTTTAAGTGATTCACTTTTTATTTTCAGTGTTTTTGAAAATAAAAAACATTGAATGACGTTAGAAAATAATCTACGTAAAGTTGTAATATCTGGGTAATAAGAATATGCACTGTACTAATATGTTTGCTAAATAAAATAGAAACTTGTTCTTTTCACAGGAAAATATCCGGCTTTTTTCATTTAACAACTTAACACAAGGGGAAACATTTTAGGTATGTGTTAGCTTCATTGCACTTTATTTACAGATTTCATATTTGTTTATTAGTTTTTTCACGAGAAACCAAAATGTTCCAAATTGCAAGGTTTATACATGCTGAATAAGGGAAAAGCAAATACCGGATTTAAATCACAATTTAGACAATTTATTTCATGAAATCCTCTGCTGGCATAATTTATTGGAAGACAGGGAGATTTATATGGTCTGCTTTTTTCTAAGGCCAGCAGTGCAGAAAATATTTTTTCCCCTGATAAAAATTGCTCCAACTTTCATATTTATGATCATATTTATGGTGTGATTTTAAAGTCCCCAAAACACTGTTCTTTGAGATTGGTATTATATTGACCTTGGCTATAATTTAAATGCTAATAAATAAACATATTCATTCAGAATGAGTTCTGAATGAATACCATTAACATCTCATTTAAATATATCCAACGCCGAGGCTTGCTTGGTAAAACAACTCTATTTACGCACTTTTAAAAACCTGATTATCTCAGTTACAATGAAAAATACAGAACTAAAAATAAACTTGATCCCTGCAGTGAAAAATAAAAAGTAGCAAACACAGCAGATGTGTGGCTCAATGTAAACATATTATGGCTCTTGTTAAACTTTAAATTGATCAGCGATGGAAAAGCAAGATTTTTAAGAAAGTAAACTTCCACAACATATTGTCAACAAATCATGATAGTGTGAGCAAGTGAATCTGCCCAAATATTTCCATGCAAAAACTGCAAATAAATAAATCGGTTAGCGCCAAGTTTGTTTTTATTTTTCTGTTATATATGATCAATAACTCTTTGAAGCTCATATCTAAAAGAGTCACGCCTGAGCAAATGCTTTATTTTATTTGCTGCCAGCCCAGAGGACTCTAATCTAAAATATTCTAAAACAAATAAATAAAAAGCTGTATACACCGATATCATACATCTCTGAGAGCAGTTTTAAGTTTCATGAGATGCAATTTTTTTTTGGTCCAAAGGGAAAGCTAAGAAAATCATAGCACATAGTGGAGGGCAGTGGTTTGGTTTGTGTGTAAGATCTGGCTGCATAAAAAGCAGAGCAATCAAGCTTTGAGACGGGTTTAGGTTCTGCCTCGGGCCTTCCTTGGAACCCTGCAAATGACAGAAGAGACCATCTGATGAGGAAGAGCACCTCCACACCCACACATAAATAACTGTGAGAAGACTTATTTTGTTTGGCAGCTGCCACTCATCTTAAGAGTTGCTTTTATACAGAATGACAGTTCTGCCACAAGGAAATAAAACTGAACCGCTTTAGGTGAGTTGCAGTGTGAAAATACAAATATAAGGAAGAAAAGGAGGAATACAGTATCAGACCTTTAGGGAGCAGGAAAGAAAAGTTGGGACTTTTCGAAAATCCATCGGGGAGGCAGATGGGAAGCCCTGAACAAGGGTAAAATTGATTTTAAGGAAATTGTGTCCAGCGACACTATTGGCCTGTTGACAAGCTGCTTTAGACTAACATTGGTCGAGAGTTTGTCTCTTCTTTGTAGATGAAAGTGCACTTCTGTCTGCAAAATGGTCCTATTTTCTCTTTTTGTCATTTCTCTTGACCCCATGCTCAACAAAGTAGCCCATCAACGCTTCTCTGCCTCCTTTTTTTGGTCTATCTTATTGCAACACGCAGACAACTGTATTGATTGTCTAGAAGGCCAAAACACTCTCAGACAAAGGTCATTTCAACTTTTGACTTCAGCCTTCTGAGCGAAGGCAGAAAAGAAAAAAATGGTCAGGTGATTTAGAGAATAGAACAAGAAATGGAGAAAGGCACTTTCTCTTTATTTCTTTGTCTCTCTTTCTCTTTCTTTAGGTTTAGTGAAATAATGATCCAAACATGGAAAGTATATTTCAACAAAATGGACTAAGAAAAAAGTGACTTATTAACCAGAGTGGAAAATACAGTAAATATATTTCAATTAACATGGAGGGGGAAACATTTTGTTGCGCTACAGAATCCAGCGTTGAACCTCTGGTGGGTTTTCCCTCTTGCTACATTCAGCAACTGGTGGCATCCTCATGTAGCTGCTCTCTGTGCAGTGAGATAGATCAGGGGCTGTCTCTTCACCACCACCCAGATGGATGGTTAATTGTAAGGGGAGCTCAGCTCACAGCTAACAATTAGACCTGAATGAAGATTGATGTGAGAGGGGGGCGGGTAGGAAGGTAGTAGGACTCGTATGATGAGGAGGCCAAAAAAAAAAAAAAGAAAAAAAAGAGGGATGTGAGAGAGATGAAGAGAAGGCTGGAAAATGCTTGGGGACTAATGCTGCACATCCTCCCCTCAATAACTCCTCCCTTTCGTCCCATCTGTTCTCCTTTCGTCATTTCAATAAAGTGAAAGGCAATCTAAAAATTGCTTTCTGATTTAGCTCTCAGTTGAACCTAGCCTTATTCTAAGAAATGACCTCGGGAGGAATGAATTTTCCGCGAAACATAACCACTTGTTGGCAAGAAGTGTGGAGAAAATGATGTTTTTGAAACGGCAAATGACTAGTGGCACTTGCAAATGGTTAGTTTAATGACAGGGAAGGTCGTATGTCATTTAGGTTATTGAGCATTAAAAACACTACGTGTTCTGCTGAAGGCAGTGATGGGGTGTTGAAGACTGTGGCACGCCTGAGTGATTCATGAGTCTGGAGGGGCATTAAGAATAACAGCTGTCATTAGCAGTGAAAAAGTAGACAATGCAACGATGAGGGCTCCGTCTTATTCAGAGGTTAGCAGCTAAAACAGTACATAAGATTAAAAAATATATATTTAAGTTATGTAGAATCTAATAAGCAGGACTCATGTCAAAAAAGGTTTGCATAATCTTATTCAGTCGCTTCTCATTTATAATGAACAGGGTGAGATATTAAGAAGCAGGTTCATTGTCCTGTTGAGTTTTCCTAAAGGATGAACTGATTTCTCTGTGGGCACCTGGAATAGTTAGATCTGTTTCTTCTCTGTAAATTATTAAAATATACTGTATATAACAGTTTTGAACCTGATTATGGCTTAAGATGGCAAGCCAATAACATCTTTCAAATATCCCCAACAAGATGCGGAACAAAGCTAAGAGAAGTAGGAAATTTTAGTAGAGATGCAATAAAAGTTAAGTTACTTATCATAATATTTTAAAACAAGGTGGAAAACCACTGATTTAAACAGTAATGCTTTAGATATTTCTATTAAACCAATTCTCAAAGCCTGTTTTTACTAGAGGGCAACAATATGTTTGGAGCACACCAAACAGGTCTCAGGACTGTGAGGATAGTGGCAACACCTAATCATGCTGGATAATTAAAGTCGGAAATGGCACCGATTAAGTCTAAACGATCTAAAATATCACATTTGCAAATCTTCCATCATCCATGGCACTTAGACCTTCAATTGCCATAGCAATAAGTCATTTTGAAGACCAAAGCATCCAGGTGCAACATTATCATGAAAGCGGCGATAAGGTGTTTCAGTCATGGTGTTATGAAAGAGAGGAAAGCAATACACTGGATATCCTGGTGCTTGAAGCAAATCACTGACCTCACCGCGGGGCAAACCAACGAGACATCAGAGTGCCTGAAGAGAGTAGTTTAGTGCTGGCTAATGAGATCTGCAGCACCATGCTACAGTGCCTCATTGGCGGTGGGTGAAGGTGTGGGTGTTTGGTGGCGTGGCAGTGTTTTAGGACACTGCGCAACACTGCGGCTCAGTGAACACACACGGCAAGGTGATACGGAGAAGGTCAAGACTGAACCTGACGGAAAGTGAGGTGGATCCAAATACAGAACTGCTGCTGCTGCACAGATGCACCCCTCCATCAGATGCAGATGGGGGTTTTCACTCAACAGATGCATATGCACACATAAACAGGCCTACAGACATAAACTTTCCTTCCAGCCAGCACCTCATCTGGGTGATAGTTATTTCAGGAAAGAACACAACATCAGGACACGCATCGCCTCCAGCTCTATCCCATGTCTCTGCTCCCTCTGCTCACTCCTTCCCTCTGGCCTTTCTTGTCCCACTCCTTTTCCCCTCTTTTATCTCCATCTAGTTCTTCATATCTCATTTCAACCCATTTTCTATCTAGATAATTCCCTCAACTTCCCAACCCTCCTTTTCCTCCCTGAGCAGTTGGCTGTGTAACAAAGAAGCCTTGTTCGGCAGACAAGGTTACACTTAGTTAAGACTTGGGCAGCAGTCAGGTCACAGTTGCAGGACTTTAAGCAGATTTAAACGGCAACCAGAGAACATGTCCAGAGATGGATGGCATTAATCACAGGAAAGGTGAGACAGAAATGCAAGTGTGGATCGGAGGGAATTGCAGCGGCGGATGGAGGAGCATGGATGAAGGAAGGAGATGAGCGAGTGAAAAAAAAAAAGAGCCTTGCTTTGAAGAGCCGTGAATGGCAGTGATGAGAGAGAGGGATGGACTCTGAAAATATGTGTCTGCGTGTGCACGTCTGCCAGTTCTGAGCAAACACACGATCCATCTACGGCGAACAAAATCTGTCAGGCTTGCCCTCAAACTATGATTACCAGCTCAGTTTTGTATGAGAGCCAGCTGATGCTACTACACTCGGTTTGGCTTTTGGGTGCAGCAAAAAAGTGACTTTTTCAAAGATTTAAAGGCAGCGATATATACTAAAAGGAGGACTGAATCATTAAATCCCAAACTCTTTCAAAAGAAAGTTTATCATTCTTGTGAAAATGTGTCTGTAATTACAGTTATATTCAAGTGTTTACATAAGTTTCGTAGCATTGGGTAGATCTGCATTTAAACTGATGTTATCTTCCACAACCTTGATGCAGCTTTGGCTAATTCCTCTTGACAAAAGCGGTATAACTGAGTCAGGTTTGCTTTTTCAGCAATGCCCACAGATTTTCTACGGGACTAATCAGGGCTTTCTGATCAACTTTATTGTCCTCACGCCACTTTTTAGCTAATTTGGTGATAAAATTAGAGTCATTCTCCATTTACAATGTTTTCAGGGTTGAACGCTTTTGCCTTTTTCTTTTAAATGCAAAAATTCCATGTGGTTGTCTCATTAATCTCATTACTCTATTTAATTTTTTTAGCAATAAAATATTTAGCAATCATAACAAAGCTAAAATCAGAAAGGTCTGGTTAGATTTAATGTCAAACAGAGAGAGAAAAAGGTTATTTTTGTACAGTGTATAAAATCAACTGTATTATATTGCTGAAGATGCAGTAATAAAACACCTAAAGAACAAAATTTGGAAATAATGCAAAGAGGGGGAATTACTGAATTGAAAGAATTAAGGTTTGGTAAAGAGTTTAGAGTTTAAGTAGCTTAATTTTATAGAATTAAATCAGCTGAAAGTTAATAAATCACATTGTTTATATCTGAATTATTAATACTGATGACCCAAATACACACAAAATGAAATTCTGCCTGTGTGCTTGATTCATATGTTTACTGAGTGTTTATGCAACCCAATGATTTTCAGATTCTTATTCATATATGATGTGATTTGGAGATCATTTGTCTGGCTTTGGAACGTGTAGCAAAAGACTTCAATAATGTTAATAAATCCCTTTGTAACAAATGGATTATGGATTACCGCTTGGTGGAAAATCCCTTTGGCACATGTTTATCTTTCCTACTTGATGAAAATGGAATTTTAAATGTAGATAATCCTTTAATAAATAAGTGCAACATCATTTTCCTTCTCCCACAGATTTTGTGAGAAGCTGTGTGGTCCAACGTAAGGCTTTTGAATTTCATGACAATCTAATGTTCACAACACAGCCATAAGAAATGTATGGACAGAAGAAGTGGGAGAATGTACAAGACGCTGAACTGAGGTTCCCTTGTATGGAGCGATGAAAGAAAGTGAAAGATGGTAAGCAAAGCTGCAGTTTCTTCATGCTGAAATATAGCAGCTGAGGTATTTTGAGGATCTAATGAGTGCCTTGGGGCAGACTAAGAGATAACTTGAGGGATTACGTCTCTTAGTTGGCCTGGAAACGAATAAACTGTCCTGAAGAAGCTGAAAAACATTCATGTGTCTGGAGATGCAAAAGAAAACTTGCTGTTTATCTTTTTATATTGAAAGAGTTTTGTCTGGAGCAACTTGATAATCATTATTTGACATAAAACCAAATGATGACTCATTTTGAATATCATATAAAATTTTGTGTCAATTTTATTTAGCACTTTTGCCTCTCTTGATTTGCATGAAGGGGAAAAAAATGTTTATAGCTCAGGCTCTTTGCAGCTTTAATAATAAATAGCAAATTATAGTTTGCCTCTGGTTGTTCAAGACACCTGGCTAAGTGATACTTCAAGCAGAACAGAAGAATGACATACTAGTGCCCCAAAGCTGGGGTTCAGCTGGTGAAAAACCATGATTCTAGCACCTTACTTAGCTACACTGAACACACAACACAAAAAATAAAACAAAGCTAATTTAACTAATCCACAGGCACCACTGTGAATGGGTCTAAAGGGCCATATCGTAAGTATAATAATCAGCTTTATTGATTTTCTGTGTTTTTTAGTTGGCATCAAAAAAATTCAAGAAAAATCGTTACCTAAGATACATAACGAGGCAGAAAAAAGAGTGAAAAATTCATGATTATGGCCCTTGTTACAACTGTCCTGGGAAAAAAAAGGGCACTCACTGATCTCAAGATGCAACAAGGTTTTAAAAACCTTAAATACCACAATAAATAAATACAATAATACTAACACACATGCACATATTTATATTAAAGTCTATTTATTAAGATCAAAATGATGAATAAATATCCAGATAAGATAAAAAAACCTATAGTTTTCAATGTTATTTTTGAAAGACTTGTGATATTGCTTACTTTTCTGTTTTAGATCATCTTATAAATTTTTTGTTTAACATTTCAGTGGTAACACTATGAAACCACATAATGTTACTAATCAAGTCAACATAATGAGATGGATAAATGCATTAAATTTTTTAACAGCAGCCTAGCTCCATTAGCACATTTTGCATAGCTAAATGTGGAAGCAGTGTATCTTTTAAGTTGTACTTAAAATAATGAAACAAATCAACACTCTGTAAACTTCCTGTTGCTGCAAAAGGTGCCTGTTGATCCCCATTTTTTACTGTAATGTTGCTAAAAGTTTGCACAACATATCCAAGCTCAATCTTGTATTTTCTCCGTTTTCAAGACAAAAATATTTCTAAAAGCCGTTAACTGACAGCAGGCTTTCACAACATACTACACTTGTGTGTTTAACCTTTAGTTATTGAGCCAAATCTAGAAAATACACTTGCAGATATGTGAAACATTTGTTTTATAAACAGTTTCTGAAAGTACTGTGAATATTTTACTATATAGGTGTGAAATATTGGATCATAAACTTAAACTTTGACAGTAAAATCAGAATATAATAATCTCGAGCAACAATGGACCATGTCATTTTAATAAGTGGCTTCAACCCTTTATCTCTGAATGATGTCAGCTAAAGGGGTGACACTGGACACAAAACTGACTTGTATCACAATGGAAAAGATCAGGATCTTCTTCAAGTTGTGGAGCTTCTACTGTATGTTTAATGTATAAAACTGTCAGAGCCCCCTACTGGCCTGGAAGACTGTAGGTCCAAACCTCTAAGGCCCATCTGAAGAGAAATAAAACTGTGTTCACCTGAACCTTCTGCGCCCGCCGCTTGTCTGCTCTCTGATTCTGGTGATAGATGCGGCTAAAGTTGGACACGATGACAGGAACAGGAAGGGCAATTACCAGCACCCCACTCAGAGAGCAGATTGAGCCGAAGATCTTTCCTGCAATCGTCTTTGGGACCATGTCGCCATATCTGTGAGACACAGGAGAAAGGAGAAAAAATAATAAATTTAGCAAAAATCCTGCAATGGAGATATGCATAGCTAACCCTGCTAAATAAATCATTGAAATATTTCTGCAAAGTCACTCTCCTTATATCTGACTTTCATCTTTTTAGCGGCTTGTGCCGCATGCATCAATCCTCACAAGAATAAAAGCCAACCTGTTGACTGCATCTCCCCTCTTTCCAGAAAAAAAAGGCGACTGCAACCAAACCTTTTCCATCACCGAATGACACAGTTATGTCAACTGACTCACTCAGTGAGATCTGATACTATTAACCTTTACAGAGGAGAAGGACGAGGACACTGTGAATGCCAGGCACATTTCCCAAAAGACATTTATTCCAATTATTTCTAAAATATTTGCAAGTCAAAAGCAATTTTTTTTTGCCCGTGCTCAAAAAGAGACAACTCAATTACAGTACATATCTTACAATTTTTCATTTCCCCAACAGTGGAAAAGACAAAAGAGGAGAAATCCAAAAGCTAAGGTAGCACCAGTTAAGTTGAAAAAAACAAAACAAAACAAACAAACAAAAAAAAAAACGTATTTCTAACAGTGCTCATTTTTTATTCATGAGTAAAAAACTTTTTTTTTTTTCTCAGAGGCAGAAGGTCAACTGAATGAACTGGATTAAACTTAAGATAGTTACAAATAAGCAAACAAATGGAGCACTGACAAACAGGGCAGTAAATATGTAAAGACTTGATGTCAAAAAGACAAATATTTCTTTTTACAGGGAATTGTAAGATGCAGTTATTCAGTTGGAAAAAAAAACTAGAGCTGAAAATGACTTCATTTTATATTGCTTTTTGAATGGTATCAGTATTAAAAAGCCTGCGGTAAACACATGTTAAGCACATGTTGACACATTCAAAAACCAGTTTTTTCTTAAACACACTGAACCACTGAGACAATGAGTCACTGAAACACTTTGGCTTTAGAGACGAGCAGAAAGTAAAAGTTGCAGAGGCGAAGCGAGGAAGACAGAAGCAGCTTGTTGCACATTAATCTGGCTCCATGGTGTCTTTTCACATTAGCTGTGGTAGAATTGAACGCAGAGTGTTAGAAACAGGGAAAACCGAGTGATACCGTTTTCCACTGAGCCACAGAGTACATGACAGACAAGTCCTGTAACACAGAGGTTACAGTAAGTTGATGTAGACGTCATGTTGTCAAAACTGAACTCAGTGTGCCACACAAAGATTATGGGTTTGTCAAGGAAATTATACACAGTACAGACTTTTGCGCATGTGTATAAGAAGGAAAACAGTACTTGTATTTTATTAAAGGGATGTTTATTAATAATTCATATAGATCGAATTGTTTGCATTACATTATCTAAGTATGGACACACATATATGCAATGATTGGGCAAAAAAGGGTAACAATCTAATATTTTGTTGGACCACCTTTAGTTTTAATAGGACAGAATAGAAAAACATTTATTTCTCTCCCAACAGGTGACCTTCATCAACAAGCATTCTCACATAATTACACAGATCCTTTAATACATGGACATAAAACAGCATGACAAAACCCATATAAAAAGAGAATATTAACACTACTTCAGTAAACCTTTAAAAGGGAAGCAGCTATCATATTAAGTAGTTGAAAGCAGATATTGCGTAATTTCTTGTAGTTGTTTTTCCTGGATAGGAGAACTGTACACCTTCTGTCAGATGGGAGGAGCTAGCATGAATGAAGCATGAGGTAAGATGGATCCTTTGTGATCATCAGGGTTTCCTTCCTGATCACAGAGCTCTTAAGCAGTTCAGAGAGAGATTCTGAGGAGATCTGGTAATTTTGCTGGCCTGCTGAAATTAGACTTTTTGTCATCACTTACATCATTACTGCAATAAATACCACAGAATATCAGAATTCAGTACCAGCATTGGATCTGATGTGGCCCATGTCTAATTACTCCTGTTGGATGGATTGTCCCTACAGTACATACCCACACAGATCATAAAACCTAACATGCTAAAGGTCAGAGACAGAATGAAAAAAAGAGTGAGAAAAATGTGGATTTATCACAATGCAGCTCTATGTAAAAGTGCAATTTCTTTTTTAGCCAAACGCCTTTCGTTTGATATAATTAGCTGAGTGTAAAAGCCAAACTTGATTAAGCAGTAGTAGTAATTGATCTAATATATCTTAATTTTTTAAAATATTGTTTTCACCCTGTAACTTAAAAAAATAAACACTTTTATATTGCATGTAAAATAGGTTAAAATGAACTTGCCTTACCATCTTCTTGTGAATTTATGTAATTCTTTTGTGCACAAACATTTTCTTAGAAGTCTTATCAACATGATTACCATTTACAGACCTATTCACAGAAACACAAGAAGCAAAGTACAGAGAGGTATTTGGCTGCGGCCGAATGCATTAGGTCCATTATGGGTGTCTAAAGACTTGGAAGAGTCCAGATCTACTAAATCAGCTGGTTACTGCTGCATGCTAATACACCAACTTGTGCACAAGGAGCTGTTAGTCTTTGAAAGGCATCACACCTTCTGCAACAAAACCTAAAAATAACCCGGTTTAAAAAAAATATACATGTCAATACTTCAAAAGTACTGTCAGTTCTTTTAGTTCTCAAACTTACAACTAAATTACAAAAGATTAAGCTGGTACACAAAGCACCCAGTGTAAAAGCTGATTGTTCAAGTACTTGGCAAAAAGCACTAAAGATGCTCTCCAAAACATAACAATAATCTGCTTTAGAAGTTGTGCTGATTTATAATTTAATGAGGCACTTCTCTTGCTGTTTGTTAGAGAAAGTAAAAACCCAGGATAGCCACACATGAATTAAAAAAAACAAAAACAAAAACACACACACACACACACACACACCCACGCCGCACGCACGCGCACACACACCTACACAAAAACCCATTTGGTTTATTTTGGTAGGGGAGATGAAACCTCATGCTCATTAGTCACAGTTTCCAGCATAAAAACAAGCCCAATATATGGCTGTTTGAGTGGAGGGTGTTTTCGTTTTTGCAACAACAAAGCAAAAGCCCTACCCACACACAGAGAGACACTTCGGTCCACAACCATAACTGAGAGCATATTTACAGAGAACATTTATTCCCCCTTCCAACGTCTTTAATGGCCTTTCCACCCAAATTAGGATATACCAATCCCATCACTGGGAAAAAGGTCCTATCACTACACAACATTTTATCTTTTCCCCTTTTCAGAAGATGTTTCCATTAGGGGGAATGAAAAGCTAATCATATTCATCTGCAAGCTTGCTTTAATGGGATCCTATCAAAGGATCTGATGGAGGCCCCTCTCTGCTAATACTACAGTCAATTTGCCGCTCCCATTTAGTCAAGCTGGTCTGTCTCTGATGATACCATCTTTGAGTCATTGTAAGCTGCACAGAAGTAAAGCTGGGCTTGAGTACAGTGGAAGAAAGAAAACGTACGCTACGTAGTGTAGGGGTGTACATATATGTGTGCACGCGTCTGATAAGTTAAATGTAATTTCCTCGGCTCTGAATGCAGATGCAGCCACTGATGTTAGAAGTTAATGTTCGGCAGAGATGAAAAAGATGGATAAACAGAGGGAGGGCAAGGAGATTTTCTCAGCAAATGTAGAGCAGCCAGAAGTTTTTTTTAATCATTTCTCCATCTGTCTGCTTTCAAACACGCACAACTATCTTTTTTACCCTCTGTACAGTTACAGCGTGCTTCTGCAAATCCTGCACACAAACACTAAGGTCAGGCGGGGAGGTCAGTGCTCGGTCAGCGTTGTCACATCCCATCACTGAAGTGCCATGTCTCGGCAAGGTGTATTTATAATGTCTCATATAGATAGATGGTGAGATAACTGCCGGGAACAAAGTGCTTCTGTGAAGGTGTGTGTGATGAATGGTCTAAACATAAACACATACAGTGTGATTATGGCTGCTCAAGATAACAGACAAACACTGTCCTATGGCAGAACGTAACATGATTTGTTGTTTACTGCTTTAAATCTACGAGACGAACTCATTAAACCAAACAGCGGTGAAATGCAGCTTCACAACTGGAGCCGGCTTCTCTTTGTGAGTCAGAACCTTTTCTGCACAGGTACTGAAGAAACATATTGCCACATTTTAAGAAGAGACTTTAAATGAGAAAGCGAGAATGAGAGATGGTTGATTGACATGGTAAGTGTTAACGGGTGGATTACTTTTTACAAAATGTCTCCCACCTGATTCCTTTCTAATTCTCCTTAGATGTCTCCAGATAGGAGTTTCTACCACAGCCCCCTTACAGTGGCTTAGCCGCCACACGACTGAAATCATGTAAATAAAGACACAACTTTAAGTGTTACATGTTTAATTAATATGGGTAAAGTTTCTAAGTTGGTAGTTGCTTGCTGCAATATTTAAAAGATAAAATCAGACAAAATTCATGGGGCAAGGAGCTAATTAAAATGTGAGGCTTAAAGTCCTTTCAGTGGTTTACTGTGCTTTTACAACTGCTTTATAGAATAATATAAGAATGGCAGCATTTGACATGGATCAAAACACCCACAGTCTTTGTTTCCACTGCCTGCCCACACACAAGCAACATCTTGATGTATGTCAACACATTCTCAAGTTGCATTCAGCTGTAAATTTACTCAGCAATTGGAGCTTTGCTCATTTGAAAGAATGACAACACTGCTGCACACAGAAGCTTAGATTTTCATTTGCTTGTATATTCATGCATGTTTTTACCTTGTGAGGATAACTTCAGGTATAGAGCACTCACTACGAACCATAGGTTCATAAAAAACCCAAGTGTAATAAAAATCCACAGGAGAAAAGATAGTCCTGCATTTGATCTTTTGCATCAGATGCAAGGCAGTTTCGGCAACACGGACAGTAACTATTGTATTAAACAAAATATTTAGCTGATTTCTAAACATTTTGGGTTATTTTTTAAACTTCATTTAAAATAAAACTCACATATATATTTCAATCTGGAGAGACTCAGACGGAAAAAACAGCGATTAAAAAGGTTTATTGACATGCATGAATTTAAAGTTCTTTGGCGCTCGGGCCCCGGCTGAGGACATTGAGCTGTGAATTGCGATCAGCTCGGATGAGCATTCCCGATGTAGGTTAGGAATGTCATCCCCCGGGACCCGACACTGGTGGTGGAGGTCGGTGAAGGATGGGAGCCTGAAGAGTGGAGGTGGAGAAGGGTTGGAGGAGGGTTGAGCGCAGCTGGAAAGCGGAAGATGCCATGGATGGAGGTCCTTATCAACTGGGCCTTGGTCGGTGATTGGACGTGACGTGGCTTGGTCCAGCGTTGATAGGTCGGCGGTGATGAGCGGGACGCGCCGACTGGATGATGCAGGTGGGGCTAAAGAGTCTTCCAGTTTGAATTTGCGCCTAGGCTTCATTAGACTTATTGAAAAAGACTATATATATATGATCCATGTCCAGAATTTGCAGTTCGAAAATTATTATGTTATATGGGACCAAATACAATATGTATTTTTATTATAGAAATTTTGACATTCTGAAAAATATGTTGATGTACTACACAGGATATGCACTTAGTACTTTCTTGGTGCTTATACGTTTATTGTGTGCTTTATCCAATCACTTTTTTTATTTTTCCAATAATTATTTTTATTAATACATTGGGATACAGCACTCTGAGAAAACAGAAATTTTAGCAATGGGCTTTTGTGACTTGCCTCCATTGTGGAGGATGTCAATTAGCTGAAATGTTCAATCAGGAATCCTACATGTGGTCTTCCACATGTAGGACATTTTTTAAATAAATGGAATTTTGTATTTTTATCAGCTGCAAGTCATAATCATAAAAAAAATCACTTGAAATACTGTGTATCAAAGCATCAAAGCACATCCAGTGGACCCCACCTAGTTACAATTAAGCATTCACAGATTCACTGGATTTTTCTGTGGAATGTGACTCCAAATCATTTTCTGAATATCAAACACATTCAAAAGAAAATGCAGCTTGGAAAGCCGAAATACCTGAACACAATGTTACTTGACTCATTGGTTGGTGTTTGAAAAGCAGCTAATCCAGGCGCACTAATCATTTTCCTTGATGCTAATAGGTTGTACCCACAAAAGAGCAGATTAAGTAGACTATTATCTTCTGCGGTAGTACTAAGACAGTTTCCACTGTGCGTATTAATTGATATTAAAGTATATTTGGTGGGTGGTTTTAGTTATTAAAGGAGGCATTTTAGAGGGGTCTCAAACATTTGTGGATTTGGCTCTTTTCAGGCTGCTGTGGTCCCTAACCCCAGGGAATACCAGGGATTTACTGTGCGTCCATTTCAGGTTGTGCTACTTCAAAGCCAAGTAACATGTAGTTGTATATGCAGTCTGACTTCTATTAAATTATTCATTAACACTATATTGCTTAAGAATATTTTGAAAGTACGTTGTTTGTGGAAAACCCTGACCATAAATAGCTCCATGTATGCCTTACAGATTCACAGTGGTGGTAGAGCTCTTTTTTTTTTTTATTTGGTAGGAAACATGTCATGGGCTTGTGTGGCTTGGCTGTATTGAGTTAACCAGACAGAAAGAATCTCCTCTGTAGGCCTCTAACCCTTAACCATCCATCCATCTGTAGTCCTGTCTGACATTTCATGGACAGCCAGTCAAATGGAAGTAACTCAGATAACATACGGCTCTTCACGGATGGGCCAAACATCTATAATCACCTCCACAAATGTCACCACAGGAAAGCAAGAAATAAGCAGGGGGAGGAACAACAGGTACTGAGACAGACGGGCACAGAGAAAGAAAATTCACTGTGAGAGAATATACTGAGAGAAAAATGACTTGAAATACTGAAATCCAGCCTGCATCAATGTTTGTTATAAACCAGCCTTCAAGGACATTTTAAAGAGGAAATACAAGAATTTGACAATATTATTCACCTCTGCTTTGAGAGAGTTTAAAGTAAAATATAAATAATCTTTTAAGAATTTTACTTGCTAGAAAATTCAGCGAGTTTCAAAAATACTGAATCTAGTTTGAGAATGTTCTAAACAAAGAGACACATCACAACTTCCAGCTGGACAAATAGTGACTTGTTGAATAGATCACATAAAAACGCTAACCTTGGATCCAATGGAAGCTGCAGCTCTTATGTGAATGGCAGCTCTCTGAATAGCATGTTAATTGCAGCGGTGACCTTGTTTTGAAAAACTGCACAATAGAAACCTGGGTATTGTGAAACCATGCCAACAAGCTGAAATCTAGAACTTGCCCTGCGAAAATGATAGATAACTGTCCCTGCCAGCTGTCCTGGGTTCTCTGATAACTTCTCTGTTGCATTTATTGTCTGTCAGTCACTCAGTCAGTTCCTGTTGCCACCTGTTTTATCTACAAGAAGAAAAAACTGCAGAAATCTATCGGGTTCAATGTACGAATGTACTATGGGTGGGTCACTGGCACAAGTGAGATTATCACAAAGCAGAAATGAACCATTGTGTTGCGAAATACAATGAGGCTTGTGGCTGAATCCTGACATCTAGGGTCATCCAGAGGCCACATTTCCTCTTCACTGGCTCATACAAGGTTTATCACTTTGTCAAACCAGACACTTGGTGTAAAATCCAATTTCCAGTTTCGGCTTTTCAGAACTCCTTAAAAGAAAGGCATATAGGTTATTTCCTCATTTACATTTATCAAGTGATGAGAAGGGAATGGGGAAAGAAACACAGATAAATTGATAAAGTAAAGGGAATTACTCTCACCCTGCACTGCAGGCGGACGAAAGGTCATTATCATCACTCACTTCACAACCAATCTCACACTGAATCACACTGAGGAATCGCCACCATCTTTTTTTAATGCACATACACGCATGCACACGCACACACATACACACTTTGGGCCACATTCTAACTTGACTGCTGTTGAAAACCTACCGATCACCATGTTATGATCAGATTTCAACAACTGTGTTTCTTTCAGTTTTGAGTGGGTGAATTGAGTATCAATATTGCAAAATTTGGGGCTGGAGAGATATGACTGTGCTATATGCTAGATAAGCTCTGAAAATAATGTTTTCTAGACTTCCTGTCATTCATTTCTAATTTTAGGAGTAGAGGCCATGTCCCACCATGACATACAGTATATGAGATATCAGATTATGTAAAACAGTTTTATTCATTTTTTAATAATTTTTGCAGCTCTTGCACATTTGTTTGTCTGTACTGCACTGATATACTATATAGAAACTGTAGTCTGTTGATATCTTAATGTTAAATACACATGCACATTCCATTTTTTTAGAGGCCATTATACTCAATTGGAGATCCTTTAGATTGTGAGTATGATGTTTCTATTTTTAATAACAGCACACTTCTTATTTATATTCAACAATTTCAGATTTTTGGGGTGACGTTGGTGGGAGATCCTCCCGTAATTGGTGGGTTTCCTGGTAGCCTCACTTTTGTCTGACTCTCCCAGCGAAGCTGTGGCTAAAATCCAGCAGCTTGCCGCCATCAACAACAGTCCACTTCAGGTTCTCCTCGGCCCACGTGTGTAAGCTTCATCAGTGCGTAGTGGATCCAGATGTTCTGACTCAAACCTCAGCACATTCCTTGTGAGGCTCCTCCAAATTTATGCCTGGATTTTGCTTCCTTGTCCTCTCAAGCCTGCAGCTTTCTTTGCTCCTCTTGTACCATTTCTTACTACACTTTTTTCTTCCACTCAACTTTCAATGACTATACTTGGTTGTAGCACTCTGTAAACCACTAGCTTCTCTGTCAAAGTCCTTCTGTAGTTTCCTCTCTCTGTGAATGGTGTTGATGACTGGATGCAGGACATCTGTCAAGTCAGCAGTCTTCCCGATGACTTGTCCTACTGACCCAGACTCAGAGACCATTTAGAAACTCAGAATGGTCTCGGAGTCTGGAGAGACCATTCAGTTGTTTTATTTAATTAGCTTAATATTTATAAAATTATAATTTTCCGAGACACTGAATTGTAGGTTTTCATTATCTGTATGATCATCACAATTACAAGAAATAATAGCTTATGTCCCCCTATATATGTATAATTGTTCTATATTATGTATGAGGTTTCCTTTCTGAAATAAGGGATAAAAATAATGAACTTTTTTATGATATCCACATTTTTTGAGATCTACTTTGATTGTGGATTTTAAACTAAATGTCAATTAATGTATTATGGTGATATAATTGTTAAATTTGTAGGGAACAGAGTTAACAAGCATTTTTTCTTCACCTCTGAAGTCACTCAGCATACTTCTTTGCTTTGAATGCCTAAAACCTTTGACTCCTTGCAACTCCAAGTCTCTACATATCCCTAAAAAAATGATGTTTGATGCTTGGAGGAGACTATCTTTAAATCCTGTGATAGACTTATTTGTCAGGATGTGCTAAATAACAAGGCCCTGTCACAGGCTTTGCTCGTTTGTGTGTATGAGTAATCGTGTGCGACTGTGTTTGTGCCTGTCTTTGTAATAAGCGATTACCAGACTGTTTTCAACAAAACGCTTCAGTGAATCCACTTCCAAGCAAAACAAGAAAGTTCAAACACAATTACTAGAAGAGTTGAGCAGAACAACATTTAAATATGAATCACACATGAGATAGAAAGAGTCCCTAAAGCTTGCACCACTGACTGCCTGCGCACTGATGATGAAAATCCATTCAGCTATTAACACATTTTCATACTGCATGCATATCAACAAGATATGGTAATTCCCAGTCCGTGTGGTTAGGTGCACACTTTCAACATGGGTATATCAACATAGCAGGAAAAATGCTTTAAAGGTTTGAAGAGCTGATAGAAGCTCGTTCATAGATAAAACCAGTAATGTCTGCTGATAATTGAAAGAGGAAGCCCTTTATCTCTGCAGCAGTGAGTGCGCTGAGCAGTGAACCACTGTGGCTGAGGTAAGGAGGAGGGCGGTTGAGGAGCTGAGGAACAATTACCTTGATATGTGGTTCAATTAAGCTTCAAACAAGAACTAACGACCCTCGGTTGAAAGCTGCATCTCTGGAGAAATGTTTGGTTTCTGTGATGGATCCCGCCACCGGAGGCAATTCAACAACAAAATGGAATTTAGGCATGCACAGGGGACGTCTTTTACTTGGTTATCAAACACACGGGGTTGGTAAGGCACCGTGGTTCATGTCGAGAATGAACTTGGCAATTTAAAGAAATGAAGTCTATAACAGAGCCCCAACAATATGCCTCAATGATAGATCATGACAGGCAGCGCAACATGTTTAAAATAAATCAGAATCCCATTCGCCTTCTGCTTGTTGATATAGTTAATTAGATGTGAAAAATGGTTAATTAATTTTAAGAGAGCAAATTACCCATTTCAGTATTTATCAAAAAGTTTGTTTACAACAGGCCAGCATAACATAAGTGAGCATCTACAGTGGTGGACAGATGTTTACACCTACAATAAGACAGCGATTCTTATGTCAGGATTCAGGTTGGAGTGAGGGTTCTTTTCAGAGACGAGCTACGCGGAGGAGTTTGACAGCCTGACGCACCTGCAACGGATTCCGGTAACCAGCGGCAGGCTTCTTAAGAAGCGGTGGAACCACCAGTCATCGCTCGATGGTTACCACTTGTTGGTCAGACTCAGCCCTAAGATCTCTCATAGTCCATGTTAAGTATTGTCCAGTCATTTTGTCCTTTTCTCTCTGTTACCTCTCAGACCTTGATCCCGCTTCCCGGAGCCAAGCCTGGAACTTCGCTGGTCGGGCGCGTCTCGCTGGTTGGCACCTCCAAGCCGTTCCGATCCGCTGCTGTCCTGGACCCCCGAACCTACCGGGACTCTCGTTCCCCTTCTGACGTCCTCTAGTCTCGATTCTTGCACAATCGTTTAACTGATTAAAAACAAACCCTCTTAACAGTAAAGTCTGTTCTTCTGTGCGCACCTGCATGTGGGCAAGGAAACTAAAATCCAACATGACATCTTATGCTTGAATGATTATTTTCTGTATGGATTAATACATTTAAGCTTCAATGATTTGGGTGCAAAAGTTTGAAAATATTATGTATTTTCTCTAATCCACAAAAGGAAAAAATTATGCATACATAGTCAATTATTGTCTGTCATCCACCATCACTACAGCTTTGTTAAATATCAAAGGGATACAAAAATCCCCAAAGATTTTGCAGCCATCTGCCAATGACTACAAAGTTTTTCAAAAATAACAACTTTTAAGCAGATATTAAACATACTTTTCATTATTTCTGTAGTAATTATGTTTCTTGGAATGGTCTGATATAGTTTTCTAATTTTAAATGTCATGTTTTCATTGCATTCACCAAAATTAACAGAACAATCTGTAATAAATTATGCACCCGGATTGTATTTCTGTTGTACAATTAACATACATAAACATCATTCCACTATGGAAAACAGTTCAAATAGATAATTAAAACCATAAAAAAAGTACAAATACATTCATGCTTATAATGTATGTAAACTTCTGACCCAAACTGTTAGGAGCTTTCAGAGTTAAAATGCAAAAGCAGGTAATCACTCATCTCTCAAACAATAAGTTGCCAAATACATCAACAACCAAATAATAATTCTTCACAATGTAAGACTAAAAATACTTAATGAATAAAATGATATTTTACATGATCTGACTGAAATCCACAAAAGTATTGCAGAGAAACGAATGAAGACTGAAAACCAATCCTAAAAGACTGTTATATCCTGCCCTGAGGTAACATCATGTTAGAAGCAAAAGGATTTGAGAAACTGAAACCATTTAATGAGTTCACAAACCCTGATGGACACATAATTCAGAAGCACACGTTCCTCCCTATCTTGCATCATCTGGAAAACAGTTCGGAGCCCGTCCAGCTTCTCAGACCTCAGTTCAAAAGTTAATTACATTACGCTATGGTATAGCAGGTAGGGTTATGAACCAGACTTTCATGGAAGGTATAGCTTATTTCATAAGCTAATGCACATCTTGCATTCAGTAGAACAAATAGCGAAACCTGCCTGCCCAGAGACTTGTGAAATGCTGAAAACATCTGACGCATTTGAAAAATGAAATGTATGACAAAAGGGGGCCCTTAACTATTGTGCAGGAGATTTTTCTTCTTAGCAGTAAAGCAAAAAGGTAAAACTAAATTATTTTCATCAAGGAACTTGGAAGCAGAGTGGCTATAGGGCATGAGTCCTGCCTGTCTTGAATTTTGTGTAAGAAAAAAGAAAGATATTAAAGTAAAAATACCACATATGGCCACATTCTTTCGTGAAATTCCATGATGTTTTTTTCTTGAGCTGAACTGGTTGCTGTGTCAATCTTATGCTATTTATGCTTACCCCTAGTTTCCCCCACTACAAGCACCGTCTCTGAGAATGAAAAAATAAGTTTGCAAAGTCTCTTCATTTAATTTTTTTTTATTTATATAGAATAGAATTAAACAGACTAGTTCTTATTGTTTTTATATGTGGAGGCACAATAAAATTAATCAAAATTCACGGAGCTATGCACTGCAGATGTTGGAACACGGAGTCAGTAAATCTTGCTCTAAAGGCTGTGAGTGACTCCAGTTTGCAATGCTGCTGCTAAACACTGATCAGAGACCAGACAGTTGTAATTGTAAACTGTTGTTCTAGTAGCAAATAAAGATGGAGATATTGGTGCATTTGAGTGCAGTGATGATGAAACTTATTGTGTAATTTGTATTAATAATCATTCTTTTTGCTTTGTAATCCACCAGCAAGATACAACGGAAGGAGGAGCTTTCTAGTTTATTTAGCTGTTTTAAAATAAATAAATAAATGATGAAGCTTTAATTACTGCTATTATTAATTAGGAGTCATTTGACCTGTTTGAAGTCATGACACAACAAACATTAGATCCTCCATCCTCAAGTGCTGTGAAATCAACAGTTTAGTACTTTGCTTGGCTGCTTGCTTTTACAAGATAATAAAACGTGAAAAAAAAAGTATTAATATTTTTGATGCAGTGTCACAACAGGGACTTTAGTGAGCCAACTAAGAAATATTCCATGAATCTTTAATACAAATCCTACATCTGATGCTACTCCATCTAGCCAGTCTGTATGCTTCTGATGAGCAATTCTGTTTGTGTTGTGCCTTTGATTCTGCTAATGAGATATGTTCTACTGTCGGTGCTGTGATTAAGGCTTCTATTACATGAAGAAAAACAGCAGACACTCATACTGCAGAATGCAATTCAGAGCATCCACAACAAATGCAACACCTCTGTCAAGAGAATGATCTCTTTCTTGTATTTTCTTTAGGTCAGCACGACCCATAAAATCCAGTTTGACTTGTGCACATCCAAAAGATAAGTTTAGCTTAAGGGTTTGCATGAAAATAGCTATTTTGCAGGATAGAAAGGGCAAGTTTAGGGTTTCTTTCACCCCTAGAGTATCTATATTTCTTGAATACATGTGAGTTGTAATATTACATCTTGTTGATGGGTCCAATTAACTGTAAACGATTCTCATGGTCAATGCTTGCAAAAATAACACCATCCAGACTAATCAGTTACAGTAAACTTAGTGTTGCTAAGCAATGATCTAATGCAGAGCTGTCTTAGACAATATTTGTTTTTTAAAAAAAGATACTTGGCATCAGACTAAACTTCAACAGATATGTTGAAATAAAAGTGATTTTATTAGGTTTGTAAAAACGATCTGAAGACTCCGTTATTGGTTTGTAAAGTCATTCAGTTCAACGAAAGCTCAGAAGAAAAATAATTATTTTGTTCTCACTCCTTCTTTGGCCATCCTTTATTCCTGACAGAGCTGATATCCAGAGATTAAAAGATGAAACAGTGTGGTGAGATACAAAAAAAAAAGCAGCTGAGAAAGGAAAGGTTAGAGGCCGAGAGGTCAGGGGTCAACTTTGTTAAGTAAGAACTCCTACAATAATAGAAGGAAGGTGACCATGGCTGGTCCAGTGCCGATCTCACAGAAGGAAGAAACAAAAGCAGAAGATAAAAAATACATTAAAGCAGGAGAGGGCTGGAGGGACGTAAATGCAGAAGATGGGGTCCGCTGAAAGGTAAACAAAAAAAAAAAGTCGGTTTGGAGGGTGATCCAGAGAGTGACAAACACCAAATGAGATAGAGGGTGAGAGGAGAGATAGTGATAGATAAACACAGAGAGAATTGTAAAGCACATTTCAGCTGACAGATTGCCTCTGCCTCCCATTCAGAAATCAGACTGCATTTGTTTAACTTTGTGAGACCATTTCCTTCTGTTGTGATAGCTGAACTCGTTCCTCTGTGTGATTTTTGTGTTTGTGAGGACCAGCTAACCTGCTCAGTGCCTCTGAATGGATCTGTTTGCAAATGTAGGTGGGTCTGACGTAGCCACACGAGTAGCAGTTACCGTCAACAGGTGTTGCTATGTTTCATTTCTTGCACTGCGAGTGGCTGCAACACAATAGCATGAAACTCATGTTATTATCAGAGGTGATACAATTTTCTTTTATTGTTTTCCTGCCTTGGCTTTGAACTGTAACTGCAGCCACAATTCTACAACCCAATTCAATGTCAGTATATCAATTTGGAGTCTAATGTGCGAACAAAGTCAGTATAAGAAACAGTTTCAGAAGCTTTCAGGCAAGCCTGGAAATATTGACTTAAATCTTAAACCTGTGAACTTTTTTAAATATGTGCAGAGAATTAATTAAAGTTCAGGTCAGCTGTTTTTACCCTCAATATTAGAGCAGTAGTGATTTTTTTTGTGCAGCATATGTAAGAACTTGTAGACTTTAATCTAACCCGACAGCCAATCAGATCGGTAAAACCAAGTTCAGAGGAAGTGTTTGAACTGAATGACTAGCATAGAGTTCATGGATAGGTTTTCCACCCCGACTTTACGTCAAAGGCAAATCTTCTTGTAAATCCTCTCAGGTATTTGTCAATAATTTGGAGAATTTCACACTGAAAACATGCAGCTTTATCATCTGTCCTCATTTCAACACCAAAGCCAGCTCTTCCTCTCAGTTCTTTGATGTTGCCTGTTGTCATGGGGACACCGCAAGTGCTGCAATGCTGAGCAGCATACAGAGTGCCGTGTTACTGCGGTTAAAAGGGTTACATTAACAACAGCAGCAGGTTACATTAGAGAGCGGCTACATTACCCATTAGAGGTAGCAAAACACATTTGTGGCAGCAAGGCCAGCGCCATTAGCATTTAGCGCCAACTTAACATGGCTAAGCATTCAACCTATTTGATTTAAGTGTAATTTATACTTGACAAGTTTCTGAGAGTCAGAACTTCAGCTCTCAACCTCCAAATTATTATTTGCAGGACTGAAGATATCAAAAAAGCAATATGAACAGAATAAAACAGAAAAACATCCAATAAGCCTGCATCTCTCTCTGGCACTGATAGCGGATGCAGGAGGCGATACGCACAGTTTGCTGCTCACCACTTCTTGAATCAAAGTTTTCTTGTCAGATTGTTTATCTGCGGCCAGCAATATTGGCTCACAACAGGCTGAGCTTATCACACACTGTTTTGCAAAGCCTGACTTATTGACTATGAACACAGAAAACATGGCTCCTCTCATCAGTGTCCGACTCAACAGCAGCATCGACTGTACTGATCTAAGACCAAGTCTGACGGAAGGCCGGTCAATGCAGCTAACGAGAGCTGGCTGGCGCTTCTAAATCTGTTTCAGGCTCTTCAATCCTCCAAGTCTGAAAAAATATTTATGTCATCATAAATTGACTTCTTCAAACGCGATAAGAAGAATACTTAAAGAGGGCTTGGAGAAATCCTTTTCAAATACCGTTTCAATTTTAAATGCAGAGAATGAATTGCGGACCCTGAAAGGTTATTACAAACTCATGACCAAATAGCCATCAGTGTAATTAATTGCATCGCTTCATAACCTCAGTGAATTACAGCAATGATTCTCAACCTTTTTTTTTCCTGGAAATTCACTTTATTAAATGATTAAGACTACGCCACCATCATAGTCTCCATGTAATGCATGGGAGCATGGTTGTAATGTAACAACTGAAGCTGCATGCTGACTCTATATTGTTTCTCAATAGGTCCAAAGATAATGATTTCAGTTTTATTTTAGTTCAAGTTGATTTGTTTTGTGAATCTATTCAACACTTGAATGAATTCATAGTCACTTGGTGACACAGTAATGTAGAGCTCTGTATCAGCTCCACCAATACACAGTGGAGCTGAGTATCAGAACATATGCAGTGTTAGTTGGGTGACTCTGCTCTTGCCTGTTGGTCTCATAATGTGTTAATATTAGGATTAGATCAAGACATTCAAATTTGTTAAACTATTTGCTTTAAAATGTGCTCTATGTTCTAAAAACATACCATCTAGACCATTTTAACTCTTAAATGAGTTAACATGACAACAGGAGTTTCTGGCTTTGGATAAAATGCACCCCAGTCCTAATCAAAGCAGGTAAACCAGCCTATTCTCAGGAGAACAAATAGACTGAACTGCTATGCTGCTTGTCTTTCGCACTGACCACTTAAAGTGCACTTACACAAGAGCCGCATTCATTCAAATGAGTTCACATTATACACTGATAAGCAGATCAGTGAGCAACTTGGGCATAAGTGATTTGCCCATAGGCAGAACAGTATGTGTCAGGTGAAGATGCTGGAATCAACCAGTGATTGTAAAATTACTGCTTTTCCCACTGTGCCAGAGTTAGTTATTGTTTTGGCATAAAATACGATGTTTCAAGCTGTGCATATGAACATATGTTGGAAAACAGGAGGTGTAAAACATGGTTGCGCTACTCCCATAGGAAGCGGTTCACATAAGAGCATTGTCAACATAAGACAACTGGAGCTGATTTCGTTTACAAGAAGCTTAGTTTTTATGTTTTAAATATATCTATTGATTAGGAACATTAAAAACTAACTCACAAATGTGTTGAAAGGTTTGTATTCTTAAGCATCTCTTTCTGGCTTCACAACTCACACAGCTCAGACTGATGTGTATAAATGTGACTTACACCTAAACCAGGTGTATCTGACTGAATGCTGGTCACTGATCACGGCTTATCAAACTGATACCTGTCCGATCACAGTCATCGGCTGATAATTGCTGCTTCTTTAACAAGAAAGATGAGCCTGAACCAACACTGGGAGTAGCTCAGAACGGTCAACCTGTCAGCATGGATCAGTGAGAAAGAAGGTAGCTGTCTGGCTGCCAGTGTGAGTGGAGAAAAGTAGGTTGCAGGAAAAACTGGGGCATCACCGAGACTCAGGAGAGGTGTCTCCAGCCCAGCATCCTGTCCTATTTCACTGCATGGCGAGACTGGCATGTGTGTGTGTGTGTATGCGTGTGTGTGACTCAACAGAGGGAGGACCCTGGGCAGTCAAGAGAAAGCTTTAGGCAGAGGAGGAAGTCAGATAACAGGCGGGCACCAGGTAGGCTCCTGGTGGGAGAGAAGGGGCTCAGTGATATGCCTCTTTGCTGGGGTGGAAGAGATGTGCTGAAGCCCCCTACACCCTCCAAGGGCATGGAGCAAATGTCAGACAGTCTATGCACATGCACTGGAAAACTGCTCAGAGTTTTATTGGAATTTGTCACCTGTATATACATGGGCTTGACTATGAGTGTGTGCACTCCAGCTGTTTAGATGATTCAACAACAGGATGAAGGATCAACTAACAGATGGAGGGAGGCTGCACACAAGTTAAAATGTGGTTAAATTTTCTTATCTAACATTGTGAATGCCCCTTAATCAGCCACATTATTTTTTTAAAATGAGCAAATATTTTAAAAAATATAATTCTTCTCCCACACATGTATGAGTTACAGTGTAACAAAGTACCCATCAGCACATGAATTCACTGAATGTTTACTCCATCTCTGATAGGCATTATTTATACACCAGTCCCCATTTTCCACTCGTCTGGAGCTTTCAGAGGCATCACTAATTCATCCCCTCTGCTAAATTTGAACGGAAACACTGGGCCTTTACGGCTGCGCCAAATTATATCCTAGTTCTTTCTGTAAGCCTATATCCAGGATGGACTCATCCCCACGCTGCAACTCTACCCTCCAATCACTGACTCTTGTAATCAGATCAGAATAAAAATGTGGGTTAATGTGTGAATGGTGCACAGCTATTTGATCTTTGACTGTGCAGGTCACAGGCAGCATGACAAGTGGACAAGTGTGCAGTGTTGGGTTGCCAGGTTCAGTTTTCAGTGGTTTAATTAGTTGGTTTTGTCATCCTGAGAAGCAATGAGAGCTGGTTTTATGTTGGGGCAACTGTGAATAAAAACCGTGGTGTTACTTGGGCCTGACAAAATGACGGTGCAGTTTGTGCTCTGATATTCTCTCACTTTCATAGAGTAACTGGATTTAGACAGAGAAAATTACACACAGATGGAATATATTCACTAAGTAGGTGATTTTACTAGGATTCATCAAATTTAGTGGCGAAAACAAATACACATGATGCTTTCTAGATTTTTATTGGTAAATAAATACACAAATTTACATTATTTTCCTTCCACTTTGCAATTATGTTGTACTTGGTATTGGTTCATAACATCCCAAGAAAATGCATTAATGTTTATTGTTGTAACAGGACAAAATGTGGAAACACTTAAAGGGTATTAGTACTTTTTCAAGGCACTATATTTCTTGATCCCCTTTCTCTGCTGTTCTGACAATGTGATCATCTTCACTGTTTCCACCTGCGTCCCATCAGCCTAGCTTTGTATATATGGCCCTGTCATTTCCTCTCCCTTTGTCATTTCGTCTGAATTTAAGATTGGCTTCTTTCTAGACTTCTGCTTAAAGTCAGAATATTTTGCATTCATGACAGATCATCTTGAATTTGGACTTCGGTACTGCCTGCTCTTGTTTGGCTCCACTTTTTCGGTTGATGTTGAAGTTCATCTTTATGACATGAAAAGGGTGCAATAGCCTGGAGACAATTATTCTTCAATATTCTCTTTCTCGAAACACTTGACCCACACAATACTCCCTTATGTAGCAAATAAACCCTGGAAATAAGTTGTGTTTTTTTTTTTTTTTAGTAAAACAGTGAGTGAGCAGTAACACCTGTCAAAACAGGGACCAGACCGTCAGGTGAGGTCCTGTGATGTAGTGTGGAGAGCAGTGGGTGTCTCGGCTTACTTACATTTCATCTATCGATTCTGTCTGAATGCATCTTGACTGATCTGGGAGCACGAGTGTGTGTATGAGCGAGACGGAGTGAGCGGTCAGTGGGTGGAAGAGCAGAAAAGAGGCCAGGCTACATGCAGGCTCTATTAAATTTTAATTTCAGAAAGGTCAGTTTTCCCTCAAGGTCAAACGCAAAAATAATCTTCAAAGGAAAAGAGCCTGAAAAAGCCACTCTCTGTAGGACTGCTGGGGATTAACCCGTCGGACAGAAAAGCTACGTATTCACTGAGAGGAAGGAGCAGTATGAAAAGGACGCATGTTAACATGCACCATAAGCCAATTAGTAACCATGGCAATGAATGGAAGACAAAGGAAATATGCCCCCTTTGGCAGACACAGCCTTTCAGATTGAAGTCCGTGGTGCATTACACCTATTCACACAGAACCTAAATATGTTTGACACAAACATAATGGTACAGGTTGGCATGAATCCTCTGTGCTGTAGTGGGATCACCTAGGAAATCCACTGCATCTACACTAATCCACTGGACACAGTCTTTTATGTCGCACATAACCAGTGATTTGAAACCTTGTGTCCGTCAGATGCCCTTGTGAACCACAACCATTCACCACATCCACAAACGCACTTCAAATAAAAAAAGTCACAAGACAGAATGTACTTTTTCATGGTTTCTCTTTCCCCTGCTATGTAAAAAACTGGATGTGTTTCAAGTTAAAATCATGCAAATGTCATATTTTAAGAGTTTCACTAGAACAATTTTATGTGGGTGAAAAGGCGATGAGCTTGTAGATGATACAAGCTGCATGTCTCAACATAAAAACTTCTCAAGGAAGGAGGCATTTTCAACACATGTCTGTCATGACAAAAGAGGGATATAGTGAAAATGTGCTGCAACAGATAATTTATTTGCTCTCTGCTTGTCCTGGTTGCCTCTGAAGCTCCCCGTTGGAAGATCAGCTACCATTTAACCCCCTTTCAGATGTGCACTGTATTAAACTCTTCAATCTTTGGTTGGGCTAACTGTGCTTACGTCCTGTCTGCTCAAACCCCCAGTTGATCATAGGAGATGACCGTACACTCTGAATGTGGCTCTATTGGAGGTTTCTTCCTTTTAAAAGGGAGTTGTTCCTTTTGACTGTCACCACAGGTGGAGAGATTGTTGGAAAGTCAATGACTTGATGCAATTTGATGGGTTTTTTTCCCACAATGTAACTTATTACAAATTTATTCTGAATCTATTTAGGATCATACATATTCACTATATTAACAGACAATCGTTAAGATTCTATGTTTTTCCACATCAATGTGATTACATGAAGTTAGGGTAGTTGCTATATCAATCCACCTCCTCGGCTGTTCGGATGGATCAGGAGCGCACTAGTCTGACACTTTCCAAACAACTATGAGACCTAGAATATCAAAGGATCAACCATCTTCCATGTCTTCTAACATTCTGAACCAAAATTAAAGTGCTAACTCTATATTTGCCAGCGTTATAACTGACAGACATCATCATGAGGATGATTTATTTAGCCAGGAGCCACCAATGTAACTACTTTGAGGTTTATTGGCTGTAAAAAAAAATTTAAAATTGAGAAATGTTTGAAATGTTCATTATTTGCCAAGGTAGCATTAACGCCTTTATTTTGAGTTGTTTCAGGTTAGAAAGAGAAGGTGGAGGTTTGACTGACTGTGTATTAGCTTTCCACAACTCTGATGCTTTTTACTATTTTTTTGTTTTTGCAATGTTACATCTTTGTAAAATTACTAACTTTACAGAAATGCTCTTCAAAGAACTGCTCCTTTAAGGTCTTTTTGAAAATGCTTCGCCACATGTACAACTGATAGGCTCAAGAAGAACGAGGAGATTTTACAATGACTTACATATGCTCTCCAGACATGACAGATGCTAACTGAGACACGTGTGCAATCACCAAGCCTCATTTCATTTCCTCATCTGTGACGGTCTTGTATTCTCTCAGGCAAATGCAAGTCCTCACAAAGGTAGTTAAATGTCACAACACACCTGTATTCGAAGCTTCCACAGACTGCCTGACAGCTGGTCTGCCTGGTCCTGTCTACCCATCACTCTGACCTGTTCTTTGCACCCTCCATCTGGCTGTTCTTGCCTTTTACTCAAATCAGTGCCATCTATGCATCCAAGCAGCTGGTGTGCCAGCCAATCTCTTGCCCCTCACCAGTGCGTTCTCTCCTTGACCACCTAAGAACAACAATTTTTTTTCCTTTACCAGGTGATTTTCTGTAATTATCTTTCTTTTAGTTCATTCCCTCTCCTGTCAAATATGTTGCATCCAAATCACCTGATATAAGCAGCAAAGGAGAGCTTCCTAGTAAATTTACTCCTTAAGTATTTCACCCAAAATTGAGACAAAACAAGACAATAAAAAGCACTGCACCTCTTAAATTTAACATATACAATCTTCATTCTAACTTTTATGCCCTTATTCAAGCCTTCATCAACACCAATACTGCAAGCAAACAGTAAGAAGCAGAATGTTATTTTTAGTGCTGTTTTGCTTACTGCAGGCCTGGCTCTGTGTTAGTGCATACACAGCAGCAGAGAAAGATGCACAAAAAACAAACCCACACACAGAGAAACACAAGAGATTTGCATACACATATCTGCAGATTTAAGCACACTGGCTAATGTGACATTTCACAGCCTGACATTCCTTCCACTGAGCTGTGTATGTTGAGTCCAGTCGATCTGTCAAAACATTTCAGAACTCCTGTGCAAAGGAATATGCAATGCTAAGACTTGATTGCACACATGCACACAGAAAGACACAAATGCAACAGATAAAGAAACTCAGATACACATCACCATCTGTTTTTGGAAATGTGTTTAAGGACAGAAACCACACACACGGGAAAAACATAGTAAAACTGAAAAGTGGAGTACTTACTATTTTTGGGGCTAAAATAATAACAAAAGCTTAGAAACACTGAGTACATTTTCATATACACAATGCTTTTGCGAAGACAATCTTTACAAGATCTTGCAAAAGTATGAAAGTGTGAACTTTCTTGCAGTTGTGTTGTGTTAAACACACCTTCAATGTAAGTGGAATTTTAACAGTAGTACACAGCTGTGAGGTGAATAGAAGAGTGGATATGCTTTTGTGAATTTGCTAGAAATAAAAGCTATCTCTATTTATGCTATATAAATTACATCAAAGTTCGCAGCCATGAAGTGGCAAAATGTGAAAAAGTTCAACAAGTATCAGTATTTCCCCTTTCAATGGTGTTCACTCTCCTAAGTAAGCAATGCAATTAAAGACAAATTTGATTAAGAAACACAAAAACTATAATATTACCCACACAGTTTTATTTTTCAACAGTCCATTGAATATGTTACTCATTTTCATGCAAGAAATATTTTTAAAGATTCTACAGCAAGAAGGACAGATGGACAATCTTCTCCTCTTGGTAAACATTTGGAGCTCAGCTGAAAGCATTTCCATTTCAAACACTTCAAGCCTGTAGGAGAGAATAGTGTAGCTGTAAGCATGTAACTGAGCATGACTATCCATATTAGCATTTATTATGATTGGAGGCAGCTGAGGCACAAGGCATTTGCACTCCTTACTTGTATATGTGTAGAGAGCATGCAGTATTTATAGAATGTGTTCGTGCTGTCTTCCAGGCGAGACCCTGTGCTCAGTTGACTGCATGCAAGCCTTCAGCACAGAAACACCCTTCGGCCAAGTACTTAGGCTAAGTTTGCATCTTTTCAACATCGCCTGTGGCAAGAAAGTTGTTTTGGATCTGCAATTATCATTTTTTCATACAGTGCAGTATTAAACATGACAAACTAATGCATTTTCTCACTTTTTGCCACTGAAGGGTAACTCCTGCTGAAGATTTCATGATTCATATTTTACCACAAATCAAGTCAATAGAACTTGGAGCTTACAGTGATGATGGCATGAAATTCCCTTAAGTCAAAGTGTTTTAACCTTTTTAAATGGCGTTATGAATCCTTCTATTCAAACCATTACATCAGCCAAAACAAGCCAGTCACTACTTCTGTCACTCAGCCAACAGTCTGTCTGCCAGAAAGAGTCTAACCATATCAGCTTGACAATGATTTATTTTTCCATAGGGCGGCATTATATCGGTACATGCACACAATAAAGTTACATTCAGACAGTATATGGCTGTGCTGGCCTACCCACTGGCTGTCTGTGTAGATGATGCTCCGTTGTTTAGTTCTGCACAATTAAGTTCACAACAACCCCATAGCCCCTCTGGTCCTTCATAGCCAGAGGCTTTGCTTCATTACACAGCATTCAAGCACTGTTCCAGGAACACTCGTAATTGGCTTCAATGTAATCAACGTACTGAATCCAGTTTGTTTTAAATTAACCTCAAAGTCAGCAGGAGGTGCAAGTTTAAAGCAAGAGCAGCCTCCCCAGTGGCCTGAGAGTGCATGAAGCTTCAGGCCAGAAGGGAAATGCTGCAGTAAGGAGAAGAAGTTAAACAAGTCTGGGGAAAGAGTCCAGTAGTCATGTACATTTCTGTTTCCGTCGCACTGCCATGCTGAAAAGCTGACACAAAATTACTGTAGGGCTCCAGTGGCTGTTAGATAATTTAATCTGATTTGCTTTCAACTAATATCCCCCTCCAGCATGGTTCAAGACCATAGCTGGCCTGGGGCTATGATGGCCGTATTCATATTAACTTTAACGTTTCCTGGGTTGGGAGACAAAAAAACGAAATTATCGTTTATTACGCTGATGGGGTCTGTTGGAGAAAATTTTAAAGGGAGCTATGAACGTCAATTTTTGGATTTTAGTCATGCATTTGAACTGTGACTCTCTCTAATTTAATGCAAAACTTTCTCTAATCCACACAGGTTCAAAATTGTACATACATGCTCAGATTTACACAGAAAGCAAAGGCTTAGAATCAGTAACTGGTAACCTGTAACCATGATTTACAACAGCATGCAATACTTTAACAGATTTTACTGGGTTGACAATGGGAAATCTCAAGTAACTCAGTTTAGATAGAAAAATTAGAATTATAGAGTAATAAAAGATGGTACAATCTTTTGGAGCCATTTGCACAGTCCAAGGTCATCTCTTCAAAGAATCTTACAGATAATTAAGACTAGTGAGAACTACATGTTCACCCTAGGATAAAAGTTAATTGCTTAAATCACCAAGCCTAGCAGAAATGAAAGGAAAGAAATTTATGTCTAAAACTTAACACCTTCAAGCTCCTCATGGATGAATCAAATACCCTCTGGAGAAAAGGTTTATGGTCAAAATAAAGATTATGTTATTTGGCCACTATGACAAGAAGGCACATGAACAATTTGAGATGAACTTAACTGGTTTAGCCGTAAAGTAAACTCAAATCTCCAGTCAGAATTATGCCAGGAGCTGGTTAATGTCTACAAACCTGCTTAGTTAAACTTAATATTACTGGGGCATGTATACATTTAAACTTGCATCTATACTTTAATAGTAACCCTGTGCATTTTGAAGAAAATGCCAAATAAATTAACACTTTTGGATTGGGAAAGGAACTTGAGAATATGAATATCTGAATGTTTCATGAACCCTTGGGATTCCCTGGTAATGAAAAAAAGAGAAAGAAATCTGAAAAGTGTAGAAACTATATTGTAAAACCTTTAACGTGATTCATATGTGATATCTTGCGCTATAAACAAATAAACAAAGCTAAGTGACAACGCAAATCCAAAATATAACGCAGCCAGAATAGCAGCATCTATTATGTGAAAGCAAGCAGCTAAATTCAGCAAACATGTTGAGTTCCTGTGAACCAGAACAAGTGAGTGTTTAAACAAGTATTGTGACGCCTACACAGCCCACACTGCATATTGAACTACATCAGTAAACCACAGCAAAGGTCCAGTGGGTCATCAGCAGTAACAACAACAGCTGCTGAGAATAGCCTTGTAAGGCTTTACTGACTGTCAGTGTGTTGCTTGGACTCTGAAGCAGCAGGCACCAGCTGGCTGCAAAGCAGCACTGTGGTGTTTCACGTGGAGCTCAAGGGGCTGCTGGGAGGTGTGTGTGCGCGTGGGGGGGTGTGTGTGTGTTAGAGCTACATAGACCTGTGGTGAAGAGAGGACAAACAGACAAACGCAGACTAAGGAGGAGGAACAAGAGGAACATCAAAAGGACACAGGGGTGTTGAACTGCAGCAGAAAAATGCAAACATGAGGTGTTATGTTGATGAAATTAGTCTACTGGCATAAAACTTCCTACAAAGGTTTCCTTATTATTTCTCACTATTGGGTCAGGATTAAGTTAAATTGAAATAGCATTTTCAATTTGGACAAAAGAGTATTTTATCCAACCAGGTTGAACAAAATCTCCAACCCCTCCCACATAATTCACGATAAAATATTCTCTCTGTTGCTGTTTGAGCACAGAGTAGTGAAAATGATGTGTGTGGGTGCAAGAATGACGATTAATGAGGATTACATCACTTGTAATTACCACAATAAAATGAGGAACCCCCTGAGCAAAACACTTAAACATCTCATCATACATGGTAATTATTTGGCTTAAAACACTGATTGCCTTTAAGTGACAAACTTCCTCAACTTACTAAGAAAACACAGTTTTACTTCTTTAAACAATTAACTCATTGCAGACAATCCCTGCACAATATAGATATCTAAATATTGTAACTTTTATTCTAAGATGTAAATAGTAACCAATCTAGACAATAAAACTACAATTCATTGATAATCGTCTTGCATTTTTTGTTATTAGTACTCAGAGGTTGTTTTGTGCTGTAGTTTCCTATTCTCATTACATTATAAACTCTCTTTAGTTAGCATCATGCTGTGCAGATGCTTCTTTTGGGAAGATGACTAGTGCTTTTAAATACAGCACAATTAGTATTGCCTCAGAGGTGCTGAATACATAGAGCACTACTTTATATTAATTTGCTACAAAAGAAATGCATGTACAATAATACATGTATGCACATCTTTGATCTTTTGGTTGCAACATGACAAAATGTGGAAGGTTTTGAGTAGTATCAATAGTCTCTTAAGGCATAAAAAATGTCCATTTCAAAACTAAGAATATCATTTGGTAACCCAAAAGGGGGAAATAATAGTGAATAAGAGTAAAAAATGTACTTAAAAAGTAAGAATTTTGAGATTCATGCTAAGCCATTTAGCTCATGTGCTAAAGATAGCTTACCGGCAAGGAGCATTGAGATCCTTCAGCTTCCATGGCCTTTCGCTATAACAGGTGCCCTGAATTGTAAGCACTGTATTTCATGCACCTCCAGTCATAAATCTGTCGTTAAATGTTTGAAAATGTTTCATCTTAGCTAGAGGACAGATCATCCTTTCAGACCAGTGAGCCATAGGAACTGTGGCAGTGACTTTCTTATGATCATAGCTGAAACATTTCTAACTCTATAAAATAATCAGAAGACCAACATGAATCTGCAAAGCAACAATTCTTGGGTTCACATTGTGGAGGATTGGTGTAATAATTTTTTTGTTTTCCAGTCAAGGGAGGAGAATGTGTCTCTTTCTATGAAGTGTTTCTTCAGTAACAGTTCAGTTTAAACAGCCATAATGGGACATTTTGCAACATGAAAAAAATAAATAAATAAATGTAATCCTGCAAATGAATCAATGCGCCAAATCCTGTTTCTATATTGAGCTGCAGAGGGAAAAAAAAAAACCTCAACAGACTCGGTGCCCTAAGAAGTCAATAGAAAACTCTTCAGTCCTGCAGGGAGTAAGATAACAGCTACACGTCAGGGATTCCACCTGTGGGGACATTTTCTTGTGTTGGGAATGGCAGGCCTGAAATCCCCATGGAGATGGCTCTGTTCCCAGGAGGTCTGCTCCTTGGAACTATTTCTCGACTACCTCTGACAGCACACACACACACACACACACACACACACCCACACCCACGCACACACACACAAACCCACACCCCCCCGCACCCCCACAGGCAAACATCTATACTGAAATTGACATTTAACTGCATCTGGAATCCGACAGAATGCTTAAAAATGAGACGAATGCAACACTGCCGCTGTGCTGTCATCAGCCACATCTCCGGTTCTCACTTGGTTATAATTCATTATCACCTGAGCAACTGTGTTACTTCCCCTTGCATCCTCTATCACAACTTAACATGCACACTGCAGCTGTTGTTCACAGAATAAAGACATGCTTTTATGTCCATGCATGATACAGTATCTGAAATGAAGTATGACTGAAAGGCTTTGGGTGACTTCAGTGGGCTTTGAAGTTGGAACAAAGAGAATTCCTGCTCGTCCCATGATACAGCCCTTTCTGTCTTTCCCACTCTTCTTTTCTCAGTCCTCTTTTTTATGTCCCTAAATAGTGCACCTATAATCACCTATTCCTTTTTAACTCACCTCAGTAAACAAAAAAGAAAAAGTTCTGATGATGATGTTTCATCCTACCATCTTGGGTTGGGAGGGTTATAAACTGTTTAACAATCCCCCCTACTTTAGGGTTTCTTGTGCTTTCTCCAACTGTCTCATTACAAAGGCCAGGAAGGAGAGATTATTCAGGTTGACGGCAAGGTCAAACACTCTGTCCATATTACAAATTGGATTGTACAGATGTAAACCTGAAAAGAAAAACACATGACAGAATGCTGAACATGCACAGAAATAGATCCAGGTGCATGATGTTCACAACAGGGTAGGTGCAGACAAGGCCAATGTCTTTTCAGGTCTGAGGAGTTGCACCTCTGCGCTTTGAGCTATTTTTAGCTGCTTAAGTCCTCAGACAGTTAACCCACAGCACCCTTACATCTAGTGAAGCAGATGCTCCCCCAGAGGTCCCATGCAAAGACAGTTTTGTGGTTACTATTGCTGACAATTATCATTATGTGTTCAACTAACAGGGATTCTGTATACTCATACAGCTGACCTGTGATTTAGAAAGTGTTCTGTTAAAATAAGCAACGCAAGCTAATATTAGTATGTAAATACCAATGAAAATACAGTCATTACCAACTAATACATCTTTGAGCTGCATCACACACTTGTCATAAAAGTTTGATCTTAAAAAAATATGCCACTTGATTTAACTGTACATCTTAATGGAAATATAACATGTAAAATGTATTTACCATTCTGTTTCTTATTATTCTTTGTCGTCAAGGCCTGGATTGCTGTCTAGGTTTTGTTTGGTAATGCATTCACCGCTCCCCCCATGAGACCGCTGCAGCCATGCTTTTATCCTCCACTCATCCCGCTCTTTGCGGGGCAAGAGCCTGGGGGCACAATGCTTTCTCTGTTCAGCATCCCGCAATGCTGCCCAACTCTCTCCCTCTCTGTATGCGTGTGTATTTGTGTGTGAGAGTCATACACAGTTTTTCTCTCTCATCTTGCATCATTTTGTTTGCCCATGTGTACAAGCAGCATAATGTAAATAAAGTCCAGTGCTGTTACTGCAAAGAGTAATTGGAGGCATATGTTTATGTATTGCGCTTCTTGTGGGAATCTGTATATGCAGTCATATCTACATGTTTCCTACCAAGGCGTCCCTCTTCCTAATGATGTGTTGTAGGAGAAAAGTTTCAATCCTTGTTTAAAAACACCCTCAAGTTACAAGAGGTGAGACTGATATGAATTTTGCATGAGGAATATTTCCAAAACTGATTTCATTTTCAATGCAGAACATATAATGATCAGGGAGACAACACCACTGACATATTTTACATGTAGGCTTTTACTTTGCTGAAAAGTAAAAGCATATGCAGCCACCAGCACTTGTTCTGAATTTGCTTTTCTTTTTGTTGGTTTATATGTGAAATTCTGGACTTATTTTTTGAGATGTGTATGATGAAGAAAAACTTAATGTGCTTTAATAGTTCACATATCCAGCTTTTGTCCCAAAAGTAATCCAAAAGTCCTTACTCTGTGTGCTATCTATTGTGGCCCAACTTTCAACAGTAGAACTTGTACCGCAGTTTGATAACTATGGCAATAAACCATCATGTAATTAGAAGTAATATTAAATAATTAAGAACATTTCTTGGGTATTTTTCCTAAACAATTAATTATTGCAAGTGGATTTGCTTGCACAAATTTAGACAAACTATTTTGACTCAGGGACTAGTGTTTACATTAAATTGTGAGCACAAACAATTTCAAGTGTGAAAATTGTTACACTTTAAAAACATATCACTAGCAGCTGTCTTCTTTCCAAGAATTCAGATCATTATATCTCTGACTGTACTGCTTGTGACCGGATCGAGTGTTGCAAAGTAATGATGCTCATTTTGCTCTGGGTCAGGATGTCGCCAGATAATACCATTCACCTTACGATATTTACCTCAATAATAATGGGAAATATTGCAAGAAAACATAATCCGTGATCTAACCTGCAGAGACAGACAGGATGTACTTTCTTTATGCCTTTAACACTGTTATAGTTTACAATCCAAACACTGAAAAAAGAATAGAATCCTAAACGATGTTGGACGTTCAGCCATGAAGGACTTAAATACAACCTGAACTGGCAGGGATCCCACTGGTGCTCGAAAGACCGTGCAAAGTGCATAAAAGTTCTCTGTGGCTCTCGTCGGAGTACGTGTTTCCTATCTAAATCACCATCTTGTCAGTTAAACTTTAAGTCCTAAACAGAGTGCTGGCGATCCAGCGAAAATTTGCAGTACCATAATTCCGCCGCACGTTGCGCTATCTGAAATATATCAACGGTTTCTGAAAGGAGAGACGTTGCACTTTCCAGCCAATATCGGGTTATTACGGTAATTTCACCCCCACCGTAGCAGGGAATGAAATTAATTTGAGGGGCACTCTTTTAATAGATGGTAAATAGTACTAGATTTTGAAATTTCCAGTTATTATGGATAAATGGGCAAATATATTTACTCACAGGACATTTAAAGAACTGCGTACAACTAAAAGAAGCAAAAATATCCAGGCGGACATTTTAAATTTAAGACATAAGGGGTTGAAGTAAATTTTTGATAAAATTCAATGTTGCGGGGTTACCAGGTGGCTCAGTGGTAGAGCAAATGCCTCGCATACAGTAACTACAATCCTTGACAAAGGTATCCCAGATTCAATTCCCAATCCCACGCCATTTACCGCATGTTCTCTATATATCCTTCTTCCTATCAAGCTACTAATGAATTAAGACCACTAGCACCAAAACGCTTTAAAAACACTCAATGTTGCTTGCCTGTTTATGTTGCAAGATATACTATGTTCACATTTGAGCTGATGGTTAACTTTGCAGTTTACATGTATTATTTCTAGCTCAACTAAATGACTCCAAGATAAGACACTTCATCCACCGTGCCAGCTGGTGGTGGTCAGAGGACCTAGTGATGCCGGAGCATGGCAGCTTTACTTTTCTGTCAGACTGCCCCAGGGCAGTCGTGGCTACAATGTAGCTTACCACCATTAGCGTACTGTGTGCATGAATGGATGAATGACTCAGTGTAGAGCAAAGAGCTTTGGGGTCTTCTGGACTAGATAAAATGCTCTACAAATATAAGCCATTTACCATTTCAGAACAATTTCCCTGCTCTTCATGATTTGATCTGCGCATGTGTCAGGCCTCATTTTGTCTCAAACAGCCACATACACCATCCAGCCAATCGGTGAACAGTGGATGGTTAAAAGATGGCAGCTCCTGAAAATCTCACTGAGGATGAGAATATATCCTTAAATTTTTGTCCAAGCTTGTCATAAATTACTTTTAACTTTTGTGAAAAGCCTGTAAATGATTTTTTTGTTCTTTTTTTGTAATTGGGTTGTGGCTTATCAAACTTTTTTGTGGCCAATTAAACTTGTTGACTAATAACAACAGGTGATAATACTTTTTGAGCTCGGGACAGAACTGTCTGTCCTACAGTCTAATCCTGGTGGGACATGCCTGAAAAACCTCCAAAGGGATTCACCAGGGAGGAATCCCAATCATATGAAAAACAAACTGTCAGCTGACTGCAACAAAAGCTTGCATGAATGACAGAACATGATTCCAGCTACTCGACTGAGAAAGCTCATGTCACCTGTTTTTTTCTGGAATATCACTCTGTCTTTTGCACTGATCCAAAAGCGCTGACAACGTATATGTTTCTGAACACAAAACAGTAAATCATGAAATTTGTTTCTTGGATCACCTCTTTGTACATCTTGACAGTCCAGAACAATGCCTACCTTAAACCAAGCAAGGCCCCAGTCCAACTATTAATCTTCCATGTCACCTTAGTATAACATTATGAAGAATGTGCAATGAAAAAGTTTTTCAGAAATGTATTACAACTCTGATCTAAGACAAAAAATGACAACTAAAGACCAGAGCTTCATAAATTAGATCAGATCATTTCTAAATGAGTAAAACTGACATTATATGGCCTGTAAACTGAAGACTATGAAACAGATCTGCAAAAGTTAGACATGTTTTGCATGAGAAGCTGTGCATTAAATTATGTAACAAAGTAAGAGTGTGGAATTCAGTGTGTAGGACCCAAGAAATACTGTATATGCTTCTATTTATTTGTACAATTTAAGAAAAAAAGTAATGAGCTGCTATATATGTTTGAGCTAATATCAGGATACATGTATGAGCCCAAGCATGCATGAAAACCTACAGACATACCATTTCTTTCTAAACCCAATTAGGCCTCTCTGTCTTTTTGATCCATGGCCCTCCATGCATGCAAAACAAACAAACATACAGAAACGCTATTCTGGAGATTACATAACCTAATATAATGTGAATACTATGCTTTCTTGAAATTCTTTCATCACTTATTTTTCACCCAACACTCCCTTATTTCTCTGGGTTCATCAGCCCATATCTTGGTAAAAGCATTGCTTCACATGTTCAGCTAAATGAAACACAAAGAAAGCTGATTAGGATTAAGGGGTACAATATAAACTATCAGAAAGCAAGCAAATTAAACAAAAATCTACTGAGCGTTCATAGGAAATTATTATTACCATAATAAGACCTACAAACTTCTCAGTAATTTTATTTATGGCTATAAAAATAAAAATAATTTCCCAAAGGTTTACAAATATGAAATGCAGTTCATCCCCAGAAAATATATGAAATATGAAAAAATAAAAATAAAATAAAAACAGGACACACTTAATGTACTAGTGCTAAATACCCACACAAACTATATTCTATATTGCACAGGAGTGTTATTGCTCAGTTTGTATATTCTGGGTATCCTTTCTTATCCCAAAACTCCCACATACACCCCACTCAAAAAAATGCACCACTGACAGCTGTTCTTTGGCACTTTAGGGATCAGTGTAAAATCTATGGTCAGTGCCCTGGGCAGTTGAAGACGGATGATGATTTACGGTGTAGAAATAAATCACAGGAGCAATAAATGACTTCATCACGCTCCAGAATAGTGATAAAAGGCAAAAAGAAATCATTGCTCATTTGAAGCTGAGGTTAAGCAGTTATTACTTAAAATTCATCCAGTAAAACACACAAAAAAAATATCTTGCAGAAAGGCCTCAGCTGGTCCCTGTTAAAAATCCACTGAAATAGCTTAGATTTGGCATTTCAATAAGGATGTTTTAGTCTACTTTTAAATTGCATGACATTTTTAAAGGTAGAGTGGCTGTACCTCTCCATGAACATGATGTTCTTGTCATCAACATGCTACATCCTGCTATGTACATAAAACCACAGACCTTGAAATGTTGAAAAAATGCATTTAGTCATTTTTGCACATATGTGTCCTGGCATTTTAAGCAAAAAGCCAATAAACACTATGGAGACTTTAGAGTTTCCACTGGTGTGAGATTTGACTTTAAACTGAGCGTGACAGATAAGATAAAGCACAAAGCAAGCAGGGATAAAGGATAAAATAATTTGATGGCTTGTCAGAGGTTCTACATAGTCACCAGTGGAAAAGAGTAAATTTGTGACAATAAATGTCAAACACAAAAATTTAATAGAGTGGTTACTTGTAGCTTTCCTTGCAGGTACACTAATGAGTCAGGGGGTTAAAAAGATAAAGGAGTAATAAGACGACCATGCACTAACACATATAAACATAATCCCACATCCCAAAAGAAGACCATTTAGGATTACTTCAAAGCATGTTGCCTCTTGACAAAAAAGTAATCCCTTGTCACTTTCTCACTTCTATCTCTTACCCCCTTGCCGCCCAACTTCTCCTAAAAAGCCACAGCTGGTGCAACTTCACAAAGCCTGCCATCACCACATAATGTCCATTAATGCAGTGGGCGTGCTCCTGCCACCGGTGGCAAATACCAGCAAGTGGGTGTCAGAACTTCCAGTCTCATTTATAACTGCTGACATATTGATCCTTTGATTGCCTCTGACTCTGCATATGAAATTGCCTCCTGCCCATATAACTACGAACGGAGCCTCCGATGGCTGCACTGATGACTGTGATGGCATTTCTTTGTGACAAAGTGCAACTCTAACTGCCTCTGAAACGCAGTAATGAGGCCTGTGTACAATGAGAACTCATAGAGGACTTCCGAAAGCATTAGCAGAGTGTGTAGTATATGAAACAAAATGATAATAGAAATAGAGTCGAGCCATTTCCTGCCTGAAGTCGCCTGTTATTGCGGATGCAAAGAGAGCTCCTACTCTCTTCAAATGGAGCTAATTGCTGTATTTGTTAGCACTTTTAGATGAAAAATATTTTGCACACAAATCAGTTAAATGTACAAACAAAACATAAATGGAAAACTATTAGAGATTTCAATATAAACAAAACAGCTGAGCCACTCAAAGATGAGAGGATGGGAGGAACACAGGCTTCTGATTTCCAGTAGCCCGCAGTGGATGCAAGTGTCACTGCAACAAGTCTTAATTGGTCTGAGGAGGCAAGATCTGTCATGCTAGACAAAGGAGAAATATAGACAGAAATACGGAGGCTCACACACACAGGCAAACACAACGAGCAAATATTTCTATTCAAACAAGAAGAAACATCATCGTCGGACGCCCTATTTTTACACCCTGCTTCAAAATAACAGCCTTCTATGTCCATCCATGTGGAAAAGATGAATCATATATGGTTGAGGAAGTATATAAATAACAACAGCAACCTACATAAAGAGACATCCAGCACAACAGTCTGTATAAATATGTAATTATATCACCCTCCACATAGCAAACTCCACAGATAAAGATGTGTGAAAAGTCTTAGAAGGAATACATATTTTATTGAAAAAGCATAATAATAAACGTGATGTGTTTTTTTTTTTAATAAAACCTTTGATCTAAGTACTTCTTTAAGCAATTATTCAGCAGGGAAAGACCATTTTAAGAAATAAATGGCTTGGTAAAAATCCAGGAACACTTAGTGGCACCGCTAATCATATGAAATAAATCTAGCTTAAGTAACTGTTTATTTTCTGCTTTATTTTGCTCAGGTTGATAAGACTGTCTGTGTAGTTTTGATCAGTAATTGCTGCCCTCTTGTTGTCTTCGTCTTTAGGATGGGAAAGACTGGAGAATATATTCAAGCAAAGCAGAGGTGAGTTGATGATTAAAAGTAGAATCTTGGCTTCAAAAAATATGTACTTTTCTTATCTTGCTCTTGACTACAATCAAAGCAACAATTTAAAAGTTTAAGACATCTAGTCAAATAAGCTGCAAAATGGTTCACTGGGCAAATCAGCCCTCTGCCATGATCAGTTCCAAAAACTAAATGCTAAATTAGGAGTTTTAAATTAGGAGTCTTATATTTTAGGTCAAAGGTCAGACGTCCTTTGACCTTTTGATGTGTCCCTTTTCTAACATATCTGTGTCAAATGAAGGAATTGCCTCATGACTATGCCATCAAACTGTAGAGAATCCAATTACTGACTTATTTCATTTACTTGTTTTGGAGCAGGGAAGAATCTAAAAGCAGCAGGACATTAGTCTTGGTCAAAAATAAATTACTCTGCATGATCAACTTAGTGACATTTTACGGAAAGAAAACAACCACTGTACTGTTAGAAAAAGAGCTGCCAATATTTGTAGACAGTATTAATACATTTAAGTGGAGTTTTTCTAATTCCTTAAAACAAAACAGAGAAGTCTAACAGTGAAAAACATATAGCATACTTGTATTTAGAAATTAATGGTAGTAACTGAAGAGGATGCTTTCACTGAAAACCTGCTTGCAGCGTCAAAAGTACATACATAAAAATATCATTAATTCGGATGAGGAGACAATTATGGCAAAAACACAGCATTGCATAAATCACTAACATTCACATTTGAATATAAAGCTGTCTCAAATTAGGTCTTTTAGCTGTAACTTTAGCATCAATTTTCACATCTCAGACTCATTTTCTGCTTCACAAAACATGTCATGATGCTCATGCACTGCCTTAGTAAATACTTAGAATACTATAATTACCATAAGAAAAATGCAGGGAAACATATTAACCGTAAAAAGTCAGACTGTGATTAATAGAAGTAAAATATTTGATATATTCCTCAGGAGGCTATTCCCGCATGACTGTGGCTGTCCTCAGGTTGAAGCCTGACAAAAGAATTGTAGTGAATATACCTGGAACAAAAAGGAGATCTAGCTAAACTAATCAATTATTTCTGAGGCTTTGTGATAAAATACAGCTTTAATCTAGTTTCCTCTGTGACTGATTTACAAAATTCAATAATTCCACCCTTTTAAAAATTTTAATAATCCATATGATAATATTGTGCGCAGATGATTTGGTTAGTGTGGAAATAAATAATACAGCAGTTTTTTTTTTCATTTGTGAGCTTTTGGGTACAATTTTTAAATTAATTCTCAAAAAAGCTGCATAAATGTTTTCCAGCTTACGTCTGAACCTGGCTGAAGAAGAAACTTCTTTAGAGACACTAAATATGGAAATACGTGTTGAAATCCACCATATGTCAATGGACAAAACAATACTATTACTGATAAAGTATATCACACCCACAACAGGGCCAAAATTTGTTTTTGCACACCTGCACTTCACAAATTGATTCTTTGGAACAGGCCTTTCACTAATGCTTTCAGTTTTATACTTGTTGAGTATTGCCAGCTCTGCTGCTGACTTGACCCAAATGACCACAATAAGGCTTCATACAGAAAGCACAGAGGACACCTGTAGAATCTAAGCTGTTTATTGTTGTTGCACAGCAATGCATTCTGGGTACAGAATAAACATTATTTACTGCATCGCATCATGGATGGAGATTTTGAAGAGAGGAACAGGGAACTGTTGTGTAAACAGTATTCATTCACTTGAAAATATTACGCGCATGAACAGAAACATCTCACTACTTGAAGAATTCGATAAACAAAACTTCAACACAGATGTTGAACTTTGTTCAAACAAATGTTTACAGAACAGCCAAGTAATGTATTCACCGGAAGCTAAATGTGCTAAATGTTTTCAAAGCCTAAACGCTAAACGCTAGCCAGAAGGCTAAACAAAAAATTAGCTCCACTCTTAGTGCATTAGTGGAAGTGTGCCTAGTGCTGTTAGTAGGTGATTCTAATCTGCTTTGTAAATAGCTTAATCAAAAGGAAAAACTGTTATAGTGCCAGAGTTGAACACTGACCCACTCATATCCCTGATTTTAATGTCCTACTCCTTGTGTCATGGTGTTCACTATGTAGAGTTTAGTGGTTATAGTTAAGGTAGTACGGTGCTACATTCTGAATAAGGTTTTATTGGCAATCCTTTCCTAGGTGTCATTAAATCATTGCTGCAACTGCTTGATGTAGAAGGACTCTAGCCCTAACCCTTACAAACTTCTAACTTTTCCGGACAAGTGGACATTGGAGTACAAATTTGACTGTTACCTCTTTCATTCACTTTAGAAAACAACCCCGAGGAAGCCCAGCATCATTTTATAAAATCACAGTCAACCACTAAGGCTCTCTCATGATGGATTTACAATTGAGAGAATATGCTTAATCTGGGTTAAGGCCCCTCTGTAAAGCCGTGCTTTGACTGATGGAGGGAGTTGATTTCCACCAGGGAAGGTGGCACAGACCTGAAAATACATCTCAGTGAGACCCTCGGATGCTACATCTGGGGTTGCCAAGGCAACCGCTTCCCAGGAGTAGGCCAGCTGACAATCAAGTGTGGAAATGATGTGAGTGAGAGTTTGTATTTGTGCATGTTTTCTGTCACCGGGCTGACAAGGCGAGACACAGTTTAATCTCAGCAGATTAAGAGTGTCTGTGTTTATTGTGAGACTGCCATAAAAGACAGCAGAGGATCAAAATGAAACAGGATTTAAGGGATTTCTTTTTTCTTTTTACCTCAAAACATACAAATGACTAGCCAGATGAGGACAGCATGATAGTAACTCAAGATGAGGGGAGAAAAGGGGCAAGAGAAGAATAATGTGTTAAAAGAGAGAAAAGGGATGAACCAAGGGTAAAAATTAAGCTCATGGGAGATTTCTAAAAAAAGGTAACAGAAAGAGAGACAGCATGAAAGGCACGGTGCATGGTTTAATTAGAGTGGCTATAAATAACCTGGGGCCTGACATTTGAACATGGAGTACCACTGAATGTCTCTGTGTGTTTTCTGCTAGATGTGCCTGATGCTTGAACACATGCTACCAATTTCTATGCCCTCCTCCTTATTCTCCTGCTCCCTCTAGTCTTCCAGTCGACTCTCTTCTCTGCATCTAACCCACTTGTCAATTCCCTTGTCTCTCTCAAACATATGTAGACGCACAGACCCACGTATAAGTATGCTTGTCAGTCACTTCCCCATATAATCCTTCCCAGGCTTGTACCAGAAAAGAGTAAAAGTGACATATCAAAAACAGTTTTTTCATTAGCTGCCAGGAAGAGGAATGAGCACACACAGACATGCTTGGCACCAGGTATGATGTCGATCCTCAACCACTTATAGTTCATCCTGACACCTAGTCAGTCACACTAAAATGCATATCTGTCACTTTATGTTGACACTGAAAGTTTCCGCAATTCTATTACATACTTCAGAGGCGGTTCATTAGTAGGGGCTAAATGGACATCTCAGTGAATTAGAATATCACTGAAAAGTTAATTTGTTTCAGCAATTCATTGCAAAAAGTGAAACTTGTGCATAAGCTTATGAAGCTTATGAAACACCAAGTCATGTATTTGGATTCATTTTTATGATCATGGTTTACAGCTAGCAGAAACCCAAATTCAGAAAGAAAAATAAAAGAACAGAAGCTTTATAGCAACAATGTTATGATTGTACTAAAGCCTACACAGACTGCTGACTTGGCAGTTGTCCAGCAGACAGTCACGACACAAGCATGAGAAGCTACAACAGGTTATGGCTAAAGAAGCTGGCGGTTCACAGAACGTTGTATCCAAGCATATTCCCCTCAGTCAAATATTTATTGAATAGACAGAGAAAAACCTTTTGCATGAACAAGTAGAAATTGTGGTTGAAAAGTAAAAGGTGAAAAGATGTTCATATAAAGACTTATAGTAATGCGGTTGAGTGTTGGATGGTGGGATTACACTTCCAATGTCTGCTTAGATAATAGATAATATCTAAGGACTTTTGACCTAAAAAAGGAAAAAAAAAAATCATATTTCTTTGGACTTGCCAACCATAACAGGGTGACCAAGTAATCCTTTTCCATTGTAATTCTGAAAATATAGATGCTGCAACAACTATTGGATATTTTTTTGTTTTGTAATAGGCAGATCTAAAACATTCCCAACAATGTAAAGTAGCTGAAAGCCAAGGCAAGTTGGGCCTTTTTAAAATGTCAGCAGAACTACAGGAAGATGTCCTCAATGTCATACAGAATTGATGTAGTAATTCATGCAATAGGAGCTCGACCAAGTACTAAATGCATGTATTATGCAGCACATTCCTGGAAACTTAAATATTGGTTTTCATTATCTGTCAGCTATTACAATTCGGGGAAAGAAATTATTGAAATAAATCACTTGAAGCCCACTAGATGTGCCTTAAGTGATATATCATGTTTAAAATCCAAATTAAAGAAAGAAATGAACTTTTTAAACATTACTTTACTGAATTGCACCCATAGAAATGCCCATACAATTCACTGGACGTTTCGTTTTTGGTTATAGCTTATGAAGTTTAGTCTTTCTGCTCCACTCTAAAGGCTCTCTTATTTCTTTTGGAAAGCTGCTATGGGAACTCTTATCGCCACAATAAAAGAGGTGTGCATGATATTGAAAAGTCTGAAAAACAGCCTAGAAAAGAATGGAGAGCAAAAAAAAGTACAGGAGCGGACTGAGTGTTCTGAATCCAAGTGTCAAAAACAAAGAGCAGTGAAGGAGGAGGGCAAGAGCTGAAGAGACAGAAGAATGGTGCAGAAGTTAAAGAGGACATATAGCTTGTTCATCTCTGTCACAGTGGAGCCAACCAGATTTGCCCGTGATAAGGCCAGTCATTACTCATTGAAGCCCAGCAGTAGCACCTTCACACACACACACACACACACACCCACCCCCACACGCACACCCCCACTTGTCTGTCTCCCGAAACATGTACCCAACCATTTACCTTGTATGTGTCTGCAGGGGCCTGAAAACATGCGGAGGTGAAGGAGTGAAGCAGGGTCTAGACATCTGGACAGATATACAATAGAGCAGACGCCAAAGATTGATAAGAGAGAAGCAGCAGTGACCCCATGAGATCAGTCAGACGGTGCAAAGTGACTCCTACCAAAAAGGGTACATCCATCTTACAAAATGTTACGACACATTTCAAGTGTTGAAGAAGAAAAAAAACAACTAAAGTAGCCTCAATCTATTCTAAGTAACACTTTTAGCAGTCTGACCTAGCATAAAAAGAAGGAAAATATCTAACTATTGCGTATAGCTGTAACATGTGGAGACGACTCTAATATGGCTGCACTATGTGTTATCACAATATCAGTGTGCACAATATTAATGTTGTTATATAGAGTTGGAAGTGCAAGTTAGAAAGAGAAGAAAACAAAACGCAGTCATGTATCGCACCTGATATTGTAATCACAATATTTAAATGTTTTCTAATACCGTGCAGCACTAACCTCTACTACCACCAACCAGAGAAGACATGGCATAGAATCACAGCTTGCACTGGTAAAGAATGGAAAGAGGTTAAATTTTTTGGTCAAAATACCAACTATTGTTATACATTAATAAAATAGCTTAAGATAAATTAAACATTTGTAAGGAAAACTGTAGCATATTTTGCATAAAAATCCCACCACCATTCATGTGACAAGTAGGAGTTGCATGAGAATGTGTGCAAGTTGAAACTTTTATTTTTCCCCTCATTCAAAACGCCAGTAATAAGGTTTAAGTCTGGTAATATGGTGCAGCCGATAAGCACACAGGGCAATAATCCGTACAAATATTAGTCCAGGTTTCACAAATGGCTCTGTCGAATGAAAGAATTTGTGTACAGTATGTCTGTTTCATGTTGAGAGCGCATTATGTCCACAAGCTTACTGGACCATTTGGAAAAGAAGATTTATAATAAGACTGGACAAACAGAGAAAGCTTTATTGAGTGACTGGAAATTTTCATAATTTGGGTCACATGCACCTTCACAACTTAGGTCAAATAGAGTCATGATTCAGATTTACATGTACTGCTGTTTGTCCATGTGAGACTGTGACAACTACAGCAAGTGGAATAAATCAATCTTCACTGTTTAGAGCCCTGTTTACACAACAACAATTTCTGGTGAAAATTGAAGAGTTTTGTATGTTTGTACTGTACATTTACATGAAATCACTAAATGTTTTCTCTGACAACGGCACAGATTGAAAACGGGTTCCAGAGTACAATGTTTCTGAAACGTACCAGTGTCCGTTGTCTTGTAAACAGAATAAATGGATCTTTTCTGTCAGGGAATCCCTAGCTCATGCATAGTATGATGCAAAACATAGCTGCTTCCTACAATCCACAGAAGAAGAAGGAACTTCTGACAATGTTGGTGTTACTACAATTCTTGTTTCCCCATCAGATACGGGTCCTCCAGCGTCTCTTCACCACTCAGCACCGCCCAGGTGGCAAAATTCATGTGTGCTTGTTAAGCGCTCTTATCTGGAGGATTATGGACACCGTGAAAGCTCAAATAATGTGTTTCAGCGAAGTTATGCCACTTTTTTCCAACTGCGCCCTAATCAGACGCACATAGTGTGTGTTTTCCCCCAGGATCTGGAGGAACGGTACCTGATGGGGAAACGCGAATCGACGTGCTTTCAAGTAGAACTTTTTTTTTTTAAAACACATGCGCACTTAGTTTCAAAGAACCTAGCACCGACCAGTGGCTTGGCGAGAGCATTACACCTTTTCGATCTGTGTAAACAAAGATTGTAATTAGAATGTCTTCATGTAAATGTGTTAACAGAAACGAAACAAAAATTCAGTTTTCGTTGGATCATTGTCCTGTAAACAGGGCGTAAGATGTGATTTGTGTTTTTTTTATATTATTTTGTGTTATTTCATCTTAAGCTGCAAATAGGATCTTTCATTGTCCTGCAGATACTATACATCGGGACTATGAATGGAAGCTGCACTTGAGAAACTGATCCATGTGTTTATCTTTAGTCACCTTGGTCACTGCAGCAGTGTCACAGGTCTGCCTAAAATGTCAAACGCTGCTGCTCATGTTCTCACTAAAACTAGGAAAATAAGGCACATCACCTCACTTGTAAAGTCTCTACAACGGCCTCCCATAGCTCAGATAATAAACTTTTAAGCACTTTTATAGTTTATAAAAATCACTGAATGACTTAGCACCAAAATACATCAAAGTCCTGTTGTTGTCTTTGTTGTTATGTCAACCTTTCAGACCACTCAGGTGTTCTGGTTCATGTCTTCTCTGTATTCCCAGAACCAGAATCAAATACAGAGAACCACCATTCAGTTTTTCCACACCACAAATCTGGACAAACAACCACAAAACTACAAAACACTGAGTTCCTTTAAGTCAAGGCTAAAACCTCACCTCACTTAGAGTTACCTTTGATTAAAACAAGTGGAACATTGATTAATGTTTACAATGCATATAATGATAATTCTTGATTATTTTGATGATAACACTTGACAACATGTAATGTTAGTAACTTATTTCATAATTGGTTACTGTATTTTGTTTTTATCATATAAAACACTTTGAAGAAATTGTAAGAGAACCCGCAGCCAAGTAACACCATGGACCAACCAACAGCAGTCTGTACCATCCTCTGAAGCCCATCCGTTTAATTATATGCACTGCAGTTTGGCACTAAGCAAAGCTCAATAACAGCTTGGGGCAAAGCTTGGTGAAACTGCAGTCATTTTCATATTCTATTTGGTTTAAATTTGATCGCAGTTACCAGCAACACATGGCCGCACATTTAATAGGGTTAAGAAATCCAACAAATGGCCACTAGACAAGTCAAAAGTAGATGGTTAATGTGAATATCATCTCATCACAACCTGTCAGTTTTTGGGATTAGAGAGATGCATCATCATAGCTAATAGGACTGCAGGTTTTAACTTCTTAAACGTAGCCATCATCTGCTCATTATTTCTAAAACGCATCCTCATTTGCACTTTATTCAGCAAAGTGCTAATGTAGTGTGCAAAGAACACCAAAATTTGTAACACCTGCCGCTTTCATAAATGTGTTAGAAGTGAAGCACTAAGTCATTGTTTTCTATTATGATACAAGCCAAAATGATTATGAAAGTTAGTAAACAAATTACAGCATATCTGCCAGCTTGTCTAATCTGTTATATTTAACAGGATATTGTTCACAAAAAACCTACAAAGCAGCTGCATGACTATTTACTTTTTCACATCTACTATTTAGATACATAAAGTTTAATGATTAGAATAATTTGAAAATCAAGCCTACCATCAGCACCACTATACATACTCACACAAATAATTATGCCTAATTGAACACCACAGGCAGCTTTATCAGACTAAAATAATTGTAATTCTATATTAATCCCCAAAAAGGGAATGTTTTTTTTGTTTTGTTTTGTTTTTTGTACAAGCTTTTATACAAGTGGCTTAGAGTTCCCATAGTCAGTAATGTCAAAGACAAAATGGTGAGTGGTATTTGCAAATATTATTCTTTAAAAGCTGTTTTAAGAACCACAGTGTCTTTGTGGTCAAAAGCTTCAGGGGAAATTTGGTGATGGATCATTTCAGAGTTGTGCACCAAACATTTCAGGGTCTAATTTATTTCATTGTGCATCCCCTGAAGGAAATCAATCCGTTACAAAGTTGGGGTTGATACCTTTGTACTTTAAGAATTAGTAGGTCATTAACCAAGTAACCAGTAACATCTACAACGAAGTACAGAATGAACTCTAGAAAAGTTTAACAGACTTAATTTGCACTTACTATGTTTAATCCTGTTGCATCATACCAAAAATATTTTAGGTCAAAAGTCTAAGAACCTGTAGCAAACCACTGAAGATAATTTCCAAAAACTTGAACCAGGATCCTTTTCGTAAGTTAATTAAAGATAATTGCAGAAGCTCTTCTTTGTAGAATTTATAATGCAACCTCAGACTATGCTTAATCAAAGCTCCTCTAATTTGCCAGCTAAATCAATGGGATCATTACCAAAAATTAATAACTAAGCTGAAGAATATGTTTGCCTATGCTAAAAGAAACAAAATGACATGTTATGAGGAAAATTAAGAGGGAGCATCACATGCAGACACAGCAAAGATTAACCATAAAACATAAATAGCATACTAATCAGTATCATTATTTTTAAGGGGGAAAAAAAATGTTTGTTTAGTTATGTTTGTGTGAATTCACTGAGGAAAAAGCAAGACATACAGTATAATACTGACGTTACCTGTATTTCTATAGACGTAATAAGAGGAAGGAAGTTAAAAGGGAAAAAAGGTGTTTACTTTTTTCCACTTGTTTTTAGACAAGGGACTGATGAATAACGAACAGAGGGGGTGTCTTCAAAATGTATCAATTTGTTATTTATTTTTGCTTATTTTGCTTTGTTGTCTTTCCATCTGGTTGCTTTATTCTTGTGAAGGGTCTGAAATAAACCTAATCTAATCTAAAGGCTTCCTAATTAAAGTTGATCAGCCTAATGCTAAGTAAATGTTATAATTTGTACCCAATCAAAAGAGTTCAATAAGACTCTCTGCTTACTTCAGTGTACCGCCCCGATTTGTGTGACTGGGTTAAACTATCTCTACTGACTGGGACATTAACACTCCCCTTCAATAAATGGTGCCAAACAAACAACAAGTAAAGATCATAAAGAGTCCGATCATGGGCTACAAAAGAAAAACAAGGTTTGTAATTCAGGGAGGAAAGATCAGTTGTTTTCCCAGAGCGGATTATTCATCTCTCGGGGAGAGCAAGGAGACAAAACTGCATTGATAGTCTGGTGAAAACCCATTTAGTTCTTTCTTTGCTGTTTCAATATCTGAGTACAAAATGAATAGAGAAGTGCATTATTGCCCCCTATGAAGCTTTAGCAAAAACTTTATGTCTGAGTGGAACGCTGCTGTTCAGCGGAGCTAAAAATACTTTGAATAGGGATGCACGCTTGTCCACGACGTCCAAGCGTACCTTAATGCAACACTTAGTCATCAGTGATCAACCACAAGAATCATATTTGGAAAGACTTACTTCTTTCTTTCTTTGATTCTTATTTTTCTAGATCATAAAAAACCTTTGTATAAATATAGCAAAAGCCAGAAGACGTGTAATGTAGAAAACTCCTGAATAAAACACAAAAAAACATCTGGATGCTTGGACAAACTCTGACTTCTGTCATGTATCTTTGGTATAAAGAAATACATAACTGGACTCATTATGGATCACTGAATCTGGCATCTGTTTGTTGCAGCAATGAAACACATTCCAGGCAGACAACAAAAGCTAAGTCACGTAATAAAGAACATTGTTGCAGTGCTATTTTTTGGCCTCCAAATAGCCTCTGTGTTAGTGTGTTAGGAAAGCTAGATTGGTCCCTGTGTCTGCTAATGTAGGCACAGAAAAGGACTGGACTCTAATGTAAGTCAGTGGAGCATGGATAAAACACACACACACACACGCACACCCCCAGACACACACGCCCACGCCCGCCTACACGCAAACACACACATTGGGGGACTTTCCGGGGCAGAGTAAATTCACCCAGACAGAAGAAGGGCAGGAAACAACGACACTGTTACAAGTCATAACAGAATGAGCGTCACTTATTGCATATGTTGTTAATGCATTCTTAGCTTATGCAACAATGTACAAGAAAATTACGCATTGATAGAAAACATAATTAATAATACTAAATACATGACATTCTTATCCTGAAGCATAAAATTGTACACATCAAAACTGGTGTTGAATGTTGCAGACATGCGTGGTGCCAACACTGCTAAAGATTTATTTTTGTATAGAACTATTTTAAGAGCTGTTATTGATCTGTCTGTCTGCAACCACAGAGTGAGATTGGGCTGTGTGACAATCTACAGACACAAGGATAAGTGCCGCATGTGTCACGACATGCATGACAGACATCATAAAACAGTGTATTTTGAGATCAGTAGTGCATGTTTAAGCCCCAAATCCTTTTTGGAAAGTGATTCCCAAGAGAGAGGGCTGAAGGTAAAGCAGCTAAAGCGGTGAACAACTTAACTTTGCTTTTTTTTTTTAGTGAAGATCACTGTTAATAGCAGAGATGAAATCCTAAAACCAAAGACTTTCTTTTCCCAGCCGAATCAGTTGTGAGACAAAACTGCAAATCCATAAAAAGACCAATTATTATGTAACATCTATATAGGAATGTTCTGAGAGTATACGTGTATGTATTATCTGATCTAAGTGCGTCAGCATGTTTGGCTTTCCTCAGTGGTCTCAGCTGCCTGTAATTAGAGTGTACGCAATGAGTGTAAGAATAGTGGTCCCAAAGGGACTTAAGTGACAGTGTTGAATTGGCACAAAGAACCTTTATATTCCCACACATACAAAATTACAAAAAGGCGCATTATTTTACAAGGGTTTTTTAATACGGAATTATGAGTAAAAGAAAGAATGAATGAATTTGTACTGCACTTATCCCAATAAAATTACAAAGTGTCTTACAATTCACACAGGGCATTAAAGAAAGTTGTTTTTATAGCATAGTTAAAAGGAGGAGTACAGTCACAACTTTAAGCATCGGGTAAGTCTGCCTTTCAAGACCAAAAGTGAAGAAAGTGGAACTTGCAAACAAAAAGCTAAATATAATTGTATCTGTTCTGTCTCATTAGGGTTGTGCAATTGTAAGACCATATACAGGTATATACAAAAAAGTACATTACAGTTTGTAAATATTATAAAATTTTTATAAAGTACGAATCAAATGCAGAGGAAGCTATATTTTAATCGTTTGTTAATTGGTAGTTTTATCTTTACGTTTTACCACAATCAGCCCTTAGAGAAAATGCATGATCTTGAATAGAAAATAGAAAATGAGTTTGAGACATCTGGTCTAGATGAAACAACATAAAAAATTAATAACAATCTCAAGTTCCTGTTTTGACAGCAACCTTTTTAGTTTAGAAACAATAATGATGAAAAACACTTTTGCAGAAGTTGTTTGGGTGTCCTTCAAGAAACTCAAAATGGTTGAAAACGAAGCCTAAGTTTGACTCGATGGACAAGTTCAGATGTTTAGTTTGTACTTTGATCAGAGGAACCATACAATGGTCAGATGTTCAGTCTTCTCAGAGATCAGTTAGAAGAAGTTACTTTTTCATCAGTCAGTAATTTCTTCCAAGCACATAAGTCATTCTAACACTTTGAAAACCTGCAAGGGTTTCTATGCACTGCAAAATATATATATATAGTTTAGAACTTCTATAATTCCTTAAGCTCCTTGGTCTCCTGATCATCTGTTTTCATGCAGACCAAACGAAAATGTCGAGGTGAGTGAATGAATACTCACTATTTTGTGTTACAACACATCCATGAACAGATGTGCAACTATGATACTACTAGGTTCTAGACTATGGTCTCATGCTAATGAAGCCCACTGAAACCAGACACTTATGGTTAAGCCTCATTTCCTCACACTGACAGTGTTGTGAGTGCTGAAGGGTTTCTTGTGTTGCCCCTCTTTCTTTCTCCTCTTTCTTACCTCATTCTGTTCATCTCCAGCTCTCAGAGTTGCAGTCAGCACACAGAGGGAGCCACAGCACATCATTAACCGTCTCTCGCAGTAGTCTGCACCCCAAATGCAGAGAGCGGGTCTTTTATGTGCCGTGCTTGATGGACGGCCTAATTCTCTATTAATGGAGGGAACGCAGCCTCATTGCTCATTAAAAATGAATGGAGACAAGCTCTCTGTACTGATAATTACATATATACACACACACACACACACACATACCCACACACCTGGGTACAGCGGACCCTGCGTCATCCAGACAACAGCGGGCATTTAGAGAGACAAACACGGTTAGACAGAGGCAGACGAGCACAGACATACACAATAACATGGAGTCATCAACACTCAGCATGAGAGCAAAAATTAGCCAGAAGAGTAAAAATAAGGCTTGGCCTGATGGAGAGCCAATCACAAAGAAGCACAGATTGAGTTGTATAAAGCAATCAAGGTAACAAGATTGGCTTAATTAAAATGGAAGATTAAAATGTGAAAGAGTAAACAACACCAAAAGATGTCTAAAAAAAACATATAAAGAGTTGCTACAAAGGATTAATCCATTGTATTACTAAAATACAAGAGATTATTCTTTTGTCCAAGACAAGCAGAACAGAAATATGTTTTAAAAAGTCAAATAAAGCTGACATGACTGCGCAGAGCAACAATAAATAAAAGCCAGTAAATGAAGCAGGGAGAATTGTAGTGACTATAATATAGACTGAAGGTTAATGATGGCTGTCTAAGTTTCTCCCCCGCAACCTAAAAAAAGCTAAATAAATAAATAATTAAACACACAAATCTATGTGGGTGATGCCATTATGCTAAAGCAGGCAGGTAATTAACTACAATGGCTAATTAATTCCAATGAAAGAGAGATGCAAATGACTGAGGTCAGAGGTTTGAAATAATGACAGCAAGACACTAAAAGACTGTTACATCAACAGCGAAATAGAAAAAAAACCGTCTAAAAATATCTATCTGCCAGAGTTGACTGGTGTACGGCACACAGCAGCAGGCATTCAGCCGTGCAAATGCGACTGTTTGTTCAATTACTGCTAATTTATGTTTACACAGGAAAACGGAAAGGAACCTAAACAGGGCCAAATAGCCCCCAGTGCAAAAGCTATTAAGTAAAGCAGCTTTTTTTATTGATTGACTCAGATATTAAAACTGCAGCCACCATCAAGACCCCCTTTTTAACTATGCTCACGTTAGAGGAAGAGACACTGTGATAAATTGCTCTGGGATGACGGGAGATGCCTGTTTCAGATTCTAGCAACAGTCTCTCCACATGATATAGTTCCACACAAGAAGAACTGTTCCCTGGTTAAAAGTGCTGAGTTGAGACTTCTGCTGAATCACAATTAACACAAGCCAATCTGCTCAGATTCAGAAAATAAATCAGCTCATCAAAAAGGCTTCAAACAAACTGATTTTCCCCTGGAGTAATTTATCAGCCTTCATGCATGAGTAATAAATAACTGAACTAAACAGGAGAGGCTTTTTTTTTCTTCTCAATTATAATTTGGTTAAACTGCTGTGTTATTATATGAAGAAATCTTTCCTGAAAGAGAAAAATTTAGATGGCAAAACAGCAAAAAAAAATAAGTTAGTTGGAAAATTTTCTGGAATTTTCTTTTAATAAATACATTGAGGGTTTAACAAATCACATTCATTGTATTTCAAAGAATCTTTATAAGTTCAGATTTTACTAGTTCAATTAATGTATATTAGTAATTTATTCTTGACAAATTACGTGGAGGTCCTAGGGTCATTACTGTCTGAAGTTTGATAAATAGAAAAAAGATTAGGAAAAAAACTTCATCCTTAAGAATCTGTTCACAGATTTTTAAGGAATTCTGTCTGGGTCCGATCAGTCAAACAGATTATGCACTAAAGGTGGTTAAAAGTAGCTTTTACATTTTAAAAATCTGCCAATTACATTTTGTGTAATTGGCAGTTCATGGTTATCCAGTATTTACACAGTGCTTATAAATAATGTATATCTTGTCTGTCATGATTTCTACAGAGTATCCTAAATGCTCAGAGGCGTGTGTCACATGTATTAAGCAGACTCTTGTTAATCATCCTCCATGGAGATCTTTTCTATTTGACAATATCAAGTGGCAACAAGAGCTACCTCCTCTCTTATTTCAAAATCCCAGTCTCTAACAAAACATGGAACAAGGCATCAGACTTAACTCTTTTTTCATCCATTCATACTGCATTTTGCTATAATTATGATATTTGAATTCATTGCTGCTATCATGAAACCAACATTAAATATGCTGCAGGTTTTAATCCTTTTTCAAAGCAATCCTTTTACTAGTCCTGTATGTCCTAGCAGAAGTCAAAACATATTACCATCCAGCCCTACCAGACAGTGCACCAAACACAACTAAATGTAGTTTAACATCACTGCATATCCAGGTAAGGCTTTTGAACAGCAAAGTTACGTCAATAATGTAATTTAATGTAGGTGGGTACATATCTTAAGAGGGACATTAACTTTAGTTAAAGTTAGGGAGGTAAATAATTTCTCTGTCCTTTTTCCTGGTATCAGGAAAAATGTACTTTTAATATATACCACAGTCAAATCACATTTCTATGTACCTTGGAATATCTCTCTTACTTGTGCGCTTCTCAAACCTTTTTTTCATTTATCAATTATGGGTTCCTTGTTTCCATTTTCCTGGTTGACTGTGAATGCCATTTGGGTGGTGTAAACCCAAATTCCTTTGACAGTCCAAATTTCTTTCGGGTAGTCAAAGGAAATTCCAAAATTGCTTGCAGAAATATTGAAAGGATGATGATTCATGCAAACATAGTAGTAGTGTTACGATAATCTCAGTACACTCCATTTCTGCTTAGGAAAAAAAACCTTCTTTACTGAAAAAAATCACTGTAATGTATTACATAGAAATACAGTTAGAAACTGCATTGTATGTGATTTTGATGGATTACAACATGAGTTAATAACCACAGAGAGAACAGCTGTGGTTGTCCGTTGTCTGGTTTGAGTGTACATTATTAATTAAATACAGTACAGGTCCATGCGGGCATCATTACTGACCGCAATACTATGGCTATCCAGGGTGCTGACAGCACATTACAGGGATATTAACAAGAAGGAGTGCATAAGTGACTACTACAGGATACAGGAGGGCAGCATCCCTCGATACACAAGTACAGGGGTAATATAATCTGTGGATTTTTTTTTAAGCAAGAAGTTGCAGGATCAGGGGTCCTTAAGAAGGACAGACTGCTAACAATTACTGTCACCAGTGTGGCAGCAGCACAAAAACAAACCTTTTGAAAACATGCACACTCACCCCAACATGTCATTTTGGAATCACCTATTAACTGAACATGCTTGTTTTTGAGCTATTGGAGGAAGGTAGAGAAAACTTAGGCAGTTCCCAGCTGAGGCGGTATGAGTCACTATTCCTTTGGGTAAAGACACACTTTATGTGTATTGATGTCATCCCAGCATTAACCTAGCATTTCTGCAAGCACCTTTGCAAAAAGAAATCAGCAGCAGGAGCAAGGCCGGAGTTTACTGAAGGCTGTTGTAGAAAGAACTAACCAAATTCTAACTAACCAAATTTGTTGCTGTACAGAAAAAGAAAAACTGCAGCATCCACACTTTATTATGGAGTGACTTAAGTGGGATTTAACTGAAGGATTTAAAGGAAGTGTGTTCAGTTATTTTGCTGCACTTTAAAGACACTAACTTGCAGCACATTTAACTGTTTTACACATTTTGTCTTTTTCTCACTCTGTCTGTCCAATCAAATGTCACTCCAAGTAAGAAAAGTGTCTGCATAATACAAACACTGATTTACACAACATTGTCAATGATTGGTCAAGCTGAACACACTGGTAGTTATAACTGTCTCTCTCTTACCAAGGCTGGTTTTACCAAAAGACTATTTTATTCTGACAGCGGACCACAAACTAAAAAAAAAACAAAAACATGCTGGTATCGTAAAAAAACATAGTCCATGTGACTATTGTACACATGTGGTTGAGGATTTTTTCCACAGACTCTCAATTCAGTAGTAAACTATGAAGATCGACACACATCTGCGTGTTCTGGCTTATGGCAACCTAATCATATCCAAAATTGGCTGACTGCACTGCAAGTAATTATTGTTAGACTTTCGACACATGGCCTGCTATTTGCATGCCATCCTGTCACTTCTCTGGTTGCTAAAAGTGGCTCTCACCTAGCAGGTGAAATGAAGCATCCCAGTTCATCACCTACACACACACACACACACGCACACCCACCCCCACCCACCCACACACACACACACACATGCTATGTACTGACTCCTTGAATGGCTATGCACTGCAACCCCTAAAATGGGGTTTATAGTTTGGGAGAAGCACACAAAGATCCAATATGTGCATATGGATGGGTTACTTCGATTTACTTTTTTCATTGTTTGTTTATTCATTTCATTATGGTGTTTTTTTGTGGCCCTTTTATTTTGTAAAGGAAAGATTACGTCTTTCATGGACTTTTATCTTTTAGCTGTGTTTTTATTTCATGTTCTTATATTCAAATTAAGACTGTGATTGTCTTAATTGTGCTAAAGAGAAGGTCAAAACTAAGAAAAATAATGAACTAAACAAGTTTATACAAAAAAATTAAAATTCACACTGACACATAAAGATGGAACCCTAAATATCCTATTTAGAAAGTTTATCAGCAAAAAGTTTATTTGAGGGTTAGTTACACTTCAACTTAACCCGACTTCTTCCATGCAAAAATATGTTAGTGTATCAGAGTGATTGTGTAGGATGATAGGTTCGGAACAGCAGCCAGGCTTCCACCACCGAATGTGATGGAGAAGTGAGTGAATAATGCATGACATTGTAAAGTGTCTTTGAGCGTCTAGAAAAGCGCTATAAGACTACTGCTTTATTATTATTATTTATTATATATTAAGGGCAACTGATGGATTAGGGTTATTTTAACAGGAAAATAAGAATCAAACAAGTGGCCCTAAAATTATGTCTTATCAGAGCATGTCATTTTTACCATTAGCCAGCATCATAACAATTCAGATATTTTAAAATGTTGTTTTCTTTAAACTAAGTAATTCTATCTTAAACACAAAAATCTGCAAAAGCTTGTGTTATTATAACTTTAGCAAACCAGAAAATGCAGAAGAATCTGTATCCACCAATGAAGTGCTAAAGAAAATACTGCTTACAGATTGATTTATGTCTTTATTACAACTGCAGATGCTTAAAATAAAAAAAGGGGAAATTATGGACTGTGACTTCATGCAATCACAGCATTTTTATCTTACATGCAGGTTCTACGATTTCTGTCTTCGAAGAAAAGTGATGATTTCCCTCTGTAGGAATGAAATACGTGGTGAACATAATAAAAGAAAGGACATTCTTTTGTGACAAAATGGCCAAACACAAATGGCAGCAGTACAAAAGAGCTTGAAAGCAGAAATATGACATCCTGTTTCAAATGGAAAGTATTCTGTTCAAAATGACACACTCTCAGCATACATTGTGTTCCTCCCTGCCAGCAGAGGACAAAGCATGCGGAGCCATACAAATGGGCTTGATGTTCAATCTTGTTCCTCACTTAAACAAAACATGTTCAACTGATGAAAAACAGAAGACGCAGAGGGGTTTATGGTCTGAATATCAAAGCAGAGGACTGGTGAAGAAGTGGGAGAGTGCATGAGTAAGCATTTAAACAGGTATAGACACACAAACATATAAACCCAAAGCCCTGAATACCAATTGGGCAAATGGAAAAAAATTAAAATCCCAAATCTGTCAGAAGTATCCTGCGAAAGCCCTCTGGCTACAGGGTTAATTTGTTCGGTTTGCATGCGTGGGTGTGTGTGAACATTTCACCACGCGCAAGAGAAAACTCTTCAGAGAGATGGCTCTGTCCATCCGCACTGCTGCGACCCACAACCACGGGCAACAGATTCTGGATAATTCATCATCTTCATTATTCCACAGGCCATGAATAAACAGATTGAAGAAGCAAAGAAGGATGCAGCCGGCCAGCCAGCCACCACCAGAACTGCTATTTGTCCTAACACACAATCTGTTAGCGCTGACAGATTACCGCACATCACTGGGCCCAACATTAGTCTGTGACAGTGTTTACTTCACAAGGCTCCCCTCTAACTCTTTCACTCATGCCTTTCCACCCCTCTGCTTTCTCCTTTTCTCTGTCCATCTTTTGTGGCTTCCTCTGGAATCTGAGCTGTTGATTTTGACCAGGCAGGAATCTGGTTGATTTAACGGCAGATTTGACGGAAACCAGGAACACTCCAAAACATATGGCAATACACAGAAAATAAAACTCTTCACTAACTTAACATTTCCATTGTGTGATAGGCTTTAAATAAGTAAACACAAAACAGCAAGGGTCTGTAGTAAAGTCAGGCTAACTGTAGTCTCTGTCTTTTTGCAAAGGCAAATTTTCAACAAACAATGCTCATAAAAGACCTGAGCAACACTGGTAAAAAATATGGATTATTAAGATGGAAAAAACATTGTAATACTTACAAAATTAAATTAAATTAATGAATTCTAAAATAGTTTATTGTCCACTGATTGAAGTGGGGTTAGAAGAAGACAGGAGTTTGAAAATATAGATGAACACAAGAAGTTGTTGTGAAAGCATTGTGCATCAACTGAATCCCCAAAGTTGAATCTATAGCTGTAGACCTAAATTTGTATTTGCTTTGACTGTGTTCATCATACAGAAGTCTGTATGGCCGATTTAAACAATCAGTTTTTGTTATGTTTCACTGTGTTGTAGCACCAAGGTCATGAAACTACTGGAAAAAACCTGCTTCCTTTTGCCTCATAATTTCTGAACAACTGAAGTTGTTTTGTGCATTTTACTTCTTCTATTCATACAGACAACAAGTAATGCCCCCAAGCAGCAAATTCACAGACCTAAACAAACACAAAAGACTCCAGGCCCTTTTCTCCCCTTTCGCCAGTTTGCACCCACACATTGCCGTTTTGCTCCTTTCTTCCTCCATTTTGACACCATTAGCAAAATGTTTCAACCCAATGCGATTACAACTGCATCACTGCATGTTTTTTTGTCATGTTAAATAAATATATTTCACAAATTATGTCGATTTTTAAATCTTAAAATTTCTCAAACCTTACATGAAGTTTTAAAACTTAATTCATAGAGTCAAGACCAAAAAAACTGAGTATATACACATTTTCAAATGCTGACTTCATTTAATAAGGAAAAAAGCTCTCCAAGCTAAACCTTTGGAAGAGTAATTTCACCCTTATAATAATAATAATGGTGGAAGTGGGTTGCGGTTTAAGAGAGAAATTCAAATTATTGACTTTTTTAATAATAAATGGTTTTGCCACTTATGGCAGAAAAGAACTCCCATGATGCATTTGTGATGATTGGCAATCAGTCTTTGACATCACCTTTTGGTGAGAAGTGGTTCTGACCTTAGATTTCTTCCATTTTTCCCATTTTTGCCTGGTCTTTTTTATGGTTAAATCAAGAGAACTGACCTTAACAGCTTTTGTGACCTTCAAGATGAGTCATGGATGAGGTCTAGGAATATTCTGGTGTACTGTGGAGAAGTTTCACAACATGTCCACATTTGTAGATAAAAACTAAATCCCAACCCCTTGAGCACATACGTATTTGTGACCCTTTCAAAATTTACACAACGTTACTGACTGTTTCTCCCTGCTCTTTAATTTTCTATGGATCACGACATGGTGTGTTGCTTTTCAGATCTTTAACCCTACTTCATGTTGTCAGACAGGTTCTATTTAAATGATTTATTGAGTGTACAGATTAGACAGTAATTGCGTTGATCACTAGTGACACTTAACTAAAAGCGTTGTTGATCACAACTCCTAATTTATTAAGGTGATTAATTACTTTTCATATTTGGTCAGGTTGGCTTGGTTTGCTTTTTTGTGTCCCTAAAAAATTAAATCAGTATTTGAAAAATGCCATGGCTATTTACTCAGATTTACTATAAAAATTAGAATTATTTGGTGAGATGAAATATCTTAGAGTGACAAACCAAAATCCAGAAAAAAATCAGAAAGGGCACAATCACTTTCTTTTATATGATGTCTGAGCTTTATTGTACATGTTCACCTAAATTATTTAAACTAGGACGTTCCCATTGGCATTGAATGCTTATAGCATTTTAACTTTGATTCTGCTGTTTTACCATTTTATTCCACCATTTTCTTTCTTGCTGAACATGTACCTTACGACCTCAGAAAACGGCACCCGAACGTGGTTCATTATGTGTCTTAGCATGAAGCTAGCCATTCTTGTTTTCCGATGACTTTCTCCTGGTGTGATCCAATCCTCAAATTTCATGAACCCCACTGGTAAAAGTCAGTGGTTCAGACCTCCCGGGACAGTATCAGGTCTGCTGTCCATCTGTTATACAAATACTTGCCAGATCCTCACACACTGATTAAAGCGCTATGACAACTGAAACTGTCACATTTGTTTAATACACCAACAACTGAATTGCATGTGAAACTGGAAATAAAAATAATGTGTAGACTTAAAGATACCAACACTGAAGCCAATTATATTTCCTTCTGAAGTAATGAAACTATTAAATCCTCCAAAGTATCACTGTTCCAAATAAATTAAATAAAGGTGCCAATATGAGGCTTAAAGATTTTACTCTAAAGCCAAGCTCATTTATATTTAGGCCATGTGCATGTGTGTATGTTTTATAATAAGTGTGCAGAGCCATGCTATGCCAAGAAGCAAAGTGTGAAGCCACATTCATCAAATTTAAGATCAAGCAGACTTGGACACCTCCTCGCTGGTTTCCACTGGGAGACAAATGAAAAGCAAAGTTCTTATTCTATCAATGCAACGTTTACTCCTTCTCTTCATCGTTCTTACCATCTCTCCACAAGTCCACATTTGCTGTACTTTTACCTTTTGGCTCATATGCTGACCTCAACAGATTTTTTTTGAAAGGAAAGGAGCAATCTTTAAAGTTTTCTTATAAAGTATGAAAACTGCAAATGTGGCAACTTTGGTACAAAACCAATAAAAGAACAGGTGTGCTTTCTATTCTGAAGACAGGTTTGACTGCATTTCAAAAACCGGGTTTGGAGAAAGTTCTGAGTTCAACCGAGTGCTTGTCAATCATGTAAGTTTCGACAAATCATTCTAAAACATCTGCATTTTCTAAGAGCTCCATGCTGATGAATAAGGAGATTTTCCAGACACCTCAAGATTTGGAAGATGTCAGACTGAGAGCTCTTGGAGTTACTTGCTTCTGTCATTACATGTCCCATCTGCTAGCTAAGGAAATGTTCCCAACTCTGGGTGTGCTGTTCATTCACTCATCCATGCAAGGAAAAGTAAACAGGAAAAGTGAAACACATCTAACAGAGTATATCTGAAAGAAAAGAAAAACTTAATTTTTTGAAAGTGTAGGAATTTTGATTTTCTATTTGAATTGGATAATCATGATTTTAATTTCAAAGTAGTCTTAAAATATTTAATGAATGAGGATCTTAATATTTATTAGATAATTAGGCAATTACATGGTACTAAATCAAAGCATTCAGTGACCTAGAAATAGTGAAGAACAGCTATTATTTCAGTGCCCTGTGTTGCTGGCCATGTCTATTCTTCTCTGACTACAGTGTCTTCTATATGCTCAAATTTCAGACTGGTTTCTTGAATATGACAATGAGTTCACTATACACCAATGGCTCCACAGTCAAATATGTCAACCTAGCAACCTAGCTTCAGGATGTGGTGGAATGGGAGATTCCCATTGTAGATGTGTAGATGACAAAAAATGCAGCAGGTGAGTAATGTTGTCTTGTCAATATGGACTAAAATCTCTTACAGTGGTTCCAACATCTTGTTGAATTTAGGATATGAAGGTACAGTACAGACCAAAAGTTTGGACACAACTGTGTGTCCAAACTTTTGGTCTGTACTCAATACAGACCAAAGGTTTGGACACACCTTCTCATTGAATTCAATGAGAAAGTGTGTCCAAACTTTTGGTCTGTACTGTACATCTTGCCAAACCCAGTATTGGCAAGATGTACCTAATGAGGTTAAGTTTATGCATAAGAAATGTATGTATTACACAACAATAAGCACAAAAGGCAAGCAATTATTATCTGTCTCTTGTCCAACTATAAAATGACAATGATGCAGATGCTGAGTGTTACACAAGAAAGTCAAAAATTCTATAGTGTGTAATAAGGGCAGTAGTGAACCAAGTGCAATGTCCTGCAATAAACCACTGTAAGAGCTGTGCAGTGCAGACACAGATATCTTCCATAGATGGGGAGATATCATTATTCTGTTTAAAAATGGCGCTACTGATGGGATCAGAAAGTACCAAGTTGTATGTTTAATTAGGGCTACTTCAAATATAGAAATACTGTTGTAATACCAGCTACTGCATTTTGGTCATTTGTTGTTGTATATCACTAACATATCACTAATCTAACATAGAGGAATGACTGAAAAAAAAAACTTGACATTTGAAAATATGTTTGTAAACTTATGATACACATTTTTGATACAGTTTTATATTTCAGAGAAAAAAAAAGAAGTTACTGGGACTTCATATTTGGTCTCTGTGCATGGATATGGATATTCATCAAAACCTGAAAGAAATTAGTAAAGAATAATTGTATTGAAAGGCTTCTTATTTTAATCTTTCAATAATAGCTTTTTTTCCATCGTTCGTTCTTCATGCTCTGTATAGAGCTAAGCCTTTTTCTGGCAGGTGAACCTAAGCTTATCAGGGGTGTCATAACTAATCCTTTGCAAGAAGAACAACGTAAATTTGCCACTTTAATAATTCTGGTAGGATTGGAGAATTTTGGGGAATTTTAGACTAAATATTTTTTGGGTTAAAATGAAAGTCTAACTGTTCATACCAGGTCACCAAAAAAAACAAAGTCGATGCTGTATCCCTTGGGAAGACATATACAACATTTTTTCTCCAAAGAAAATTTAATTAAGTCCTTTCCTTTCCCCTTTACTGTCTGCTACATCCATAATCTGCTCCTTAGCCGGTTACTCCTTCTGGCCTCCTGGGAAATCACAGCTGATCCCTGCCTCTATTGAATACCCATGCCTTTAACTCGCCTTCCGCATTTGTCTATTCTCTTTATCCCTTTGAGCCACAATGGACAACTCGCAATCAATCGTGTGGTTATCAATTAGCAATCTTGTCTTTACTGATCAATAAATCTAAATGCAACCCTGTTTTCTCTCCGCAACACAACCCCCTCCCCTTTTTTCCAAGCCATGCCTTTTAACAAGCCCCCTCAAAAAAAAATCTATACATTTGTTTATTCCTACACTCAGCTCTGTTGGAGTGTTCTTTTAAGTACTGGATCAAAGTCAGGAATACGGTGGGTAAACAGGAATGTAAGCTTGCAGCTTAAACTCGTCTCTGCCACCCCCTAACAATTTACACACACTAAATACACCTGCAACTTCCCACTCATATTCTGACTAAGAGGTATGCACACAAGTAAAGGGATCCATACTGTAAATATGGATTTAACCCTAGTAATGTTCCCTCTTACATTCGATGCTTTTAGCTTACGTATATAAATGAAAAATCAAACCATAACAATTTAAAAGGAGAAATTGATTGTCCTTTAATTTCAATTTGAGGTAAGGGTGCCACATGGGAGTCATGAACAAAGGGATGAGAAAGAAATTGTCAAAAGGGACCGTTACGTATGTCCTAGACTTTTACTACCAAGACTATATATAGAACAGCCATATATCAAGGGACACTTAATATCAGTTTCTTTAGAGCAGGATTTTTACAGAAAGGAACACAGATCGATAAAACCAATGAAAAAGCAACAAAATAATTCTATAATTGATTTTCTAAATTAAAAACAAACTCATTCAGTGCTGCCAACATATTTCCTCTCTGATAATATATGTAAAAAAAAAAGTAATAATAAAAAATAGCACGACACTAAGAATGGGCCAGTTTGAAAATGTTCATGATAACCTTCAGTAAAACAGTATTATTGTATTAATAAAAAATGTAACTTAATAAGCCTTCTGGGTAGCATGTCTCTTCTCTGCAGCAATCATTTCCAGCAAGTTGAAAGTGTGCAGCAACAGGTGGGGGAGGGACAGTTTTGCATTACTTTACATTCCATACAGTCTGAGAAAAATCTATTTTCTGTACAACACTTTTCAATAAAATAACTTTAAAATGTAGGAATGTAAACCTGTACCTAGAAAAACAGTGTGGAAAAACTGTGTGGACTCTGTAACAACTCTTAGCTCCAGAAGTTAAAAAAACAAACAAACAAAAAAACACCTGTGTGTGTAGCAGGTTATAGCCCTCAGGGGAGAATTGCTGTTTATGCTGATGTTCAGCACTGTTTCCAGCTTAAGGTTCAACCAACTCATCTTATTCAATGAAAACCCAAATTAGATGAGGAGCTTAATACAAGGAGAACTATGCATGTACCCCTATTCGCAGATTCTGAGAATATTTAAAGAAAGACTACAAGACAGAAGGAGGTCATGAAGCTACGTTTCTCATTTAAGCATGCAGAGTCAGCAATATCCCACTCTTTGTGATCCTACCATAATCAAATAATTCAAAAGGCATCATGAGTTTTCAACCATTTCTGACTGTTTTTACATAATCGAGGACGCTTGACCTACAGTCCCTCTCTCAGCGCCTCCTCACTTACACAACTCTCCCACTTACAACACTCAGCATCTTTTATGAAGCCAAAAGAGGGACGAGTGAGATGCAGATCTGCTATACTAAAAAAATTACCCCCCCCCACACGAATATATATATATATATATATATATATATATATATATATATATATAGCCATCTGGTTCTTATGAGTAAGAAGCATTACCACAGTTATGAGTAATCCACCTTATGAGTCAGAAGCAAATTCTTGTTCTGCAAACTGTAACATTTCACACACGTTTATTTTGTTATTGTATATAGAAAAGTATTCAAAGTATATGAGAGCTTAAATTGTTTCATTGGTCCAAACTGACTCTTTTTAAAAACATTTTGCTTTGCATCCTGCAGCTTTACTATGTTGTTTACATCGCTTCATCGGCACAAAACTTCATGGAAGGGCACAAAAGGATCAAATTTGTCAGCAGGTTGCTAGCAGAACCTCTTTGACAATACTCTCAAAGTGATTGCGCTTTGACAACCTTTCACCAATCAAAGACTGTTCTTTTGACCTTACCATCTACCTGGAGCACCAGAGGAGATAAGAGACAGACAGACTGATTACACAGCCTGTCACTGGGTCATTATATAGCCTTGTCTAATCCTGTCTGCCCCTTCATCTTTTCCTCCTAGCCTTTTCTTACACCCTTTATCTAACAGTGAGGCCTTTGACCCTATGTTGTTTCAGTAAATAACATAGATGCCCTTCAAAAATAGAGAAGAGATTGCAAGACAGTGGAAGTCAATGAAGGTAGTCTCAGTCTGCTGTGAACCCAACATAAATGAACTGGGAGAAAAAGGATGAGAAAAGATGTGAGTGAGAGGGATAGAAAGAAAAATACAGCACCCTCTAAGGTTATTGGCAGCTGTGGTAAAGAGGTATTAAACATACCTTTTATTGCAGCTCACAGTCAACATTTTAGAAAAATTTACAAACATTGAAAAAAAACCTCAGGTATGTCACACTTAATGGCCACTAAAATGCATAATTTTCTTTGTAAATTGGTCACAGTCTTATAGGAAAATGTCTAAAAACTTTACTTAATCCATGGTGTTTTACAATTATAATCTTACTAAGAGCCCCTTTTTTCCTACTCACTCCTCAAAATGGGAATGTCAAGAGAACATGGAATCATTTAAGTTGGGACAAACAAGGCTGGAAAAGGACTGAAATGTATTGTTTCGAAGCTTGATGTTAAGTTAAGCAAGGAATGACATCTGTATATCACAAATCCATTTTAATAACAATCTTGTATACATCTTTACCAGCTGTCAGAAACTGTGGGCGTCAGTTTAGCAGGAAAAGAGGAACACATTCTTCCCAGCAAATAAGCTCGCTAAACAGTTTCTTGATGTAGCACAATTTTAAAAAAGCAACCATTTCAAACCTATGAAAACCATCATCATCTTCTGCAGTGTTGCACAAAGTTGTTTCACAGAAATAACAGTTGCTTTTCCTTCCTCCTTTATTTTGTAAGCTTTGATAATTTTTTTACAAACAGGTGGTTCAGAGAAATATAGATGTATCAAAAAACAAGTGTTGACAATAATGTATTAATTTTGAGATTTCCAGATACTGGATTTGGAAATGCTGTCAACCTCTTGGAAATACCCAAGTTAAGATAAGGGTCTATTTTCTTTGACCCTATGATTTTCTATTTTCTATATGCATAGAGACTATGGATTTATAAATAGCCTAAAATATGAGTAATGCACCATTATTTATGATAATTCATTTCATTCCAACCATTACGTCGTACACAAATTACTCTGCACAGCTGCAGACTGCTGTGATCAGTGTTGCTTTAAGTGTTCAGAACCAGCGGAAAATTAGTAAATATTAGTGATAATTAGTCTTTGGTTTCACATTAACTCATTGCTCACACTGAGCCAGCCAGCTTTGGCACAACATATTATTAATTTTCCTTTAATAATGTTTTGATATTAATTATTCCTGATATTAGCAGGGGTTTGGTTTTAATGAATGGAAAATGACTACACACCACACTCAACCAGACAGCCAAACAAAAAAACCTATATGCACAAACACACCAAAACTTAAAAGAGAGAGATGAATTCAGTGGACAATTTGAGTATAGTTGTTTTTTTCGCTCCTACACTATATTTCTCCTAAGACCTGCTGTTTGCCTCAAGTCTTTTGCTTTTTTTAGCGACTGACACGTCTCGACACGTCCCTCTATAAAATATAGTTTCAATTCTGGTCCCTTCTAAAACTTTTTGCTTCGTCTGAGTTTTCTGTACACTTTACAGGTACAGAAAATAGTTACATTCCATCCTTCTTTACTTAGTAGCAGTATCCACTCTGAAGATCATTGTCAGTGCAACCAGGCAACACTTACAAACCACTTATTCAATAAATGGGAAGAAAGTCAGGATTTTTACTCACCATTCAGAGCAGATCGAGCTGAAAAAAAAAAAGACGGGACTAGCTGAAGAAAAATTTTATACCTGACACTTTTAAAGGCCCTGCTTGGTATGTCTGCATTAATGTACAAAATTGCCTTTTTGCTTTTACAAACATTTCACTTTGAGTGTTGCTCAAATACACTGAACTGATGAATAACAGATGGTGGCAGTATAGTAAGAATCAGAGACACAGCAATGATAGATGAGTGTGTCACGCTGTCATTAGTCCTTTATGTGAATGTCAACAGTGTATCCAACCCTGTCTCCTGCTTTCACCAACTTGTAAGTGCCCTGTGTAACTTGAGCATTTGAGGCTCATTCTCTACACTCACGTTCCTCCTATTGCTCCACATAATCAATATATTCACAAAAATATACATCAGTTTAGTATGGTAATAATTTAATTGGCGAATGCAACATTTAGAAAATTTGTCACACTGACTAAGAAAACTAAGTTGCTCTAAAATAATCGTTTTATCTCCTACTATAACAAACTAGTACATCCCATGCAGTGAATGTGTTATCATTGCCCTGGATGTTTACATCTTTATAGCAGCGTACGCAGCAAGTGGTGGGCATCAACAACATTGAGTGCATGTACAAAAAAGACACCGCAGTTACATTCTCTTATGTATGCAGGGAAAACTTAGAAGAGACTATTGATTTTGTGAAAAAGAGGAGGCCGATAACGGATGTGCGAATTTGTCATCCGGGGAGAAATTCAAAGGGAAACGGCCAGTGCAATCATTACCAGCAAGGAGCCGGCAGGGAGGCACTCGCACACAAACATATGCACATCTTTATAAAAATGGACAGGAGGCTAGGGAGAATATATATCTAAAAAATGTAAATCACAATGAATGGGGTCAAGAAGTTAACATAAACAAACCAAAACATAAAAAAAACGCAGGGAAACAGATATTTCCTAGGATTGCTCAGGGTTACGGCTGATTTTTTTTCTAAACTTTTAGGCTTTTGAATGATGATCTAATTGTACTACACAGTCCGACTGACCAAATAAAACCCCAACAGGTGTCTGATGGGAGACAGGGCACACTCAGAGTGAGTCACTGCATCTTAACCACTCGTACTGCGCAAGTCGAGGAAGAGTTTGAGCTGATGGAAGAGAAAGACATTGTAAAAATCAATAAGAGAGCATTCACCATGACTGCTATAATGTTTTTGCCTTTCATGCTGCATTACTCTTGGAACAGATTGTTACTCTGCTTGGATATGCTTAAGAATCCTATTCAGTTCAAAACAGGAAAGGTCACTGTCACAGAGCATATAACCTGACATGGTCTTTTAGCTAAATTATATATTTTAAGGTAAACACATATCTAAAGCAAATGTGGCTTTAACGTTGCAAAATTGGGTAAATGCCTTTTTGTCCACATAAGTATTTTGTCTATGCAAATAATTATTACTAAAATATAATCTAATGTCAGTCCCACCAGTGGTAATTGTACCACAACTCGAGAACCACAGATCTAACTGTCCCTTTAAAATTATGCAGAAATGAAAGAAAGGAATCTCAAGACCATAACGTCACTTATATTGCCTAAAGTTGCTACAAAGAACCAAACATAATTGCAGTGAAAGGCATATTCAAAAATATAACCTTTAATATTAAAGTTCACATCTCACGTTTAAGCTATTTTTTAAACTACCCCAAACATCTAATTATAGCTGCTGGCACAGTTATGCATCGAGTTTATATTCTGCACATTGTGCGAGACGTGTGTGAGTAGAAAGGTTGTGCGATGAGACAGAAGAAGAGGGATGTGTTAAGAAAGGGAAGATAATAAGAGGGGAGGGGAGGCGATGGTGAAGGTGGAGCTGATGATGGGAGTGTGGATGGTTTCTATTTTTAGACCACATGTGTGATATATGCCAATAGGTGTTCAAACCGGTGAGTAAGACAGACTTTACCAGGCTATTACGAAAGGATTCTGTCTGCTGTCACATTTGAACCCAATCCATAATATTATAAACTAGTGTGGCACCGACAAATTGCATTTCTTTGTAGATAAAATCAGCATCACTAATACATCAAATTCCAGTCCATTTTTCAAAAGGATGACTGAAGATAACCACTGGCCCCAATACTACTTTCCCTGCCAGAAGGCAAAGGTGCTGAAAGCCTCTATAAAAACGAGTGAATTGAACAAGCTGAAATTAAATTGAGTGCAGGAAGAAAACATATCAGGATAATATTCATAAAGTCACTGAGAGAGTGGTTATTCTTAAAATGATTGGGCAAAAACAGGAAGGACATAGACGATAAAGCACCAGCACACACGTGAACAAAGTGACATCAATCAACAGATACCAACTGTGAAACAATATAAATAAAATCCCCACAGTAAAAGATTCATACAATTTCTCAAAAAAAGACCCTGAAGACATTAAATGAGCTCTAGAGTAGAACAATAACATGAGTGATGGCACAGGAAAAGCCAAATCTGCTGTGACCATATTACAATGTTTTTCTGAGTGTGGTTTCAGTGTGGCTGATACATCTTTGTTTATAAGTCTGCCGTGCCGTGCAAGGGCCAAAGCCACTTATTGAATTATGTGGGTATCCTATCAATCACTCCTTGCTGTGACTGGCCCCCACTTACTAAAGCATTTATCTGATGAGCTTTCATAAATGGGCTAATGAATTGCAATGTCCTCTGACTTTGATCAAATCATAATTGCATTCTTTTCAGGAGGAGATAGGTGAGGTTCTGTCTAAGTTTTACAAACGGCAGGTTTGGAGGAGGCAGTGCAGACTAGTCAGGGTTAAAAGACTAAAATGGAGTAACATTACCATTCAAAAAATATATAGAGTGAACTACCAGTGCTCACTTTATATCACCTGTGGATAGCTAAAATCCACTATTACTTGAAACACCCACTAAAATGCTTATCACTGCCTATTTTAACAGACACCAATGTACCTTAATATGCATTAAAATGCACAGTGGAAATGGTTTTTGTACTACCACAGAAGCTCAAGTTTTCAGCAAACGTATATCTTGCCCTACTGACAAAATGTTTTCACACAAGTTAGCTGAAGTGCACGGCTAACACTAGCATCTTTACTTTTTTGATATGTCTTGATGAATATTTCTGTCGCAGAATTGTCAATTGGTTCTAGTCAATTATGCATAGATAAAGCTCATAGAAAATGTCATTTGCTTTGAAAGTTGTAAAATTCATGTGGTGGAACTGTGAGTCTGTTGAACTTATCATACAAACTACAACTCAGTCCCACGTTCCTATGAACAGTTATAAACAACATAATAGAGGAGCATTGTTGTGATGACTTGATGAAGGTGGAGTGTTGGAAAGAGTAGAAGCTTCTTAAAGAGACAGAGGCCAATTTCAAAGCATCAAATTGTGAAGTCAAAATTATTTCATTATGTTTGATATATTCATCATTTTTATAACAACTGAGGATATGGCAATTACATGAATGTGGCACTATGAGCCTGGACAATACATAATACCATCCCTTCAACTTGTCCAGCAAGGCCATTGCATCTTCTCTCACTGTGGATTCTGAAAACTAATACATGTCGAGGTTCTTATTTACAAAGCAAAACAACTTTCACTTCTTTGGAATATGCAGGGTTTTTTCTACTGCATTTTGGTCTGCTTTTCTCACTTTATAGCCACATGCACACATGCAAATCTGAGTAAACAGCGCAGACAAACACAGACAAGAGTATATATACACACAAAAATGCACACATTTGGAACAGCAAACTCTCAATATTAGCCATCTGTGAATGTCTAAAAACATTTGGCCAGGTTTTTGGCATTAGTTTGCTTGTCCGTGGGGTCTGGCTCAAATCTGTTACCATTTCTCAGCAAGCTTTTTGTACAGAGCACACATCATCAGTGACCTCACTGCTGGAGGACGGGGCACAGGCCAAGTTTACGACTAAGAGCTGCTCTACAGGGGAATGAGGAACACACAGAGATACTTCTCTATCTTTCTGCTGTCCTCCTTAAAAACTTCAATTTACTCTCTGACCATCTCTTGGCCCTTTGCTACAGTGTATCACTTTCAGCTTGAGAAAGAGAGCCAAGGAACTGTCCTCTCTGAGCACATTGGAAGACCTATTTGTTTCTCAACACTCTAAATGAAAATACAATTAGGCCACACATATAAGACTATCCACTGATTACAAACCTCAGATGAAAAAGGAACCTCTTTACCAGCAGAACTACAGTTAAAACGTAACACTTAACCTGGAATTGATTTTATGTTAGTTATAGAAGATCAGGCCACATCTGCATTTATCTAAACGTCACAGGTCTCCTATGATACAGATGCAGTACAACCCTAAGTCGTACGTTATTCTCCAGCAGTGTGGTGTGCGTAGTTTGTGTTTTATACCCAATCCTTTGATTGTTTTTTTTTTCCTCTTGGCAGTTTGACATTTACTTTGCTAAATTGTGAATGAATTGAGTGAAGTTAATGAAAACTCAGAGGTTAATGTGTCCAGAGCTTTATCTGACCGTGCCATGCCTAGTTGGAAGGAACAAATGGAAAGATGTTATCCCCCTTTTAACCACCTGCTGCCGACCTGGCCCACCTGCCCATGAAATATTTACTATGCTCCAGAGCACATGGGCCTGACCTAAATCCACCTATTAGGCTGGCTAGCATCACAACAATGACTAAGTGAACCGCGCATTTAAGGGCTGGTAGTAGAAATAGTCAGTTGGCTCTTAATAACGTGAATCTTAGCTGGGTGAATTTGGTTTACATACTTTACATCACTTTTACAAAAGATCCAAAAAGAAAAAGGCTTGTGACTAGATTTCCTAGAGTTTTATCTGAATTTGATCTTATCCTAAAACTTTTGTCTGAGGAAGCATAGGGATGTACAGAAGCAGTTTAGATGATGTATTCTCTGCAACATGCAGTTAATTTAAGGTGTAGAATAGAGTGCAATGTTTATAGCAAATAAAAAAGAAAACAGGAAGGCTAAACATAGTAAAGTAGAATTGCTGTATTTGATCCTTTTGCAGTTTCAATTTCTGTTATGGATCATGCTGAAAAAGATTTCAAACAACAAACGTTGTGATCCCTACCTTATCCACTTTAAGAATTTGCAAACATCTTCAGTTAGAATTTACCAAAATAATTTCTGCAATATTTTACATGCCAAATGATAGATCCTAATGGTTAGTCACTTCACATGCTTTATCCAGCCCCATTGAACAATAATTTGTTTCATATTCGGGTGTTAAAATTTGTTCTGTATTTACATCCAGAATAAAAAATAATCAAGTACAAACTATTTAAGGGTTAAACCTATGGCACTAACTGTATATCTATATTCTTCTTTAAATGCATATTCATTTCTTTTGATAAACATAAACTCATTAATTCTGCCAATGCAACAGATACATATTTTTTAACCAGTGGCTTTGGTGAATTTTTGCACTCATTAAGAAGACATTCTTTCTGAAAAGTGACAATTCTGAAATACAGTTAGACTGTGCTACACTTATTGCAACATATTGTATTCTGTTTTTGATCAGGCAAAAATCAAAACAATAGCTTTATTTATAGTCATGCGTCATCACCTCTCCCACCTCCTTTGTAATATAAATAGCAAAGAATTATGTTTTTTTTCCCTCCCTCACGTTACCGACATGCTGGGGAGATGAGATTTCCACACAGTGTGTATGTGTACATGCCCAATTTGAGTACGTATAGAGCACAAACTGTGATAAATTAATTGTAATTTAGACTGGTTTTTAAAAGATGACTGTGCACTGCAGCACTGCAGGTTCAAAGTAGTGTCTGTAGGAGAGCAATGAAGAGAGGGGGAGGAAGAACGAGAAATGAGCAGGATTTAGGCAGACATTTCATGGACTGTAGAGCACTGCATTACAAAACAATACTCTGAAGTCTTTTGGGATTTTTTTTTTTTTGCTTATTTTAACAGAACATTATGTTGGAAATAGAAAGAATAGAGACAAACTAGGAAGATATTTTAGAAAGAAGAAGAATGTCTGCACACTGACAAATAAAGCTATGCTGCATGTTACAGAGAGAAACACTGTAACATGCAGTTTTCTCTACATGTTACAGATAGAAAGTAGCATTTCTCTCTGTAATTACACACTGTACATTTCAATTGGGGCTGCAACTATTAGTCAATTTAATTCATGACATTGTTAATAAAAATGGCCATGGCAGAATGTTGTTGACATATGATACCACTACAATACAAAGTAAATGGAGTTTAAATAGCTGTAAAATGCAGCAAGTTATATACATAGTATCATCACTATTGACCCTTGCAATACATCAACATCTCAAAAGTACGACTGTGTGATTTCTTCATTGTCCAGTTACAGTACAGCATATTTGTCTTTTGTTTCAATGGTGTAAGAAGACTTGACGCCAAAAAAAAAAAATAACGCTACCATATATCTCACTATGTATCTGACACTGTATAAATCACCATATATTTGACCACCATATAAATCAGTTTGCCACATTATGTTCTGGACATGTAAAAAAAATCAAACTCCATTTTTATGACAATTTGTATATAATTTTTCTGTCCATTTCTTATTGTGATCAACAATGGCTGTTATATACCATATATTGTAGTCGTGTTATTATATTTTGTACAAACTTGAAATTTATATTGTTTGAACTATAAAGTTTTCAAGTTAAAACATATTACCCTTTTATCAAAACTTAATATATGTTTATCTTATTAAGTTTTAGGTCATACTTGCATTAAGCCATGTTTACTGGCAGCTTGGGTAGAGTTGTAAGAACCATGAATAAATTGAGAATGAACTTAAAAAGCAATAAGCTGGAAGAATAAATTTTATCTAATTGAGGTGGCAGTATTCCTTGTTGATCAACTGGTGGGCACGTGAAGCTCCACAGATAAAACCCCCCCAAAAACCTACACCACCTGAACTGTATTCACGTTGTGTTGTCACGCAGAGTACTGTGAAAGATTTAAAGATACCTTGTATCACACAACACTGAGAAAAGGCAAAATTGGCCACAAATTACCCCAAATTAATGTGGCATCTTGACTAAAATGACCAACTGAAGACTTTCAAGTATGTAGAGCTTTAGAAACTGATGGTGTTTCTGAACATAAGTTTTAAGTTCTAACACAAACACATTTTTCTAACAATAGGAACAGCAGCTCTGATAATATATGATAATGACTGAATATATAACTCAACAAAGAGAAGAGGCTAAAAACTAGTTCTGAGTTTAGGACTCAGAAACGTCAGTACTTGCATTTCATGTGATTGCATCATGTAGCCATTTACAAATGTAAATCCTTTTCATGCCACTTGAGACTGAATGTCATGAACCCATTTCCTGAAAAGCGTATGACCAGTATCTGTTTTTCATAGCATACTCTTTGTATAGCACACTGCTTTTCAGCAGAACAGAAGTCGTTTGTTCACTCTACATGTGTTCAGTTGTCCCCCACAGACAGGATTTTAGGGAATTATTTTTGAATTCCACATTAGAGTTGCAGACGACCTCCTCCCACCACCAAAGAACCTAATTGATTTCTGCATTAAGTATAATACTCTTTCATTCCCCACAGAAAGCTAGGGACACATCTCAGAAATTATTTTGCATGAATGAGACAGCTAGGTGAACTTCTGAGCTCTACGGTTTGAAGTTATTTATGCAGCGTTAATTCAATCCTAATAAGATTAAAACATTATGCTGACTGTCTCATGTGAAGTGAAGCTGGTGAAAATCCTTTTATTGAGCTGCAGTGGACCATGGCCTTGCTACTCCCTGAGCATGGAGGTAGAAGTTGGGTCATGAGTACGAGTTGGGGGTTTGAAAATTGAATTAATATAACCACCAGTCAACCTTTGAAGGGCTTACTGAAATCTGCTAATGGTTTTAGTCCATTACTTGACTTTTATGCTCTTCCCAGTGCTTGGTGTTTTCAGATGGCATATAGCAGGTTTAATCCCTCTGCATGGGTAATCCCCCAAAGACATCTGGATAAAAGAGAAAAGTTGATTCCTAGCTTTGCGAAGGACATATCCTGCATCATGCTCTCATATAAGTATGATAAAGCACACCAGAGGTCAAGCAAAAACTTTGGCCATTAAATGAAAACACTTTTTTTTATTAAACTGACCTAAATCAAATGTCACGACATAAAATCCTGTCAGATTATCCTCCATGAAGACACCCACCCCCAACGCACACTTTCACAAAGGCACACGTTCACTAAAAAGGGGGGGGGGGGGGACTAGCAGGACAAGCACTAATCCGCACAGATTTAGTGTAGCAGAACAATTGCTTTTGTCACCCTGGATAATCAGCCCAGAGTACAGTTTATAAATTACAGTACACGAAATAAAAAACAAACAGGGCGACGGTGAGCGTGTAAATGAGAACAAATGCGTACACTGCAAGTGCATGAGTGAGAGCGTATAAAAATGGAACAATGATGTCAACCTGTTCAAAAGCCCGTCTGCAAACCTCAGAAAATTACTCTGTCTCATTCAGAAATGGTTTGTCACATACTCTACAGGGAAATAAGAGGTAATTTCTTTCTCTAACTTGGCCTACATATATAGATAAGTATCATTCACATTCCCTTCAGCCTCTATTATCCAGACAGTAATGAGCATGTCTGCCCAGTGGACACAATAAGGCCTAATCCATGACTGTTTACATTTGGGTGTTTGCTCAAAGCAAGCTAAATCAAGGGCCACTCCAGTAAAATGACAACAACAATGCTCTACTAAGTGATGATGTAACTGTCCTTGTGTATCAACCCTTATTTATGCAATTCAGTGTTTTGCTAACTAAAGCAGCAGTTAGCATTTATTCTACTTTTTCACAACATTGGGAAAATATGCTTCTGGGAATAGCTCACTTTGCTTTAGCATCTCACCCATGTCATTAAAATCAGCGATCTAGGACAGCGAGGATCAATTTAATTGCTGCAATACATTATTGACATGCAGAGCATGAATATATGTCTAGGGCTAGCATATATCAGCCTCAACTGTCAGCTGAATGTGAATATTTCTTCAAGTGATTAAAGGAAGAAAAGCCATTCCAGTTTATATTCTTGGCTGCATAAACAATTTGTATTTTATTTAGAAGATATTCTGTATTAAACCAATTTAATGACCATGAATGTGCTATGTTCTCTGGGGAACACACACTGTTGTTACAGTAATGCTAACCAAGCTACGAGTTTATTTCAGAGCAAAAAACAATATAAAATATCAACTCCATCATCATTTTGTCTTTATTTTAAAGTAATGGTACAACTTTTACAATGACTGCTCTTTTACTTCCATAAATTGGTGTTGACCTTGCTCCTTGTACTCATAAATAATGAGCCTTTGTAGCAGAATGACTAGGAAAAAAATCATTTTCAATGCTACTAATGGATCTTATTTTTTTGGCACAGCTCTTAAAGAGAAATCACAACTTGCTGGAATCAGTACGAGCAGTACAAACCAGATATCAGAAATTGGTCTACAGTCTATTATTTCAGCTCTGATCTCGATCACAAACTAAAGTATAAATATCACAGAAAATAATTATAAATCTTTTCATGGGATTTGCTGTGGGGAGGAGTCATCAGCTGAAGAATACCACTGCACACTGGAAACTGATAATCACCAGCTCATTATGGGACTCCTCGCTGAGAGCCTGCTGGTAATTGAGATGGACACGACACAAGTGTAGTCGGCTTGGGGGGATCATAGATGAAGGAAATCAACTGCCAGAAACTAAAAGGCAGGTTTGGGATAATGAGGGTGGGTTAGTTTCAAAGACATAGTGCATTCTTTCTTCTTTTTATGCATTAATCCAATCACTCCATTAACTCTAGCCCAGTTAACCAGGATTAAGCAGAGAAAAATTAACTGTAATGTTTGCATGCATGGCACAGTAGTGTTAAAAGATATAAAAAACAATTGTACATGTATGAAACTGCTTGAAGAGAGACCCTCATGGTAGATTACCTTTCACAGTCTCATCTGCCACAAACCCAAACATCATTCCACTCCTTTTGGTTGACAGGTGGCCAGGTAAATGCATTTTACACAAGCTTGAAATGCTTGGTAGTCAAAACAATTGGGCAAACATCCAGAACTATGGATGAAAAATAGATAAAATACATGCCAATGACCAGACAGTGACATCTGAGCAAACATCCAACAGAGCTGAAAGTAATCATTTTTTAGGTTTTTGGGAACATCAGATTTTGGTATTGACTTCTGTGACCTTATAGACACAGGTCACAGACAAACACACAAACAGATATGCACTCCACAATCTAGTGCAATGCTTTTTTTTAAGGTCAGTTTTTATGTATTTATTTAGAAAAGATTACTGTTTTTATGTGTTAATTCTAACTTTCATTTTAAATATATGAAAATATTTTTTTACTGCTGCCACTGTAAAAAAAAGTTAACTAAAGAAATAATTTATTAGGGACAAGAATAAGCTCACGGTGCTTGCTCACAGAGACTATAATTAAAATGCATTCAGAATTTTAAACTAATTTCAATATCCAATAATAGAAAAGTTGATTCATCATTATTTCTGTGATTACAGAGCAAAACTTCTTCAAATTCTACAACTAAATTCAATTTGTTTACATTTTCTAAGCAAAATATTTTCCAGTTTTATTGAGCCAATTAATTTAGATGTAGCCTCAAACCAATTTCTTACTGTCGCCGCTTTACTCGCCCCATCTGCTGCTTCAGACTGGGACAATCCTGTCTGAAACCCAGTTTTGCACATTTCTACACAAGTACTTAGGATTTCTTTTCAGATTCCTGTCGCTCACTTACAGGAATGCTGTACGTATACTGACTGATGGGAGATCAACTGCAGCACCTATGGAAGAGCCAGGTGTAATAAAGCTCCTGAAGAAAACCATAAATATTTGTCCCAGCATTTATTCTCTCAATAAATTAATAACAGGAGATGGTGCTCAACATGGACGCATGCAATCTTTTATATTTACTCCATAAAGCAAAAAAACCCCCAAAAAACAGTATTTCTTTTTATTATAAACCAATTTTATTTTTTTCTCTCAGGATACAAAGCAGATCAATAAGGCAAAGTGTAAATTAAAACTGCTTCATTTCAATTTAATTTATGGAAGTTGTGATGAGCAAATAAATATTGCACCAGGGACTTTGTCATAAAATAAATAAATACATGAAAATGTCTTCCATCTTGTACTTTTTTTTCATAATTGTTAAAAGTACAATTAAAAGCTTGGATTTTTAAAAGTGAGAATAAACTACTATCTTTTTTAACCTTTATTAAGAGTTGTTTGTAAGTGTGGAGAGATCTGAATGCATAAAGTTACATTTTTCAAACTAACTCACTGAAAAGAGAAGACAGACACTATTTAGCTGTCAGGTCACTCTGAAATATCTTTCAGATTCCAAGAACAGCCAGTTCCCAAAAATGTTCCCAGGCAACAGTTAAATGAAGGTTATCATACAAATTCAGGCACAATTTTTGTTCTTTATTTCTTAGTTTATTTCTCTTTCCCTGAGATCCTTAAGGCCATCAGGCAAATTGACTTGAGATCTCGTAAGCCCATGCATTATATCTGCATTATTGACTGATATAGTGGATTTACACCTAAACATGGAGACAAATACAGTATCACTGTGAGCACTGTGGGGCGACTGTCACTCAGTGGGTAGTTGTTTTGCCATTTGGAAAGTTGTGGGTTTAATTTGAGCCTCCATGATGATCTGCCCCTGGGCAAGGCACTTAGCTCCAAGTTTTTTGCCAATCGCCGTATCGGTGTATGAATATGTTAGAGTGTGAATGGGTGACAGAGGTGATAGAGGCACTCGGTGTCAAGCACCGAGTGGTCCTTAAGAATGGACTTTCAACATTATAGCAGTGGAACACAACCTCATGCACAGAGCAGCAACTGCAAGTTCATATCGGAAGTGGGATGCGTACTAACGGTCATTTCCTTCCTACTGCCTAGATTCTCTTACTGTGATAAGTACCCGTTTTTACTGCAGGAGCTCCGCCACACACAAACCTGCTCTTTAGTTTGATGTGAAAACTATTTAAGGTAAAGAAGCCTGCCTTACAGCTATTTGAACTGAAATTAGTGTTGATCAACGTGCTTTGACTTCCGTCTGTATTTGACTAAAAATCACAGCTTGAAGTGATTCTGGAGTGAAGAATAGTAACTTGTTCTATATAATGGTGCAAAGTTAACATTGCTGTGAATGCAAATGTCGCCTGAAGTATTTCCATTTATCTTCCCCTGGAATAAATCCCTTGAAAACCCCATAATGATCACTTTTTTCCTCTTAATGAATAATTAAATTTTTCTTAAATTAATCTTGATTTAATTAAGGAATTAAAAGATACTTGTGGGGGCAGAGGAGTTGATTTGATTCAGCATATGTATGCTGAAGTGCTTTGAATATACTAGGAAGAGGTTTTTAACGCTGAACTGCATATCAAATAAAATGTATGTTCTCATTTCTTACATGTTGTTTGGAAGTACCAAAGAAATAGGATTATAAATCATTCCTACACCAAAACCCTGTGGCGTGTGCATATTTTGCGCTAATGATCTCCTCCCCATTTATCAAACTCCAAACAACTCTGTGGACGTAGAGTCAGGTTACCACTAATTCTGACCTTGAAAGGAAAAGGCTACAAACAGATAACTGCTTTCATAAATCCAGGATAATGTGTCGACGACATCACATTAAGTCATAATCTCATCACCCATTCTAATTAATAGCCCTAACAACAGCTGTCTCACATTTCTCACTGCTGCACGAATCTATACTCGCTCGTTTCAATTCGTCATTGTTTTCCACGAGCTGCTGCCTCGAACATAAATGCTCTATAAATTTAATGGCAAAGACTCATCAAAGAGGGCGGAAACTAATGACTGGATGAATATAAATGAGCTTTTCAACAACGAAATACAGTCGTGTTTATTGCATCACAAGCAGACGTACTAAACCCAGATATGATATGCACATAAAACCCGTCCACCAGAGTCAACAATACCGCGTGCAAGAGGCTTTGTGTGGTTGTCAAGGAGACACTGAGCTGCACATTGATCCTCAAGGTTTAGTGATCAAAAGGGAGCTGGCTTCTGATAAGCATATTAAATCACATACAGGCATAGCTACAGTAATGACTACAACACAACCAAACACTCCAGCTCTTATCTAGATTTCACTGACTGAAGCAGCCTAATTGGTCCACAAAAATCAGTAAGAAAAAACATTTGGCATAGTCTTATGTTTGTCCTTTCATAGTCACAGTCGTGCTCTACGTTTTACACACAGGTATTTTAGAAATCTACAGAAGAAAATAAATCAAATAATAGTAAGCTGATGAGGTTAATTCACAACAAGGTAAATTGAGACACACAGATTTATCTAAAGGCACACCTCAAAGACACTTCTTCCTTGTGCGGTATCATGGAGAAATAAAATAAAACAATATCCAGGAAATCGGGAAGAGATACGTATTTGGACATGAACATGTATGCTTCAACCCTGGAAAATATCTCTGGACTTCCAAAGGTAAAATTAACATTTACAGAAAAAAGTAAACCACCTTGAGAAGATGCAGGATGGAGCTGGCAGGTCCCATTGGACGGAGGGGCAAAGTGAGGAAATAGCCATTACAGATATCCAAATATTACAGATTACAAATGAAACTGAGAAACAAAGATTTTAATTTTTGCATGTATGTACTATCTTCTGATGGAACTTAAATTGAAGTATTTGGCCATGATAACCATCAATACATTTTTGTTCTTTATTTCTTAGTTTATTTCTCTTTCCCTGAGATCCTTAAGGCCATCAGGCAAATTGACTTGAGATCTAGTAAGCCCATGCATTATATCAGCATTATTGACTGATATAGTCTATATCAGTCAATAATGCTGATATAAATAAGATATTGCTTATCTAAATAAGATAAATAAGCACAGTGATCCAAGAAATAAGACCACCTAATTCTATTTAAAAAGACAACAAAATCAATTATTTGGAGTGTTCATATCAAATCCTTGGTCTCAGTTTTAGTTAAAAAAAAAATAAACTGGATTTAAAGCTGAAAAGATGAATGTGAGCAAAGCAGCTTACAAAAAAGCCTCGATTATTCCAGTTCTGTACGAAGAGATGGATCAAAATTCAATGTTTATATAGCTATGTGTATAAATGCAAAAGTAGAGCTACTAAATGTTACTGGAATTAATCTTAACACATTTTTCAAATTCACAGCATCAATAAAGAAGCACTGTTATTCTTTTTCCTATCTTGTCAGCTGAATTTATAGAAAGAAGTCCTTTTGTGGAAATGATAGCTTTAGTTTATCTGCAGTCTTTCTTTCTGTACACAATCATGTTTTGATGTAATGTATACGTTCAGACAGATGGAGCAGACGTGAACCTGCTGTGTGGGAGAGGAAGAGCGACTGAATCAAGATGCTTTCCAAAAATGTGTGATCCGATTTAAAGTTGCAAATAAAATCCATAATCTATAATCCTAACTGACCCAAAAGGAATAAAAAAAAGGGGAAAAGTTATTTCTCTTGGTATGCAGTGGATTACCACATGCACACTTTAGCTGTATTTTCCTGGATTATAGTAATCTTAAAACTAACAATTATAAAAGCTCCCCGAGCCAATAATGAAACAAACATCATCTTCAGAAGTTTGATTTAGACAGGTCTTCTGCGCATCATCATCAGAGGAGCTCCGGTAAACAACAGTGTAAAACAGCAGTGCTCATTGCAGGTTTTGTTGGCAGAGACATGCTCTTTAGCACAGATTATAAGATTACATTAAAGTCAAAACAAAGGGACAAAACTTGATCAGCTTCCCATAAATGATCGAGGCCCTTGCCAAGAGCAGACTGTGAAACCAGATGAGTGAAAGGTCAGGCTGGTGTCTCACAAATCTGAAAGGCGGAGCAATGTCTCTGCAGTTTCCACTTGGCATCTTAAGGTGCAAATTTGTTATCTTGTGTTATGAGTATTAAATACACACAGAGCGGATAAGAAGACACACATTCACACCTTTCCTGCTGCGCAAATCCTTACTTGTCACTTTGAGTATCAGGTAAACTATTCTCTGACTTGCAAAATGTAAAATGTTTGATATCACAATAATTAAGTAAGATGGAGAATTTTTATCACAGCTATTACTTTTCCCGCTAGAAATGTAAACAGTCTCAGGCACAATTAATATAATAGATTTTAGTCACTCATCAAAATGCTGATTGGCTTTTTGTCTAGGCTATTTTAAGTTTTCTGGACATTATTCTTATTTAGTAGTAGAAAATTAAACTTTTTTTCAATGAGTTAGATTGATTAATTTACCTGACAAAACCCAACAAATTTTAAACCAGGTTTAGACACAAATACGTCTTATAGAGGCAGAATTTTTATCCTTCACTATTTAACACTGTTGTTAAGAATAAATAGTCTTTTGAATGAAAGTTTGCTGAAAGTTTGTATGAGCTCTAGGGTAGCCTATAATTAACTTTTTCATTGATTAAGGCAGTGGTTTTATTTTACAACCCTGCTGGTTTCACTGTAAAAAACAACAACAAAATAAACAAAAACAAAAGGTGGCGATGGTGGGGGATGCAGGGGTTGGCCAACACAAAAAAAGGTTAAGACATAAAAAATAATTAGTTTCCCCAAAGTCAATCAGCTAGTCAATTAGGTAACTTTATTTGGTCATCAGTGACCCTTGATTACCATAAGCATTTCAGTGACAGAATATGTTGCTGGAGGTTAGTAAACTTAGCTCAACTTTTTGAGTTACTTATTAGGGAAAACCAAGTAATGGGCTAAACAGTTAGACAATCTTGTCAGACGCTCCAGAGATTCGCAATATCAGTAGGGCGTAGACTTTCTCATAACCTCCATAATTTGATAAAATACAAACTTGAAAGCAGCAAAAAAAATTGGATCTTTAGAATAAATGCAGCTAAAGAGATTTAGAGAAACAGCCATGGGATTCTGTCTTTTAACTAGATAATGCAAATTCGTTTTCCTTCATGGGGGAAATGAGTTTCTCAAGAGGTGCAGCTGGTAAAGGAATCAGATAAGACAAAGATACTATGGGAGTATCTAACTCTTCCATGACTCAATTAGCATTCTGATGAGCATAATGCCATTTTGAAAGAGAGTGAGGTAATTCCAAGCATGAGACATTCAAATGACTCTGAGTCATTGCTGGAGTGAAAATACATATTGTCTCTGATTAAAACAGCTGAATGGTTTTATAAAACCATTTTCTGAAATATTCTATAACCGTATTATGAACAACTTGGATTCCTGTCTCAACTTGGATAATAATTTAGCAATGTGAGGCCATAAAGCTTTAATAACTCTAGCAGAGCACCTTTGGCAGATGATAAATATTCACATCATAGTTGTGCAACCAATAAATCTGCAGCAAATATGTGTTGCCATTATGCCAATCTGGACCAAAATTACACCTTGTTGAATCTATGCCAGGATGAATTATTAGAATTTCAATAGAAAAAGCGGGCCAGCCCAGTACTGAGAATGTGTTTCAGTAAGGTTAGATAGACACAAAATAATTAAAAACTCCAATAAATATGACATTATACAAATAGAGCAAAAAGACGAAGTTTAATTTTCTCAATTGCATGGTGTTTTCACAATAAAACAGAGGTTGCAACAAGTGATTTTGTGTATAGTCATTTGTTCATTTTGGTATTGGTCACTAGCTTTTCTGATCATAATTCTACAATCAGTACTTAAATACATATATTGCCATTATGAATTTCTTTGTTCTTCACATCATAGAAGCTGATATGAAGAGATAACAAACAGTGTGTAGGTCAAGAACCTATGCGTAGTTGCAGAACTAAAAGGGGCGAGGCTAATAACTTGTAGCATTCACCTGAGCAACATTTATAAGAAATATCAGGTATTTCCACCCTATTTGAATAAAACCTGTTACAGTCCTAATACTGACTGTCCAAATGCCCTTTAAACGATGCACTTTAAATAAAACTTGTTATTGTCCATTCTTAAGAAGTTATCTCCAGCTCCTGATTAATGTCTTGCTCAAATGAGATGGAGACCAGAAGATCCTGCAGTGTTTTTGTTCTGTACACACATCTAGAAATAACAGCCTAGAAAGTCACCCTTGTTCCCCAGTTCTGTATCACTCCTAAAGCTCTCTTTCATTATCAATTTGTGGCTTCAATTTGTCACTTCCTCCCAAGGTAGATCAGGCATGTATGGACGGATCAATTTTAACCCCCAATCTATTTGTGAGGTTTCTAATAGGTTTTATCTATTAAAGACATTTTAGTTGATGAAATTAAAGTATGTTTTTTACAGAGGCTAATAAGAGGAGTTATTGGTGCCTTGCAGAGTACTCAGTTTTTTTTTCCTACAGAAAGTGCTTCTGGCTCAATGCATCTCTGTTTAGTTGTGCTTGTATCTGAAAAGAGCCACTGATAGAGCTATTCCTGCATTAATTTCAGGAATAGCTTTGTCCCAGACCTGACAAATGACCAGTCACACTGATCACAGTTCAGTGTGGAGTTTCTTTCTAGTGGAGAAGAAGTGGGTTTTCTCCGCTGTCAGCACATCACTGAATTTTAAGAAGTGTTGCAAAGTCAACAAGATACAGATACAATCTGATCCACTTCATTAAGCATAACTGTTTACCAGTTGTAATTATTTAATTAACTCCATCTGTCTGCATGGCATTACAATTTTAATCAAATCAAACTGTATCGTTTTTATCATTGAGTTGCTTTGGAATAACTTGAATTAAATGGGAGTCTACGTAATTATGTATCAACTGAACCCATTTGTCTTATAAAGCACATTGATATGAAATTGGTTGTGAATTGGTACTGAACAATTCAGCTGAATTGAACTGACCTCTAATAAAAGTAGTTAGACACACGTTTGAGGCCTAGGAACCAAAATAGAAAGTCCAGTACAACACTGTTTGAGGGAACTGGCTTTCACTGGCTTTTTTTTGCAGATTCCGAAAAAAGTAGGAGGGGCGTAAAAAAAAAAAGTATTACAAGATCTTTGAAAATCTAACATAACCTATATGCAAGAAGAAAACATTTGTGTTTACGCATACGTAAATAAACAAAGACTTATTTTCTCTAAACATGTTTGTGTTGGTTCCATGCATTTATGACGTCAACTGTAAGCAGAAAGCAAAATGTCAGGAAGGTTTGCATTAGTCAGCAGATGCAGTGGACCACCTCATTAGTCACTCTGACACCCTCTTCTGGCCCTGGCTTTATTGATGAGACCAAGCTCAACAGCTACCCCTCTCTTAACACACACAAACACAGACGCTGATCCTCCTCTAAAAGCAACAGGAGACTGATTCAGTAGCTCAGGTGGAGAGGCCAGTACTGTGGCTGTGTATGGGCTAGGAGCTGCTGCGTGTCCAGAAAATTAACATCCAACAGAGCAGAAAATGTCTCCGGTTTAACGGATGTTTATTTGCAGGTGGAGTGCACAGGCAATCCAGAAACAAACATTTCCACAACAACAGATTTGTGCAGGTTGTGAATGGCAGGGCATGGTCATAGGGTTCCAAGTGTGTCACGGCAATGAGCTCAGAGCCGTTTATGGCCTCAATGACTCTGACATTTAGCAGGATGCTGCAATTTATCAGCTTCTCAGTCTGACTCAAAAACAAACACACACAAAGTCATTTAAAGCATTAGGCCCAATAGTTTTACACCCCATAACTTTGTTTGTGTGCATTGTTAGATGAATGCTGTTTGAGTCGATGCCCTTATAAAAATAGCTTGCAGAATTTTATGATGAAAACTAATCAATGCATCATAAATGCTCAGAATCTTCTTCCTATAGCACTCAATCAATGACAATTTACAGTTTTTAAACAGGATACAATAACAACCTGAATGCTGCATATTGATCAGTCATTTACTTAGTAAATGGCAGCATTTCTGCTTTTTTAAATCTGTTAGTACCAATAATCCTAACTGCCAGTAATCTCAAAGCAAATATTTGATTCATTTTGAATAGAGCGCAGTTATGTGCTTCACATTTATAGCCTTAACCTCAAGGCACTTTATCTCCACCCAACAAAGAGTAAGTCTATTTGCGGGACGTAGTTAAAGTAAGTAGGAGTGCTCTTCACATGCAGAGTCACTGTTTCAGTTGATCCTGGAAGTGTATTGCTGCTAACCACAGGGGGAGTTAGAGACAGCAGTAATGCCATAATCTGTTTCTCCATCGCCTCTAATGTTTTGTTTCAGTAAGGCGCTTTCAACTTCCTCTTTTTCTCCACATTTCTCCATGTTTCTTTTCTCAGTGATGTTTTGAAGTCTGAGCAGTGGCACAGTCATTACTGAAAGAGAATATCTTGATGGCTGCTCTTCCCAGAAGAGTAGTCAAGAAACAAAAAAAAAAAGAAAAGATGTATGGAGAAAAAAGTGTTATTTCTCTACAGTTATTATATGAAATGTCTAGAAGAGATACTTTGGAGAGAGTGGACCTGCTTTCAGAAGCACTTGCAGGTTTTAAGCCCATAGAATCAGACGTTTCAAGTTAAGCCGTGATCAAACATTTACCCACACAGCTTAAAATAGAAATGGATCCATTTCCAGATTCATTTGCCAAGTCTCATAAACATGCATACATGCACACACACACACAGCAAATCACAACCAGATAAAAGACATGTGTGCTCTTACCCGAGCGTTGTCATAGTAACGATGGTGTACCAAAAGGAGGCTGGGATGCTGGTGAATTTGCTGGAGGTTGAACCCTTCTCTGCGTAGAACATGACAGTGGCAAAGATAATTATGGCCATGGTGAGGGAGAAGAGCAGGAACCCCAGCTCCGAGGCACAGCTCTTCAGCGTGTAGCCCAGGATGCGCAGGCCCTGCGAGTGACGGGAGAACTTAAAGATACGGAACACCCGGAAAACCCGCAGCGTCACAAAAGCCCCGCTCACGTCCTCATTGTCAGTCATCACCAGCCCGATGTAATAGGGTAGGATGGCCACCACATCAATGATGCTCATGACAGATCTCATGAAGCGGTAGCGGTTGGGCGCAGCAAACAGGCGCATCAGGTACTCCACCGTGAAGATCATCACGCAGGCAGTGTCCATGCAGAAAAAGGCCACAGTGTAGCGCTCGCCACATGGCACTTCCTTCATGTTGGGCACTGAGCCGCAGGGCACTGTCTCTACCACGTTGGTGATGACAGAAACAGCAATGAAGAAACCAGTGACATAGTAGAAGACCAGAGCCATCGTGGAAGTGTGAGGGTTCTCAAATGCACGCCACATGGTTTCCCTGAATGTCATGTTGGGCAGCTTGGCATCTTTGTTGTCCTCCTGGTCGTCCATGAGGCGTTCTGCATTCTCTCTCTTCCTGTCCTTGTACTCTTCATAGCAGCAGTCCCCAATGATCTCTGGGACAATGCCAAAGAAAGCTAGCTCCTCATCATAAGAGGAGATGCACTCATATCGTGGATAGTGGAGCTTGCCAGTGCGGTAGAAGTTAAGCACACTACGGAACACATCAGGGTCACGGTCAAAGAAGTATTCTTTGGTGTCCTCGTTGTAGAAGAACTCCTTCTCCGAGCTGCCGAGTAGCGTGTCCGGATAGCGGTCCAGGGTGTTCCTCCAGGTCTGGAAGCGCCGTCCACTGACATTGAGGATTATGAGCTCGTCCTGCCTCTTGTTCTTTTCAGTGGGGGCGACCGGCATGGGCAAGTTGGCCACAGGCATCCAGCCGATCGCCGCTGCCCGAGCAAACGGAAGCCATGCCGCTACTCCCGCTGCCATGATGGTTTCGGCTCGGGGCGCAGGGGGAAACAGGTCAAACACCTTCACAACCAGCTTGACTTCAGCTTCTTCACCATCTGTGATAAAAACATGGAAGAAATCGATGAGGGTGGGAATCACTTACTTAAACAATAATGTTTCAACTGTCAAGGGGAGGAGGGGGAATTTTGATATTCTGATATTAAAGTAACAGAGATATTACAATATAAACAAAATCACAAGCTAATTAGGAAAACAAACAACACATACAACATTTTAATAATTTATTTTAATATGAAATTAGTTACTTAAGGAGTGACAGAAATGAAGTTCATCATTAACTAGATGAGAGCTACATTCTTAGACACAGTTTTGATTAGCACAGTGGGTTTCAGTGCAGAGACAGATTGCACCTTCAATAAGAATCATCTCCCTTCACTTCAAGGTTATCTTTCTCTTCTCCTTCCTGTAGAGCTGCAATAAGAGAGAACCTCCTCAGGTTATAATTAACTGCATCTCACAGATAAATGAATGCAAAATGAAAAGCAAATTAAATTACTAAATTGGCTTTTTTTTTTCGTATCTCTAAAACTTTGACTTTGTTGAAGGTCTTTTTCGGGGTAGATCAAAAACCTGTTGATTTCCAGCTCAAAGAAGTAGAGAGAGCAGAAGATGCAGCTTAAATGTTAAGATCAAACAAACTATTTAATGAACATTAAATGAAACCACATTAATTTGACACCCGGAATGTTAATAATTATAAACTGCGCTTCTGAATCTGCCGGTGCAATGAGTCAAAGAGACACAGAGAAGATGGAGAGTAATATCTTCTTGTTTGCGGATGAATGTTGACCGCTTTCGGTCAGTCAGGCTCAAAACTCACCGATTCAAAATTCTCCATCCAAAGAAACACGACCGCCTCTCCGAACTGTTAAGTTTCAACCAGCTAGGGTTTTTTTTTAAATTACTGAATACGTGTCTGGAAAAAAAAAAAGATGGTAGAGAAGTTATTAAGCTAAAAGAAGGACATTTCTACTTAGAAGGGAAGGAAAGCGGAAAAGTAGCGTTGAGCAACGTACCACAGTCGTTTTCTATCAGTTTCCATGATGCGGGAGGAAAAACGATGAGCGGAGTCCGCCGTGAGGACCGCGTTACCTTGGCTTTTCGGGATGAGTGGTAGGAAGAGACGGAGGAGGAGGAGGAGCGCCCTTCCTCTCTCTCCTCCCACCTCTCTCTCCCTTTCTGCGCAGGGTAGGTTTGTGAACCTAACTACAGTTGGTTCAGGAAATATGTTACTAAGTTGTTGTTTTTTGTCATAATCCTTTGGACATTTTAGCTTTTCTGTTTTAGTCTTTATTGTTTTCAGATATCAGTTCATTTCCTGTCTTGGTTCAGTTATTCTTCTCCTTTCGTTTGCTTGCTTGTTTTGTTAAGGCTCCTATATGGCCTAGTCGGCATACTGTGGAATATTTTAATTTAGCAGTGGCATTGAAACTGATTACAGGTGATGAGAAGATGGGTGGAACCAAATATAGAGCAATGGTGGATAAAACTCAGTTAGAGACTGTAAAAGACTTGAGACATTGGAGGAGGTTAACTTTCCAGGAGGAAAGCAACGTTAAGAATATAACTAAAGAATGGCTTGGATGAAATCATATGTTTGTTTTAGAATGGCTCAGTCAATGTGCAGATCTAACTCCAATTGGAAAGCTTTGGCATTGCTTATGAATGGCTGCTTATGAATTCCAGCAAAATATGGGAAAATTTTCTATTGTGGAAAGCTAGTAAACACATATTCTAAAAAGTCTTATGGTTTTTAGTGTAAATTAATGTTTTCTACAAGTTATTGACTAAGAGTGATGTATACATATCACATATATGCACTACTTGCCGTTGGTACGTGACATAAAATTCAAATAAAAAGCATTCAATTTGTGTCCGTAATGAAAATAAAAGTCAAACGGTTGCATGCAAAATTATAAATTAATGTGATGATGTCAGCCTTTCTTATTGACGTACACAGCACTTTGGTTGCCTCTGTTTTTTAAACCACTTTATAAAGAAATAAATGAAAGAATGTGCAAATCACTGTAAACAAAGGTGAATTATGTACAGTACATACATATACCTTGGTGGGACAACAGTGGTAGGAGTCTGTCCTGTAACTGGTGGGTTGCTGGTTCCTCTCTACTAGATAAAGTGCTATACAAGTACAGGCCTTTAGCCAGTTACCTTAATTCATATTCAGATGCAGTTGATATTAATGTCTGCATTCCCAAATTAATTGGAGCTTTGCAAAGCAATATGCAGTCCTAATTGAGTCAACAGGGATCCTACCAGAATATCAATAGCGAACAGCTTACATACAGACTGCAGTGAAATCATTTTGGTCACATGCATTTGCATGTGGTCCATATTAAAAATCAGTGCTACTGTCCAAACTATATTTTCACCATAAAGTCACTGGTTTATAGACTAATGTTTGAAAATGACAAATTGCAAGTCATTGTTACTTAGACACTCAATAACACGCATTCCCTTGCCCACATAAACTCAGACACTCTTGTTTATGCTTCTGTGGTCCTCTATAACTATCCTCAGAGGCAGCTTTTTCTTCTTTTCTTTCGACTCAATCTAGTCCCTGACCGTAAACTGCCCTTTTGCAAAAATAGAAAATGGACAAAATTACTCTTCCTTGTGAAAAATATATCAACTCGTTAAACTCAAACTAGATGTCACAAGAGGAGGAGTTGAAAATGTACAAACACAATGATCACTCCTCAAACACATCAGGTCACACACAGGACAGACATTGGCCTTTGCAAAGAAACTGTAAGAGGTTCCAATAGCTTAAATGTCACAGAATAACAAGGTGGGCTGTATTTTACGGTCAACTGCCCCCTGTAATTATCTGTAGACTCTAAGGGGACATTAAAATCGTAACTCCTTTGTGCATTTTTAGCTACAAGAAACAGGTGTGTTCAGTGGAGAATGCAAAAGGGTCTCAGAAGAGCTCTGAGAAACAGAGTTTTCTATGATGCAGTTGATAGCACTATCACTTTACAATAAGCAACATTCCTGTATGAATGTCAGATAGGAGGTCTTTCTTTGAGCAGTTAGCATGTTTATTTTTTTTTCTATATTTGGGTTCCCTTCACAGTTTTAAAAAACAAGTGGAGAGGTGATTTTAAATTGACCATAGGTGTGAGTGTGAATTCTCATGACTTTTTTAGAAGTTGAATGAACTCCTACATTGTAAAGGAGACACATTATTTCAGCTTAGGGAAGTTATTTAATGTACAGCTGACCCTTCATTATTTTCCACATTATAAAGTTCATAGCATAAACTGCTTGTCGACACTGCATTGTTAATGCTACATTTGATCCATTTAGCAATCCTTGCAAACAGACCTATTCTGCTTCTGGTTGCCATCATCTGCCTTTTTTGTTAAGCTTTACATGTCTCTTTAAGCTTTACAGGTATTGAGACAGCTCCACCGTATTGCCAAAAGTATTCACTCACCAACTAAAGCCATTTTAGGGAGGCGTTCCAAACATATCAATAGTTACGGTTGTATAAAATCATGTATCCAGACATAATAACTGCTTCTACAATATCAAGTTGCCAGGAGAACACAGCTTGCCTGGGGATTAAAATGCAGGTGTGTTTTTCAAGTGTTGAGCCTAGAATTAATGTAAACAGGGTTCTGAGTACATCAGCATACCAAGACATGTTGAATAATTTGGTACTTAAAACTCTATTGCAACAGGGAATGGTCCTCTTGCTGCTACAATGCAACAGCAAGTAAACCATCTTGCAAGATCTACACAGAACACATTTTGGATGAATTAGTTAATACTGCAAGCGAGGCAGTCTTGTCCAACGTTGGAGTCTGGCCACACAAATGCAGTTCTAGAAGAGTGGTAAATCATTTCTATGAATACATTCCTAAACCTCAAGGAAAGCCTTCTCATGAAAGCCAAGGCTATTAGAACTTTAACGGCAGCTCTGACATCATGTAAAACCTGATGGATTAAGAACTGGATGCCACTCACTCACATTCATAATACACAATATGTGTAAAGACAGCGAGAAAATATTTTTGGCAAGATAGTGTGTGTCTGCAGACTGAGAGTTAACCTGCCACAGCTTGGCTGGTTATCACTCTTGTTTATACCATTGGAATCCTTTCAGATTCCAATGTACTGTCTTGGTATTACTGTAGGAAAAAAGTAAAATGCATTAGTTTGACCTGAATGTGTATTTCAGGACCAACATGTAAAATGAGTGTGAGGCAGTACTAAAAGAATAATTCATGATTTTATTTTAATGTACCCCTTAAACCTGGAAATAAATGTATTAAGATTATTTCATATTAGGATTTTATGAAAAGTCTCCTGATATTTCTGAGCCTGATCCAAGTTCAAACCCTTATGAAACTGTTTCCATGCTGGGAATAACTGAAGAATGATTCAGTCTAATGTGAACATTGGCCAACTGCTATTGCTAGACCATTTTCCATCTTATTGGTCCAAGAGATAATTTTAATTTGTAAATTTATTTTTGATTCAACCAAAGAATCTCAGAGTTTATCCTCAGTGAGGTATGAGCCTCCTTAACCAACAAAGTTTTGATAATCCCATCAACTCCTACTATGCAGTGCTTTGACTTTCAAGAAGCAACTTCTCATACATTTCTTTCAAAGAACTAGAAACATAAAGTAGAATGTAAGACTCAGGTGATTTCAAATTGTTATTTTTTTTTTAGCAATAAACACACACACACACTGACACAGATATATAAAACACACATTCAGAGTTTTTGGTATAACACACACCTCTCAGGCTTTATCCTAAAGGGTTTTGTTTTGACATTTCCCTCGTTTTATATAAATGCTTTTTGCTGACTTCTTGAGATCAATTATTCATGAATAGCCTTTTACTGTTTACCTAATCCCCATTAGATGTCTAAAATCTTCTTTTGGGGATTAATTCAGTGACTGTGATAGAGTTTATCTATGGTTTGCCAAATACTGATTTGACATCCCTTCTGTCTAATGTTAAGCAAGACAGGTAACAACAGGGGAAGTTCAAGATGATCTCCTGGCCACTATCCAGCACACAAAGGGACCAAGACAATAGGTCCTGCACTTATTCCGAACCTTTAAAATGTTATAATTTTGTTTACTTATACCAGGAATCAGAGTAGAAACAAGTTTTGTGCAAAAGAAGGCTGTTTCTCAGTCAGCATATTATCATGTACTGTATGTCTTAGGTGAGCTGCAGTAAGTACAACAGGGTGACTATATTTTAATTTCCAAAAAATAGGACGCTTGGCCCAGTCCAGAAATAATTCAATAAAACATTGAACATTGGTATGGGCCAAATTTTGTCATTTTTAAGCATATGGGATAGAAATTAACCAATCATACAAACTAGGCTGGATTAATAAAAGTCTATATAGAAAACTGACCTGTAATAATAAAAGCTCATTCTTTAAGTCGATCCTGACAAAAATTACGCAAAAGTTTGAAATTATTTTCGATGTAATAACAAAAACAAAAAGCAGGAGTCTGAACACAACTTTATGACTAAATCTGGGTAATATACTCAAAACCAGAAACTATGTATTTTAGATTACTTTACTCACTGTGGAACATAAATTTAAAATTTTAGTTAGGTAATAACATTTTAAGAGGATAACATTTTCACACCAAAATTAAACATCTCAGCAGAACAGAAGGTGATACGACGTCCTTTCTTTCTTTGGAAGAAGTAGACAGGAAAGAAAAATAACTGGAGTTACTGTCGTTTCAAACACTTCTGACATTTCAGCAGAAACATACACTTTGCACCAGCTTCATGTCACCCCAACACCTTTGCTGTACATTGAACAGACACAGTTTTCCCTTAATCTTTCACAGTCAGAGTTGAACAGAGAGCGAGAGAGACACAGCCTGTGTCTACAGAGTGTAGGTTTCAGTGCATTACACGAACAGGCACATTCATACCACAGCTTTTACTTTACAAGGTTAGGAATGAGACCACATGATTTCCTCTTCTCTGGCAGAACTTTAGTATCTTCCAGTGAATGCCACAATCTAATCTTCCCATGCAGATGGACAATAATATTCCTTTCATGTCACCGTCAAAAGGCTTAACGTCGAAACAGATCAGTGTAAATCTCGACTATGCTTTTTACATTTAGATTAAAGTTTAAGGACTGTGTAAGTGGTTCAATCTTTACTTATCCCACATATATAGAGTTGAAACCAGTCATACATTCACTGGAAAAAAAAAAAAACATATATATTTTTTCCTCACTGTCTGAAGCTAAATTGGACGAAACTTATCTTATTATGGACCAGTTAGAATCACTACAATTATTTGCTAAATGACAACAAACATTTTATCTTTTCAATTTTCTTCAAATTCAGACGTTTACGTGCATTTGGTCAGCATTTTGCATAGGTCACAATCAAACCTTTATACAATGATTTAATTGTCTATTTCTGATTTAACTTGCCATGTGCATGCACAAAATATAATTCTTTTCTCTCTAGATTTGGGTTGGCCACCTTAATCTTCACTTTCAGTTCCTCCTGTATTTGTGCTGGATCTTAAAGATTTCAAGGAAGGATTAATTAGGTGTATTCAGTCGTCTTCTCTGTACCAATGTTCCTTGTACATATGCAAAATCCATCAAGCTACTTAATCAAGGAGCACACAAATCATTTTGCAGATGTTTGACTAATGGAAATCCATCAAAATAAGACAGGAAAGAGGGATTCAGGTCACTGATTGTGTATGTGACACCTAACTGAGCGAAAGAATAAAAAAAAACACTGCAAGCTACTTTTTGCATAATCAAATTAATCTCTCTTCAAGGATGTCATCTTCCCTTTTCATTGGTGTGAAGAGTGTGAGAACTTTCTTGAATGATGATTGCTTAAGTAGTTGGGACTGCAGTGCATCTTAATGCCTGCTGATGATGAGAAGTAATCACTGAAGGTTAATAAGGTTGTACAGAACTAATCAGGTTTGTTGGTGCTTCTTTGGCTTTTATTAATAAAGGGAGTGAGGAAAGATGGATGGAACGCAAATTCTGCAATAAAGTGCAAGAGAACAACACATAAAAGATTGCTATTTTCAGGGGCATTTCAGATGTGCTTAGCAGCTGTTTTATATACGCTAAAATCCAGGAAGGAAAAGTTTTTACTTTTACAAAAAGTCACAGTCTGAGCCAGACTTTAATTGTATTATATTAAGTTCATTCACAGCCTGTAAGATTTGAAGCGAGGATCTTGTCAACAATGCATTATACACATTTTATTGTTTAATTTCTCTCATTGAAAATACTGTAAATTGGCAAAATCCTCTCAGATTCTGACTAAAATAACAATATTTTATTTTTCATAACAATGAAATATATTTTATCGTTGATTCTTGTTTTGGATGTGACATTTTCATTTTGTTTAACAGATTGTACAAAGACATTAAAAGCTTTTGTATACTTTTCGTGCTTTCTATGGCCCCAATTATTGAGCAGTTACATTTTAAGCTCTTCTGCTCGTTCAATAATGACAGAAAATGGCTTGAATAACACAAGGAGCAATGCAGAAGTCATTTTGTCAACAATACTGCTCCTATATATTTTTAGAATGAGTAATTGGAACAAACATACATAGAGTTGCCATTTGGCTCACACAAAAAGTGTTCTCTGATTTATGTTGGATATAGGTTTATAGTCACTGACCAGTTCTTACTGTGCAAGGAGTGACTTTGGCAGGATCTGCTGTAACTCAGTCAGAGCTGGCTATTGCTTTGTAGTGGAGGAGACATAATAATGACTCCTATGTGTTGCAGCAGACAGAGTAATGGTCTAAGGTGGCGAAGAGGGAAAGGCTTGGCACCTCACACTGTCACTAGTAGAGGAGGAGATAGAGAAGATGCCACATCATACACAGAAAGGATGGTAACATGAGCCAACGAGCCAAACACTTGCATTAACTGTCTTTAGCATAAGGCTGTTGTGTAATGTAAGTAACTTTGTGTGAGTTCTTATTTATATGAAGTACAACATAGCATATTAGCTTAGGTAATGTGGTATGTCATACTTCAGTCATGTGGGAATTGAGTCGAATGAGAACATAAACCGACGTGTTGCATCCAAGGCTTAAGAGTAAATTTTGTGCTGCAACGGAAAAGACACTGTCAGCTTTAAAATTAAAGGATTTGAAGTTTACGCTCTTCAAAGATGTACTGCAGATGACAGACAGACAGACAGACAGACAGACAGACAGATAAATGGCCCAATTTTCTTTGTGTCTAGCCATCCATTGCCTTGTGTCCTGTCTACTGATTGGCCAAGGGCAGTCTCATGTGCATGAACATGACATTGGTTCAGCAGAGGACCATTTCTATTTGTAGACCTTCTTCAAACCTGAGGACAAAGGCATACTTTTTAATATGGCTTCCCTCTCTGTGTGGATAAAAAGAATATGACAGCATCTACTTCACTTGCTGAAGATATCTTGACCTGAAATTACTGTGTTAAACTATTTAATGAAACAGAAGGATAGCTGTTCAGATTAATAAATGCGTTCATTCTTGAAGTCAAGGGCAGACTTTTACCAATCTCACCAGAGACAATTTATTTAATGACTTTCAATGCTGACTTACATAAGCTACAATATCTTCTTCCTTTTTCCAAAATACCTTCCTAAGGCACATAAACACTTCCCGTTTTTCCTACATCTCATCCCCCATGGTCTGATCAGTGCATGGAGAGCAACCTAATCCCTTTATCCTGCAGGAAATATACTTTATCACATCTTGGCATGTTATCAGTTACACCAGGCTAGGACAAACTTTGCCGACAGGAGCATTAGGGATTTGTGGGGTCTAATTAAGAGAACAGGGTAAACTACCCCTGGCTCATCAAGTGAATGAGCTCAACCCACTTGCTCTCAGATGGCTTATTTTAATTAAGTGAAATAAAGCACTTTGTAAAAGGAACATGTCAGTCTTGGAATGGAATGTTGCTAATCAATGTGAACATAAATGTTGAGGATATATTCACTTAAAATAAGTTAAGTTGAATTAAAATCATTTTCTTTGGTTGGTGTGTTTCTGCAATTCTACTTTGATTTTTTTAAAAGTCATTCTTCAGAGATGGAGGTCTTCTGAGTTTCTGCTTATTTTCAGATTTAAAAAAGTATAAGGATATACAGTACAGACCAAAAGTTTGGACACACAGTTGTGTCCAAACTTTTGGTCTGTACTGTAAGTTGAATGTATATTGCAAGGATTCTTCCACAAATGGTTGCTTCATTAGGTTGGACATGGAATATCATTGTGTTCGTCCTTTTCCTCCTCTTCACAGACGTCTTTACCTCCTCTACTCCTTGTCATCCTTCTTACTTACTTATTTACTCCTTTCATATTGTTTTTGCAGTACCTCTCTTTACTTGATTTAAACAGTTGTGCTGAAAATTTGACTCTTCACCTTTCTTTTGTTTTCATTCTGGGTCTTATGCTCTCTCTAACAAAGGCTCACTCCAAGCACAATACTGAGAAAAACATTGCTTGAAAATGTTTATTGATCTGGATCTGAGCCAAAGTAAGAGGATGCCAGAAAGCCAATATGTTTGTAGAAAACAATCGAGTCATAGAGGGGATACACCATTCAATAGTCTTAACCTGATCAATGGAGACAAGACACTGTGACCTGTATAAAAGCAAAACATTTCCAGCTGCAGGTTAGGTTCTGTTGCTTCATACATTTAGAATGATCTTTCTATTGAGCTGCATATATGAGCAGTCAGCTGTGACTATAATGGAGATTCAGGGCTTTCATTTGTTTTTCTGACTGAAGGGGAGCCTAGTCTAACATCTGTTCTATAATAGATTAGATCCATTACTTATTTGAAAACTTTATATAAACCCATTAACATTGTATTTGAACAATGAAATGAATATTACAGCTCTAGTTATTTCTGAAATGAACTGCTGTTGCTTTTGATTTTTTTAAAAATGAAGAATTTAAACAGCATTGGCTTTTATTGATAATGTTTTACATCTTGACTACTTATATTTTAAAATGAAAAGTCAAGATATAAGTTGGAGCTGAAAATCACCCTCAAATTGCTAGTACTGTAATTTGATAATTGAACATCCCAGGTTGAGTATTCAAAGTGGATGAATCCCTTTACAATCAGAGGTAATCTCATTCACATTGAGGCATAGAGTTTGTTTTTTTAGTTCTAGGTCTGTTTCCTGCTGAAAATGCACTTTCAGTGCAAAACTTAAAGAAAGAGAGAGTGAGAAATTAGTTGTGCGTTGGAGAGGCTCTTTTGAGGCCTCATTACCATAAATCAGACATACATCAAAAACAATTCAACATTGGGACCAAGCATCCTTGAATTTATGCAGTTTGCTGATTCAGTAAGTCTGCATATTATATGCATGATTGAGGGACACGAGAGACGAAGCTTTCTACTTGAAATCCTAAACTTTTATTTAGAAAAAATATTCTAATACTGCAAAAATGGTTTATAGTTACCATGTAGAAAATGACTGACGATAAAATAAAATTTCAAGCAACTGCTTGATTTGTCCCATGTTCATACTCCTAACATGTTTGATTGAAAAGGACAAAAATAGGTATTTTGGCAGCTTTTCAGCTGTATTCAACAACACATTGATCATTATTTCCTCTCATTTCATTTCTGCCTCTTCAAAAGTCAGATAACAGCCTTCTTTGTGAAGTGAAGGCTGTTTATTTGGGAGAAAATGTCAACGATGGCCAACCCACAAACACATGGTGCGTCAGAAGCTGTAAAAACACCTTACTTTCAGCAAGCCAGACAGAACCAAAACAAGAATGTGTGATATGTAGTTATTGATCACCACTGTCACACTGAGGCTGGAAAGTACAAAACCTTATCTTTCTTTCATTACGCCAATGAATAAGATGTGTCAAACAGCTTCGGATACCAGTTATTTGGATGGAAGCTGTCGATGGTGATGACATCCACTCTGAAACGTGATGTGCCTCAGCTTGTCCTTAGAAAATTAAGACATTTTATACAGACATGCTCCGAATCACTGACACAGACGGCGATCTATTTGTGGTATATGTATTTTGATAACTGAAATGGGCTACAGACCATGAAACAGCTGTGTCTTGACCTGCTAGGAAATGTTTGTGTGTGTGCGCGTGTGCACGTAGACTTGTGTGTCTGTTTTTACATGTGTCTGTATGTGTTTGTTTGTGTGCTTTTGCCCTGTCACACAGTAATTACAAGACACACCTGATGCTCTTCTCGTTCTAAAAAAAGAACATCTTGTTAGGTTAGTCTGTAAGGAAACTGCCAGTGTAGCCTTTAAATAGACTTCCTAAACCTATTTGCTTCCAATGTGCTGTCACTGTCAAAAAGGCTTGGAAGGAGAATGTGATTATGATCTCCGTCAAAAGCGTTTAGAGCATTCTGGGTAGATTATTAATCAGTTGATTTGCCTTTAAGCAGACATCAGACAAACTTCTTCTCTCCAACATCAAAGGAAAGGCTGAAATAATGCATCAGTGTTCATTGCAGAGGAACACACACACACGCACGCCCCCACACACGCACACAAAGATAGCAGTCCCTTTTTGAAAAGCAATGTTCAGAATGAATGCTTGCTCCTGTACAAACAAGTCCTCTATTGTTATAAATGACCACCTCCTGCATGTCAGCATAACTCTGTTTGAATCATGTACACATTTTGCATGTTTTACATTTAGTACGACTCATTTTCCCAAGCATTTTTGCTGCTGGCACAAGCAGACTTCACAGGTAAACATGGAATTTGATCCGCCAAAACAGGCTTCCATTCCGGGACACTCATCAAAATGGCACTGGGGAAACAGGGACTTAATTAGTTCCTCCCAAAGCTTAAAGCCCACGCTGCATATCCTTTGAATTCACATTTCAATAAAAATCAATGGTAGGCTCCCCATGTGAGCAGAATGGGCCATTTACTTTGAAGCAGATTTCACTACAGCTGTCATCGTTTGTCGATTTAAATGGGGAGGAAGATAAAGAAGAAAAAAAAAACAAGAAAGAAACTTGATACACACAGAGACAACTTGAAAGCCGGCAAGCAAAACTAGGTGAACATAAGTTTGTACAGTATGTGGAGCTCAGAATGATGCATTACATTTTATGTATGTAAACATTTCTGTTAAACTATGTTGAAGAGAAGGGGCAAAATTTGTCCTTTTATAGCACTTTACCTCAATGTGATGTCTTCCTGCACTTCCTCCTACTAGGATGTAAGCTTGTACAGTTCTATGTTGTACCTTGTTCCTTGTCCAACTCCATCAGCAGTTATTATCACCAGCAAATCCTTATGTAACGTGATAGTATCATCCACTAAGTATCATCAACTAAGCCTAAAAAATACCTAGTATCTTCAGTCCGATTCTTTGAAAAATGATAATAACATTTAACTTTCCTTTGGAATCTATAAAGTATTTTTGAATTTGAATTTAGAATGTCGGACTCCCCTCGTGTGTTTAATCTGTTAATAGTTTAGACTTTTCTGCTTCCGCTGCTCAAAAGAGTTACTATCACTGACATTAACAATGACCTATTCACTGAGTGGTTTAATTTTCTAATCACACAGTTCTCGAAATTACAGTAATGATACGAGCAAAACATATAATCAAGTTCAGTAGCTATCCATATAGTGTAGTCATAAAACCCTTAGATATTCTCTCTTTTTCTCATCACCTCCTCATCTGTTTTTCCTCTGTTTAATTAATGGTTTTCTTTTACGATGCGAGCCATTTCCACCAGTTTTTTTTCTCCTTTTCCTTTCCTTTTTCTTCAGTTTGATCTGGTTTCAAAACCCCTCCTCCATTTCCACTTTCATCTGTCACCTTCCCTCTCCTGCATGGTCTCAACCCCTCTTCATCTGTGGTGTCTCTGCCTTCATTCACCTTAAGCTGCACTTAATGATGAATGAGACATCCTTTCCTTGCGCACAAACCTGCATAGCTCTGTGGGGTAATGTTCTGCTCCTCTCTGGATGTTCAGACCTAATTTCTTATTCATGGGCTGTATTAACACCAGCCTCACTGGTTGCTGTAAATCTGAAGGCCCATCACTCTAATTACTCTGTTTTCAAAGTTAAAACATAACCTGTTCTTTTTCTTCACAGTAATTCATCTTACAGTTCTGCTTAGTTTCAAAGCAGTTTAGGCAGTGGCGGTTTCTATGGGCGGCATAGGCAACCCCCCAAGGTGGTATATTTTTGGGGTGGGTATAATACTTTCAATAGGATGATTCTTAGGAAAAAGGCCAGTGGCTCAACTAAAACAAAATATTCAACTGTTTCTAAACCGATCCCTGAACCCACAAAAAAAGAGCTTTTAATTTGTTGTTTGATACCATAACAAACCTTTGGCACAACTGACTGAGAAACTAGAAACGTCCTTCACATTCCTATGTTAGTAAAGTATAACAACCATTTAAAAAACGGTACCATTTAAATGTTCTTTTTGAAATCTTCTTTATAAAGAAATGCTTAACCTATCAGCATCTAATATAAATATATATTTCACTGGACCAAACAGTGAACTTCTTATACAGAGGCGGACCGGTGGAGAGGGTAGGGGGGCAGTCATCCCAAAAATATAAAATTGTTTTTAGTTACAATTATTATGTCAGTGCAGTGTTTTGTTTTATTCATGCTTGTTCGCACTCAATTTTCTTGAAATAGTTTTTTTCTGAAAAACATCCCACACATTAACTTTCCTCTTTTTGCAAAACACATTTCTGTATATTAAAACCTTGAGACCTACTTTGAAAATGAGAAAAAAATTTCTGAAGTAAAAATTTATCAGCAATACAAGCTGCTGTTTTTCAATCATGTGATATTTGCGACTCTAAGACACTTTTATTTAGCCGCACTGAGAGCAAAAATGTTTTTGGATTGGAAAAGTGGCAGACCCCTGGTCTAGAAGGACAACAAAAGTTAATTTTCCATGCATAATGACTTTTAAGGGCATTAGATTAAGAAAGTGAGACTGAATGAGAAAGGAGACTGCAGGAAAGTCATTGGTTTTTTTTTAAACCTAACGGTCAATCTGTTTACCTTCTTGTGAATATTGAACATTAGTCACAGTGCATGAATAAGGAGGACAGATTTTATTGCAATAATGCCATGAGAAACCTCTGGCCACTATTATCGGAAAAGGGGTCATCCAGGTATCTGCCTGCATGAACTGGCCATGAACAGAAGACATGGTTCCTGCTTTAAAACCTGGAGTACAGCAAACTGTCTGTGCAAAAGACAAAACTTGAATAATAAGTTTTAAAAAATCAGCAATAAAATGAAATAAATTGCATTTTCTGGTCTGTTAATCATCGTCTCTTGTGTAAATTGTACATAAGAGGTCAGGGAACTCGGAGAATGTTCCTGGTGTTCTGCTGGATCAGAAGGCAAAACCCTTTTTCAGTGGACAAAAAAATTATTAAACTCTCAACCTGGGAGTAAAAAAAGAAATTCAAATATTTTTTTCTGCAAGTCTATGTCTACTGTGTCTGTATTTTACTTTGCTTGTTTTGGTTATTTGAGTTTTTTCTTTTTTTTTTTTCTCCATCGCCCTGCCAGAACAAATCCCTCTGGGGGGGGAAATTAAATAAGTTTTGAGCTACAGTGCTACTTTAGTGAAAGTCCCGCATTGCAGCTGCTGTAGATTCACAAAGGCTTAAAGGAAAATATGTGACAGGATAAACTCTTCCAGCAATTTATTTTCTTTCATCACAATTTCTTGTCATTCCAGTAGGTCCTTTCCTTTTCCGGATAGATATTTTTACTACTAACAACATAGTTTTGTGTTGAGTGTAACTTCAGATCTATGGTCTTATGAATTTTGGGAGGGGCTTTGTGTTTTGTCTTTGCATGCATTGCTTTTGTCAGAATAGTGTTTAGTTGTAAAATTCGACATGCTAGTAGTATTCATGTGTGTTGCTAAAGGGCAAAAACAAATGTCTGCATGAAAAGTGCCTTGAGATGAAATCTGTGAAAATAGGTTGACCTCAGCTGGATGTGTCTGTTAGCATTTTGGGACGTTTTGGGTTTTTCGGGGTTGTAGTTTGATTCATTTATTGTTTGTTCTCTTTTATTATTCTTATTTTGATTAGATTAGCCAATGTATGCACTGTCTAATTGCTGAAACCCGATGCAGAACGATCCCAGGTTGGGATTTGAACCCAGGACCTTCTTGCTGCAAGGCAGTAGTACCAGATTATCTTTAACATTACAATTAAGAGCCACTCACCGTGGTTAGTTATTCTTTTCAAGTGTTTGATCTTTCAGCATAATTTTTCTGTTAATGCTAAAAAACAAAAACACTTTTTTTCATTTCTGTTTCTAGTTTCTAAAATGAGCTTACAAAATGTTTCTCAGCTAAATATTAGGCTGAACACTGAGTCCAAAAAAAGATGATGAAACTTTCCAGCAAAAAGTGTACCTGTAGTGCCTTCGGATTTATGCGTTCTTTTTTGTTGTGGTGTTCAGTGCTCTCACAAGCCTTCACAATAAATAAAAGCAAGCATTTTTGTCAATACTCTGACTCCTAGTCCCTTCAAGGGAACACATAACTAATCTAATGAAAGCTTAACTGTGCCTTGTACCCTCCTATTTCAAAATATAGGGTGGTACGGAGTTATGATGCATTTTAAAAGGGCCTTTGAACTTTTCTTTTAATACACTTCTATTGTTATCTTCAGCATCATCTATTTTTTTGCTCACTCCCTTAGGGCTCTAGCTTTTTATAATGAGTTTATATGACAGGTAGTGGCTATATCATTTGAAACCTGTCATACAGTCAGCGCTCAATGGCTGCATAATGAATGAGTCTCAAGGAATAACTGTGCAGATTATTTCTCTTGCAGAATAATGTTTCTTCTCTCTGCTAAAGGATCAAGTATGTATCTCTGTCATGCTGCAAAAAAAGTTGTAAAACATCTCTGCTTTAACAATATTTACATCTAATGCCACACAGCCAGACCCACGTTTACCAGTTGCTTGACCCATGGATCATTCCACCATATTTTATTCATGTCTGCTGTCGCATGAATCTTTTATCAAGGTGTATACCTTGGCTGTGCTTTTTTTTTTTCTTTTCAAACATCCATCCTTCACCGAACTGCTTATGTAAAAAATGCAAGGATGGCTGTTGACTGCAAGCTGTTGCGGTAGATGTGTTCTTAGCTTTTCAGCTCGTTGTCTTTTAGTATAAAATTAATTGCAAAGTCATTGTGTTTATTCCCCTCTGGGACAGTGAAATCTGATTAGATATTCAATCTAAATGGCGACCAAAATGAATTATGCATGACTTAAAGCAGAAACCCCTTTGATGCCCCGTGGCACTGTTCTGTTTTATACAAAGTGAACACTGATTGATGAAGAAAATATCAAACATTTACATTTGCCCGTGCAAATGTAAATGTTTGATATTTTCTTTGACATTCAAGTAAACAGAGTACTGTAAATTAAACCAATAAGTGAATGCAAAATTTAAAACAAGACTGGAGCAGCTCATCTTTATCAATCATAATTTTGTATAAGTCCTATAAAACGTAAATACATTAAGCAATTATGGTTTATTTTTTAGTAATGAACATAAATTTACTACCTTGTTGAAAGATTATGTAGGATATATTACTCCACTGACTTTTCTCTTGAATCAAAGCTAAAACACTAATTCAGTTCCTTGAAGTATTTTAGATTTCTCAAGTTACAAAAACAGTATTTCTGGGAACTATGAGTAATAGACCAACACAAAATAGTGCATGCATTGTCACAGAAGGGACATTTTAATCTAAAACTATTCATTTGTAACTAACTGTATGATTAGTGTTATTGTCCTACTGCAAGGTTAATTTCCATAGCAGCCTTTAAAAGGTTTTCTTCCAAGATTACCACCTATTTAAATCCATCCACCTTCCCATCAACTGAACTCTGACTAGCCTCCGTGAAGCTGCTCAAGAAAAGAATCCCCACAGCATGATGTTGCTAATAAGTTTCACGGTGTAGATGTTGTGTTCGGAGTAATGTGCAGCAGAGTTTTATCATTAATGCAAGGATGGAAAGTTCCAGCCTGCTCCATTTCCTGTGATGTAAAGCTGAAAGATACGTTTTCCATTTGACTGGACCTCATGCACAGGTGTCAATTTCACTGACCCATACAGCACATTGAGTCAATGTAGACAATGCATCCCTGGACATTTCGCTATTATCATCGTGCACCTCCCTGGTTTAAAGTAGACACTGTTCACCGTTTGGACTTTTGGCTCACCATGTTTTCTCTGAGACATCCTTGGAGAGACACAAGGTTTACCTGCCAGAACAGAGCTTTTGGTTGCAAATTAAACCCCTAAAAAGTTGTGTCTGAAGGTCTAGATGAGAGAAAACTAATCTTGGCTCAGAACAGCACAGACAAAGGCACTTTAAGTAAAAGACAGCATGACTCTGTGCTTTATTACAACAGATAAAGCACCTTGAACTGTATATAGGCACACTATTGTATTGGAAAGGGATTTAGGAAAGATTAAGGGCTTAAAAGTTCTATGTTTCCCCATCAGCTTGTCTGTTAAAATTAGGTCAATTTTATTTCAAGGATTATACTGATATGGCACTTGGGTTAGACTGGAGAATTCAAATGTAAAAAATGCTAATTGCTTCTCTGGGTTTCTCTTACCTAGAATCCCAGGTGAATTTTACCCACATCATTTATTCACAGTTTGCCCTGTTTCCTTTTGTCCTGAAGGATGTGGCTTCTTCTCATGTTACTATGTCAGTAAAGGACATGGGAAGATGAGAAGCAGTCACATCCTGCTTGTCCGATTTCAGTGACTTCATCTGATGACTGTTTTAAAAAATATATATCTAGCACAGGACACATTTATTAATCCTAATTATCCTTTGGTAACCCATAATTTTTGTTTGACACTGAACTTTGTGGCACGCAAATTTTGAGTTTGACAAATGAACAGCTTGCAGAAAAGCTTCTCAGAAATGAAGATTAGTCTGTTGACTTTCAATAAGCTCAGAAAGCAAAGCAACTATTTCACAGTTATGATTTTACTTACAACAAAGCCCCTTTTCAACACTTGGTAAATCATGGTTTTAAGTCTTCATGGCTGTGGCCAGATGACTTTCAAGTTCTATTTTAAATTATTGTTCTATGTCCCATCATTAACACAAACCAATGAGAATGACAAGAAGCTTTGTTATTTATGCATGGAACATTTTATTTATTCAATGAAAACTTTACTTTATCCAAGGTATTCTTCTAAAATGTTTAGGACTTCCCTGATATTACATGAGGTCAGAGTTTTCTTTTTATTCAGTGTTTTGTTAGCGTGAATTCAATGCTTGAATTTACATCTGACTACAATATATAGACAAATGTTGTTCTTGCAAATCAGCACATAGGCTTAGTGTTTATTATTGGCAGAGAAAAGCCAAAAGAAAAACGTATGAAAGTACGTATGTACATTGGATACCACAATGATTTATTTAAGAACAGTATTATCTGGTCATTGATAAAGTAAAATACCTGCCAAAAACAATTTCAGTAAACTGTATTCTCAATTTCTGAGAAGATTTTCAACAAGCTTAATTTTGTCAGACTTAAAATTGTTGTTCTTCCTTTGCACCAGATTGTAGTGGGCAATGTTCAACTGGGGATTCAGAGAGAAAATTTGCATATGATTGGCATAAATATTGTTAAGATATATTATATTGCTTAATCTGAGACAGACGTAAGAGTTAGATGTTCAAAACAATTGAGCGACATTTTTATTTTTCAGATTTAAAAATACCAAATAACACAAAGTAACTCAGGTCTGCCAAATAAGACCTGTACTAGTTTAAAATAATACCAGAAAATCCTACTCATTCGTCTATTAGTGTGTTATGATCTTTGTCAATCCCTGTTCTAAGATCTGCTAAAGGCAACACATATCACAAAAGCACATACTATCCATTACGGTCTTATTTAAACAAGTAAAATTTCACTTACTAACTTATTGTTTTTTTCTAAAATCCATTGCTAAAAAAGGAGCATGTTTGCCATAGTGGCTTAATTTGAGAAGCATCTTATATGAAGACTATATTCATGTATGGTGCTTCATGAATATTACTTCAGTGAGTAATGCCATATTGCATACATTGTAGAAAGACCTTTAAAGGCCCTCGGACACTTATGACCTTTAGGAATACAGTGCATGCCTTCAGGTTGTGAAGAGCACAGTGTTCTTACGCCACATTTCATGCCCCACCTTGATGGTTTCCCCTCTGTGACGATCTTTGGGGAGAACACACATGCAGCACAACCTGGACTTCAACAAAACATCAGGTGTAAAATCATCTCAGGATCAGACTTAAGAGCAAGATCTTCATAATTTGAGCATTTTGTTGACATGCATGGACAATAAAATTCAAAACATGTTCTTATCTGTGCTTTGATGATAGCAGTTTACAATGATGACTTCTACAAAGAGATCTTTATATCAGACAGTGAACAGGGCGTTCCATGGTGCTGATGAGGTGAAGCAGCATGATTCATACTCTGCCTAGGCTTTTTGCAGAGCCTCACTTTACATCATATTTGATTAGATTTTCAGAAAGCTTCTTGGATATAACTGGATTAAACCCCATCACTTATCTGCTTCACTACAGCATTCCATAAATAATCACAAGATTATAATCATGCTCTGTAATTATACATTGACAGTGTTTTGTGTGGTCTTTGCTCTTAATCATTCAGTAATCCATAAGAATATACACCATAATGTCCAAATGTCAACTTATCTCAGTTTCATGCTACTAAAACACATTTCATAGTAGATACAATAAACAAGACAGCTACATATTGTAACCATGTGACCAATAAATTACATAGTCATTAGAATAATTTGTTTAAGTTAATTAAACTCATATTCCCTGTGTATTCATGTAGGACATAATTAAATATGTGGGTGGGGGTAACTGTCATTTTTCAAGTGTGTCAAGAGATCTATTTAGACAAAATGGCAATTAGTGACAAGTCAGAGCAAAACAGCTCAAACAGCAAAAGGTTTAGCTCAGTTCTGACACTAATAATGGTTTTAATGATGGAATTCTATGTTCTTATTTGATAGTTTCTTGCCATGAGTTTTAAAGTTTCTATCTCTGTACTAAAACACAAGGTTCATACTTTCTTTTTCTATATTTTTTATGGAATATTACTTTGGAACATACAGTAATAATTCAGTATAAATAAAGTGTAAAGAATTTGAAATCGGGACAAATGTCAGCTAAACTCATCATTTAAGAAGTAAATGAGTGCAGTTCAGATGAAATTATTCAAAAACAATTGCAATGCATGTCATTGAATGTTGAATGTAGTATACTGATCTTTGCCATTCAGTAGATGTAATCAACCACAGCAAGTCACACAGAAGTTCAACCAAAGCCAGAGAGATGCTGCTTTACAGAGGCTCAGCTGACAACAAAGGAATGACCATTATAACTCAAAGGAAGCGGAGGGCATGGGAGACAGTTGAACGGGCTAAAGCTAGGCTGGGTCATGACCTTTTGGTTGCCACGGTTGTAGTTGGGTGAACCAGACTTAGTAGCTTCACAAGATCACGCTAAGCCTGAGTGCAGGGGAGAAAGAAGCATGAAGTGGTCCAGGCATCAAATTGTGGGTTAGCTGAATCACCAGCATGTCCACTTTGTCTGGGTGAAGGCTCTCTACAGTATATTCTAAACTGCTGCCCTAAAGCCCTTGGAAAGGAGAGATGTACATGGCACCATGGCCAGGTGCTCAAGACAGTATTGCCATTTGTACCAGAATCCAGTTGTGGAAACATCTGTCCTAAGGTTGCATGTGTACCTGGGAGAAACCTCAGGTGGCACACAAAGTGTTGCTGGGGCTACTAGCCACAGCCCCTGAGTAGCAGTTGAGAGTGGATGAATCAGTAGACTACTCGCCCTTGGTTGGATCGCCCAGGTGACGGTGTTTGATGATTTAAGACCAGAAATACCCGATAACCCTGGGTTCCTCTCTGTTCACTACTTAGATGTCTAATGGATCTGGGATCTAAAAAAATCTTTTACAAAACACACTTTCACTCAACCATTGACAAATTATGTAGTATATCTGTGACTATATGTTTTGTTTCCTGAGGCATCTTCATACAAAAAAACAACTCGTAAACATCACAATTGAGGAAGTAGTGCATGAAGGGAAGCGCTGAAAATAGTCCTCAGAGTTTTTTGATGCGAGCATGAGCATGCTCCAAGTCAGAATGCAGAAAGCAGTGCCGATGGTCCTCTGAGACTTTAAGATCAGGAGAGATTGAAATATTGCTGTTACTGCCTTCAGCTGGAAAACACAGATCTGTGTTGTGCAGCATGAAGCAACACAAGTTCTTCCACATCACTGAGCATAATATTCTATTTATACAGATGGTTAAAAAATAATCCAATAAATTTGTTCTTCTGTTCTCCCTTGATGCTTGTTCAGTCAGACACATGTTGTTTGAGAGGAGTGAGATCTTAAGAGAAAGTTTCTTCCTTTGATGAACCTCTACATATGCTGAGACTCACTAACATGAATCAAGTTCCCTCACAGCCAATGATGGGCTGTGCAGGAGTTCAGCAGGTACCAGAATATGTGATTCAATTAAGCAATGCCTTCTGATGTAGGCTGTAGGTGTTGCAACTTCTGTCTCCCTTCTTAAGTCAGAAAACGATTTCTGAAAGTTAGACATGATGTGTTGGGCACCCATACACCCTGTGAAACTTTAACGGAAAACTGTTCTGGGGCATTTTCCCAGGAGCCACCATACCAAAACCTTTTTGAGGGCAATACTTTGGACACTCTTGAAGGAAAATAAATGTTTAAACAGCAGACACTCTTTTTTAATTCTGTCTGAAAAATCGGGGTGTCTAGAGGATGCTTTTATTCAGGGGTCCAAATTTAACCACAGACAAACAAAAGCACATTTTCTAAAGGTCCTGTCATATCTACAGACTGTATGTATGGTTAAAGATATTCATACATGGTTTGTGAATTGAATCGAAGGATGAAAAATCTACTGTTCTTTTCCATATATAATGATAATCTTTGGTTGAAAGATTTATACCTTATATGCAGCCCATGAATGTCCTTACGTGATTTTTCTTTTTTTAATGAAAATTTCAGAAGAATAGGTGAAACACCTGTGTCGTGACAGCCAGTCAAATCGTCTGCATAATACAGGTTGCGATTAAATTTCTCATTGAACCATTACAATGACATTTGAATAGTTAGTGTATATGCCACTTCTAAATTGCTGGAGTGATGCTGTGGGATTATTTGGACACAGCAAATAATTTGCTGTTTTGAGCAAAAAATATGCTCAAAACGTAGTTTTTCAATGAGTTTGGAAACTTGAGCAAATTCAAAATTATCTTTTAGAATTCTGTTTGAAAGATTTTTCCTCATGTTATAAAGGGCCACCCTGGGATTGCAGACTCCCTAGATTTGTACTGACCCTGAGTTTATACATTATTTATGCTTTGTTTGGGTGACAGCTTACACTTTGGGGAATGAGGTTAAACAGAAAACATCATAGTCCCAATAGACTCATCAGTTAGTTTTTTTTTTCATATTCCTATTTTGATGTAAACCACAAGAGTAGTTATAGTGACTAATTCACTCAAACCATGTTGTCTGGGTGTGATTTCAAATGCTAGTGAAGACAATTCTTTTTTCTTACAATATGAGTCAGTTTGGTGACAAAACACAGGTTTTCCATTAAGCACATTCAGAGATGGTGTTGCCTCCAGTTGGATATTAGGGAAGAGGGAGTCTTTTTTGTCACAGTGCAGTCTGTCCCAGGTCTCACAACACTCAGAGGGCCTTATACTGTCAACCATGTAAAAAGAATTGACCCATAAAGAATGACTGTGGGAGGAGGTCTGAGACTGGGAATATCATCTAGAGAAAATGGCCTATGATTTTTTTTTTTTTTTGAAGAAGGAGGGCTGCAATGGAAAGCACAGAGAGCAAATAAAAGTCTAACAGGAATGAAATTCGATACAGCCCACAGGGCATGTCAGGAAAGGAATAATTCATTGAAACCTTTTAACTATCTCAGGAATGTAAGTGTCCAGGTGCCCAAAGTCAAAGTCTGCAATACAGTGTTGATTGACAGTTAAAAGAGAAGGGAGCAAAGAATGAATGATATGAAGGTGGTTTATTTTCACAAAAACTGCAACAACTTGAGTGAAGAAAGAGTTTTCAGAGAGAACATTTCAAACTTATCAACCTATGGGTTACAAAAAATTCTCACAATTTACAGTATGCTAAACAAAATTAGAAGGAAGGAAATAATAGTAAGAGAGCAAAAGACAGAACAAATAAAACAATTAAACAAAGAAGCAAGCAATAATAATGAAGTCTGTGGAACTTCTCCAAAAAGGTACTTTTGGAAATTTACCATTTACTTTCTGGAACTTTCTTGGAGCTTACCTAAAACCAGCCCCTTGTTGTAAGACATATACCGTGTACCAGCTCAATCATGAAGGAAGCTAAGTCATGAAGCTTACTGGAAATTGCATGTACCGTAAACAACCACCCCCAACTCCAACGGTAGAAGTGTTGAGTAAAATGACATTTTTGCCAGCAGTAAAATGTCTTAAATATTTCTCTTGGTCTGACAATATTTGGAAGTGTGGCGAAAACAGTGGCAAACACACTCAGATAAAAGTGTCAGGCTGTCAGCAGCAACAAAAAATAAATACTAGCCATTCTATGTTTTCCCTTTGGACAGACTGTGAAAGTATTATCGTTTTTTTAAATTTGTGCAAACAGATTTTATATTTTTCGAAAATAAATTATGGTTTCTGAATATTTGTACATGTGGCCTTATTAAAGCACTGATAGTCTCTGTTCTGCTTATTAGTTAAAAATTCTTAGTTTACTAGTTGAAAATATAACAAATATAGTTACTATAAAATCTTTATCCTGTTCTCTCCTTTTACCTGTTGAGCAGACAAATGAACAGTCTTTTTTTTCCACATTTACAGTTTTCCGCATCTGAATGATTTATTTACTAGATCATGTCTGCACTGACAGTAAAGGAGAGAAACGATGTAATTGGTGTCTGGTTTTATCAGCCCCATTTTTATAGTATTAGTCAGGATTTTTGAATGTAGTGCACCCGATAGTCTTTAATTATCCAAATAGTTTGTAAGTGACATCTGATAAAGTTATTGTTGATTCATTCCCCTTAAACTGTTGGACTGGATCATTTGTTTCATTGTAATCAATACATGTTGTAATCAATATGTTAAAACAATAAAACATCAAAACAGTAGTTTATCAAACTGCATATTTTTGTAAAACCAACAGTTTTTCATTGACCTAAAATTGTTAGTTTGTTTGCACCCTGTTGTAGAGGTTTGGAAAGTCTAAATAAAAGCATTAAAAATCTTTTTTTTTGGAAGGTTATTGGCACAATTTTGATTATACAATACTTAATTAAAAGTAGATTGTTCAGTTTGTCTGAATTTCAATGTTGGTACACAACACTAATGTGTCTGTACAACCTAATCTGCAGAGAGATGAAATGTGTCAATTAGACACATATATTTATATACGGGTAGGGATAAAATATTAAAATCTAAATCTGCTCGCGGTCGTTCTATCATCTTAATCACTTTCCTTGTGCATTTTTTTAATTAGAGAAACAGAAGTTTCAAAACTCAACAAAGCAAAGGGAAACAAAGTAGAGTGATTCAGATTTAATCTGTTTTTACTATGTAAATGAAGCAGACTGTGAGTTTAGCTCATTCAACAATGTCCCACTCGTGGAACTAGTCATCTTTACCTGAAATATGGTGCTGTTAGAGCCATTTGCTAAACTCATCATAATCGTTCTCTTTACTGTCATCTCATAAGGCATAACCCTCTTTCCATGATTCATAATGACATTATACATGCACCTTTATTCACAGTGTGTCATGTAAAAAGGCAATATCATCCAGATTGCCTGATTGAGATTTATGGACAGAGAAGCCATGATTATGACTCCATTACACAGAGATTAGCCATAGGTACATGTTATCCTGACTTTGCACATTTACACTGCAGGGGCCGATGTTAATAATGGGCCCCAGTTCCAGTCTTTACCAACTGTTCATTAAGTGCCATTTAGCAATAGAATAACAGATGGCTGCTGTTTTTGCTGTGGCGCAATGTTGATGTTGTCTGCAGATAGATGCAAAAAGATGCATGCAAAAATGATAACCATCAGTGATTGTTTTCTTTTCTTTTTTTTCATAGGATGAAAAAATGTGTGCCAATAAGTAAAATAACATGCAAAAGGTAGGGTAGCAATCCACTAATACTGCCTCGGCAGTCAATTTATCACTTGTGTTTAAGCAATAATGCCAGTGCTTTGATGCGGGAGGTAAACACTGCATTGTTATGAGTTCAGTACAGCGCATTAAGGCACAGCAGTGTAGTTTGGAGCTGTGGTGCTGTAATGTAATAACAAGGAGAAAGAATATTAGCTCATTCTTTGTGCACCAGGATCATCAGCATGATACAATAAACCAGTGGATAAATGCTATTAATGACAATGGCTTGCATTATGTCAGAATAGATGAGATGCTTCTTGTTTTTCCACTTAAGGCTTGAAACTGTAATTTTAAGTTTCAAATTCTTAACAGAGTGCCATTAAACAAAATATGGCTTTGTGTGTTTTATTACCCTGACAGCAATGCTTGTATGCTTGACATCAGTGCATGCTGTCTGGATTTGTGGACAAAGACATGCAGATAAAATCAAACACTTCCTGGTTAAAACCAGCCCAGGTTATAAACATGTCAACTTCCAGTGTTATTAATTACTTTTCTGGTTTAGCAGACGGATGATGCATGACTCAGTTGTATGTATTTTATCTGAAGCTATTTCTCATTTTTGCACATTGTAATCACTACTGATAATTCGTTTGATAATTGTAACATTGATTAGAGGTTTTAGAGGTAGTGAAGTACAACCTGCTGTGATGTTTGTGTTTTGTGGTCTCATCTCTATTAAACATATTTTGACTCCTCTTCAAAGCCATCACTAATCTCCCACAGCAGCAAATGTCCCCAACATGTCTAATTAAGTTTTTGTGTCTGTATCAACTCACATCCCATAACTCAAAAATAAAGAGGGCCTGTGTATAAGCTACAACATGTAGCAAGCATTGATATGAAAGGCTCCAAATACCAGCAACCCTCATTAAGATTTGCGAGTAATATTTGACTTTTTCAAACATTTTCCTTCCTCATTGGTTTGGGAAGCATAGACACAAACCACCTGCCACCACAGCTAACAGAAATGCTTAACAACATCAGGCGGTTTGGTTTGTTCTTGTTAGCCTCATGATAGGCAAACCCTGGTTTTAATGAGGAAAAACATGATGGATAAATAGAAAATAAAAGTTTGTCTTTTTATGACCATGGAGGAGTAATTGTGGATTAATACACTATTTAATCACACAATTGGAAATGTATCAGGTGCATAGTAGCCCTTCCAATAAACTATATTTCAGTGTATAAATTGCTACAATTTGCAGAAAATATGAATCGACACAAAATAACAACTGCCTTATTACTGAAATTGACTCTACAAATAAACTTGATATGACACACAACACATGTTGTATGTTCAAACTAAAGCTTCCACCAGCTGGCCCTAAGACTGCTAGCCTAGTGTAAATGTTTTAGAGAAAAACTATTCTTAACAAGTAAAAACTTAAGCAAAACATCAAAGTTATGTTACTTTAACCTGGTTTAAATTCGGCCTCTTCCTGTAGTCGTGATTTATAGACGCACTTTTATGCATGCATAACCTGTGGTATTGTAACATATTCCTCTTGCCTCCATTTTTAAAGAAAGCATCAATACCAGTGCCTTGGAGACCAAGTGTGAGTTGCTGATGTTGAATTACCAGATCTGGAAGATACATCAGGGATTCAGCAACTGTTCTGCAGATGGTTAATGCTTGGACTGTCACTGTATATTTTAATACTGGACATGGTGTGGTTGAAAATGTTCACATTAGTCATGCCTGCGAACGTGAGTGCAAACTAACGACATGGATAACATGAGGGGTAGCACTCTGATCACTGTTTATGGATGAGGAAAGCACTGATGATGGCTGACTTGTCTGTATGCTCGGTGGCTGGTAAGCAGATCTGTATTTAGAAAGTTCTCTGTTTATCTAGGCTTCAGTTAAAAGAAAAATATAATACTGAGGTTGTTGCATAAACAGGTAAATTGATACAAGGCTTGTTGCTTATAAAGGTTAAAAACCACTGATTTGAAAGGTTTGTATGAAAAGGCAACTGGAGGAGTTCCATAGAAGAGGGAAATAATGTTGAATAATTCAGACTGAAGTAGCTGTTTCTGTCTGAACGGCATAACTGGAGCAATAAATTCTCAAAAGAACTCTCATCACAGTAGATCTGCTATACTTTTATTACAAACCTTTTTGTCTGGCTCAATTAATCTGTATATTTCTTGATTCAGTCATCAAGGAGGTTTTGTCAGCAAACTTGTAAATTCTGCATATGTCAATTTTGTAGACATTTTCAAAAGACCGTTCTATTTACCTTAAATCACATAGTTAGATTTTTTTTATCCCTTATACTTCCTTATGCTTAAACACATTTCTTTTTGTTCAAAGGTTCTTGTATGTTCAATCAAGCATACAAGAGTTTAAAAATTAAAGCAGGGGGAATCATGTAAAATCCTCCTTTTTGAGCTTTACATCATGCTGTATTATTCTCTCATCAAAAACAGACTTGAAGTTTTGCTTGATTCTTTCATATATGTTAGAGAAATCCTTGACTCTCCCATGGCAGCCATTCAGGGATGCCTAAATACTTGCTCATACAAATATCTGACACAGCTACAGTATTTCCACAAAACTCCTCCTTGGAGCTGCAGTCTCCATCTCCTGCGCCTTCTCCTCACAGCTCCTTCAAACTAGCGGCAATAGCAATTAGTAAACACCTGGTGAACCTGCATGTCTGCTGAGTTCATCATAGGAACTACTTCTCAATCCTGCACACCTATAAACAGTCGTCACTGGCTGTAGCAAGGTGATGATGTGCTGAAGGCAGAGTATCGGAAAGAAAAGGAGTTTCTTAAAGAGACAGAGACCAATTACAAGACATCACATTTCTTTTCATTTATGTTTGATATATGCAGCATGTTTCTAACAAATAAAAGTAATATAGATACTAGATTGTGCTACATTTTAATTGTAACTGCTGTAAATTCCTCTCTTTTCCACAGCTGTGCTTTCCCTCACCGACACTAGTTCTCTGCTGGTTGTAGTTAGTTACCTTTGTGTAGACTGAATAGAACATCTATGATCTAATAATATCCCGTCGGCCATGCATATTTCATGTGTTTTTACAGCTATTTCTCAAACCCCGCTTTGGCGAGTCACTTCGTCTTACATTTGGATGTCACTACACACCTTGGCAAATCAGGCTCCATTTCCTGCTCCAATTACAGCTCATGTTTAATTCATAGCCGATACATACATTCTAATTTGACCATATTAAATTATTAAGCTAAAATGTGATAAATGATGAGGAAAACATTAGTTCTGTGACTTAATGATATGAAAGCATTACCTGTGTGGTGTAAACCACACATTTCCACCAAAATGTAAATAACATATTACTGCTTCCCCACTGTTCGCCAAGGTAATGATATGTGACGAATCATTAGTTAAACTGCCTTGGAAACCAGAACAAGCAACAAGTGAAACAGATGTCTCTTTTACTGTGTCAGATTATCTTGTTTATGTGACACATGATAAATATTTACATATGGGGTAACACACTCAGGTTAAAATTTGTACTTTGACTTTGAACATACCTTTAATAATACTCCATATCCAAAGCAGACGTGCTGCTAAGATTTTGCCTGGTTTTTCAACTTGAGAATATATTTATTCTTGCAACCTTTTTAGCACAGGTCAGGTTTGTAAACTTGTGCTCAGACTTTTGAGTCTTGAATGTCATTTGAGTTGTCACATCTGAAGAAAAGTCAACAGGTCAACTCTAAAATGAAATACAGATACCAGATATCAAATTTAACAGTCAGGGTAAAACTTGTCAATTTTGTTTGCTGAGGAAAACTAAAAAGAAAACCTAAATCTGAGTGATGAAAGTATAATAAAAAGGGGTCTGAGCCTGCATGTGGGGACTGTGGTCAAATAAGAGTTGGTGGACATCTCTTTAAAAAGTAGCTGGGGGATTTGTCAAAAAATATTTATCAGCAATATCTCTCTATCAGCCTGTATTAAGTCTCCATAGTAACTAATTGTACTGTGGCCAGTTTAGGGTGGTTTTCCTATTTTTTTTTCCTTATTAGATTTTAAGTGATTAATGTTTTGCAGTATTGGCATAGGTTTTGTTTGTAACTGACTGGATAGTTGTCTAGCGAGAAAGATTTTAGCTGCTGCCACTGAGATTATGCCATGTATAAAGACAAAAACAAAAACACAGCAGTCTCTTTTTCATATATGTACATGGTACACATGTACTTGCAGCTGTAAGTGATCTATCCGGTTATCCAGAGGATGAACGTTAGCAGAGGAAAGCAGTGCTGTGGTTGTTTTAAGCAGGTCAGCTTCAAGCAACGCTCTGCTCTCCATCCTCTGTCTACAAGCAAACTGTATGCTGTGTATCCTCACTCAGTCAGCTTATGTTGGCTTCTTCCTCTGCAGCTGGCTGTGCATCTGCTGTTACATAACACTTCTTTTTTTATCTTCCATACATCTTAAACAAAATATAACCTTATCTCCATTGAAAACAATATCTTGCATCATCACACATGGAGCCAAAATTACACACGTTTTTGTGAGTAAAAGTTGCCACCCCGGACATGCCAAATCTTGTCAGCTAAACTCATTTTTGTGAGACTTTGAAAGTAAAACAGACATGCCAAATGCAGTAAAACAGTTAGTCTTGAGTGCAGTTTTACAGCACAATAAAGAGCAGCTTCCGCTGTGTGCCAAGGCTGTAGCGGTGGAAGCTGGCATCCCAAGAAAAAACATAATCGTCTATCTTTTTAGCAATATCTCCCAAGCAATATATTCATAATTTCCAGAGATAAATCCCCACCAGCGCAGAAGGCTGCAAAGACAAAGTCCAATGGGAGCAAAGAGAATGTGTCACATTGATATAAAACCGTGCATTTTTAAAAGACGAAGGAGGTCAACAAAGTGTTAAGGGGTAAAAAAGCTATTATTTCTATTTTTAGCTCCTCTCGTACAGTTTCTGTTTTCATTTTCTGGGTTAATAATAAGAAAAAATGAATCCAAGGTTTAAGTGTGACTCTTTCTATCTCTATGTGTCTAGACAAAGTGTTTCATGAAATTTGCTTTTATTTACTGCCCTTATAAGTTCAAACCCACATATTCTTTTAAGAACTTCCTCACTTTCTGTCACTATTCTAGCTTTTCCAGCATGCTTTATATCACAGCATCATTAAGTTCCCACAAACTTCTGTGCAGTGTGTTTAAAACTCCTTTGTGGTTCATTAACTTATATTGTGCAACTGGTGCATGAAGGAATTGTGGAATTTGAGCAAAATTTAGATGAGCTCACTGTCAGGTTAAAAACAAAAAAGATTAAGACTCCTTCTCATATTTACCGACAAACCTTCACTATCAATATCCTTGTTCACACTCTCTTCTCTTCCTCAGAACCCAGATCCAACCAGTACTGTCAACAATCTGAATTCCAGCCATCATTACATTCACTATCATTGTTCTTCAATAAACCTTTTAAAACTTTCTCCTGGTCTCCAGAGAGCAATCGTGCATATGGGTCAGGCACTTAAGCAAAATCACGACAGACTGTGCTATAAAACTGGCACAATGTGCCCGGAAAATACATAATATCCCCTTTTAATAGACATTTTGAAAATGAACAAAATGCAGCTTCAGATGTTATTTTTGTCACCATTCCTCCTGGAGTCGTATAGACATAAATATTTCTAAACATTTCAGTGCCAAAAGCCAAGTCTGAGATGCAATGCTGAATTTGGGTCGACTGTTTAAAGAACTTATAATCTGACTAATTGCTTGTCTCCCTGAGCCAACTTACATACATCACTGATGCATTCTTTGTACTTTCATTAAGTTCAAGTCTCACTAAATGTATTTTCTGATCTAAGAAGTTCAGAGGCTCTATATATGAGTGCTACCTTTGCCTACATTGTAGAAACGCCCTCATTTGGACAAACAATCCTTACACAATCAAAAAGGAAACGGCATATGAAGCTGTACAGCAACCAATCACATTTACACATGGCAGTTTTTTATGACTTGGTGTGCTAAGGAGTAAAAACAAATGTACTGCTGGGATCCAGGATCTATGCGGTTTGGATGTAATATCTGTAGCTTAAAGCCTTATGTCTCCGCCAGTCATGACAAATGATTAACTCTAATCATATGTCTCCCAACTCTGAGACTCATGAATCATTCTGCGTGAACAGATTAATAGCTCATAAATCTTACGAGGAACATTATATCTGCGCAATTAGAGCACTCGTGCCGCAGCACAAGTCTCATGGTATATTCAAAATGTTTGGTGAATATTAAAGTGAAAAGAGCAGTTAGAAATCCAGATCTGAGCTCGCAGAGGAACTGACTCTCTTCCTGCAGAAATTCATCATGACGGCCGAGTGTGGCTGCAGTTAATGGCACGGAGAATACCAACGGCGGGGAAGCTACAGCCCTTGATGTGAATGATGCACCAGCTTTGCCACAGTTAGCAAAATGCTGAGAATCTCAGACCATCTTGTAGATAAATGCTGCTGTTTGGGGATGTTATCATTAAATGCCAGCCATTCTGCAGATATGCTCTGTGTAATTCTAGATGAATGACAAGCAACAGTACGTGCATTTATTTTGTGAGATATTAAACATCATAATGGACAAACTGAAATAACCAGAATGAGTTTTCCTCTCCTCTAAAGTGGCTATTTTGCTGTTGATCATTTCTGATTGCAACGATGTGTGTACTTCTAATGACAAGCAGCAAAATAGTCTGAGGTGTGGACTCAGGCTATGTACACAAAGCGAATACATCCGCTTTGTATTCTGTCTATTTCAGAAATTGTGAGTAGTTCTTTACAGAAGAAATAGCTTTACCATTATGTTCTGCTTTGTGTTGAAATATATTATGAAAACCTTTTAAAATGCACTGAAAATATTTGCCTCATAACATATGAATAGATTAAATGGGAATGAACACCTTTTGTAATGCGCTGTATTAGCAATATGAAGTAGACAGCAAATGTCTTCCTCCAATTTTCTATTTCAACAGAATTTTTCTCTTTCCACTCACATAGGAAGATTATCCAAACTCTAATTTTTATTGATAAAAAGACAGCAGGGGCTGTTTATCCAAACAATAACAAAATGTTCCACTTGGGAAATGAAGATAATTTTGTGCCATTAGTGTGACATTCTCTGGAATTAACCAAATTTGGTTTAGATTTAATAGCTTAGATATGCATGGCTTGATTAAAAAACCCCACTTTCTTTTAATCACATTTGAACAAAGCCCTGGAATTTTTTTTTTTTAGCAAAATCTTATTTTTAATGCCTTGAAAGTGATTATACATAGTTTGCCCTGTTTGATCCACACACATCTATGAATATGCAAAAAACCCCACCTCTCTTCCCAGCCACTCACCCTTGACTCTGCTCAGTCACTGTAAAAAGTACTCTCTGCCACACAATGATAATTAGGAAGACAGGAGTTTCAGCTAAACATATTTAGGATGGAATTCAAGGAGAAAAACAAGCAGAAGGCACCGCTGAGGGTGGACTGAAAGAAGCTGGATTCATTATTATTGCACTCTAAAATGGCTAAACCTTAATAACAGGTACAGAAATTTAGTCCATTCAACCCTCATGAGTGCTGTTTCATCGGTTTAACTGGTTACAGCAGGTTATATAAGGAAGTACTGTGCTAGTAAGTGAGTTACTGTGTTAAATCAAGCCACAATTCATCTCTGAATTAAGTCTCTAAGCCACAGAGGTATGCTCAATGTATTTCCATCCATTATATTAGGCAGAGGTATGAATAAAAGACTACCGTATTTTCCGCACCTTTTAGGTGCGCCTTATAGGTGCGCCTTATAGTGCGGACCTAAAAGGTGCGCCTTATATATGGACCAATATTGAGCCACAACCGGTCTCGCAACTACGGTAAGCAGCCGCCGACTTCATTTTCCCAAATAGAAGAAGAAACGGTGAAAGCAGACGCCGACTTCATTTTCCCTGTAGAAGAAGAAACGGGGAAAAGCAGACGCAGACTTCGTTTTCCCAAATAGAAGAAGAAACGGGGAAAAGCAGCCGCAGACTTCATTTTCCCCCGTAGAAGAAGAAACGAGGAAAGCAGACGCTGACTTCATTTTCCCCGTAGAAGAAGAAGCGCGTAGTGCATGCTGGGTTTTGTGTAAAGACCCCAATATGGCTCCTATTAAGAGACATGCTTACGACGCAGAGTTTAGGCTCAAGGCGATCAGTCACGCAGTAGAACAGGGGAATAGAGCAGCAGCGAGAGAATTTAACATGAACGAATCAAATTTGCGGAAGTGGAGGAAGCAACAGCTGTTCATTTTGGGAATGAACAGAGTTTTCAGAACGCTGGTTTGTAATCTATTAATAAAGTTTGACTGACCTATATGACTATTTTGTTGAAATTCCCTTTAGCGCAGTTCCATCTAATGGATGCATAACGTAACCCCAGCCTCTACTGTAGCGTCTATTCTATGCTCCTTATAATGCGGTGCGCCTTATATATGAAAAAAGTTTTAAAATAGGCCATTCATTGAAGGTGCGCCTTATAATGTGGTGCGCCTTATAGTGCGGAAAATACGGTATATGTCTGCTTAGCAACAATTTTTTATACATTTCTAGGTACTAAAATGCAGTCTGGTGCAGATTCTCACAGATGCTTGCTCCACTTATTTTATTTTTTTTAATTACTATGATAACAGTCACAAAGAATGACAATTCCCATCAATTTCCCAACAAACCTTCACATCCTGAAAAGATCAAGGTGGTCAGTATACCTCTATGAAAACATCTGACTATGAAGTCATGTTCAGTGTTGGCATCAGGATGCAGGTGCTCCCAGCAGAACATCATTGTGACCACTGCTGTCTTGATTTCTCTTTGCTCTTGTCTCCTGTTCTTTTTCTCTCCTTCTTCACCTGTGTTTCTTTTTCTCCTCCTGTCAGCTTATCTGCATGTCTCCTGTAAGCACATTTTTTTCTGATTCCTGGCAGCACACCCAGGACAGCTGTTGCTCATCTCCTTGTTACCAAATATCAACCACGGCGTTCTTGCTCTTCCAGATAAGTTGCTCTTGCCAGATCAGTTGCTCTTGCCAGATTGGTGAAACTCCAAATGGATCCTTGCTGTGATCTTGTTAAATTGCCTTTCTCGTGTTCTCTAGATTTTTTTTTTCAGTTTAATATCACAAATCAACAGACAGGAGTTCAGCTTACTTGTCCGTTAAAGTCCCATCAACCTGCTGTAACCTCAGCTTTCTTTTGCATGTTCAACCTACAAAATAATTTTCCATATCCAAATGTGTCATGTGTCACATTCTATCAACTAGAGTTCCTGTAATTTGGAGTATTTCTTCATAATATTGTAAGAAGTGTGTTATTGTGATTTTTTTATTAGTAGGGAAAAGTGTAATTAAACTATTTTTTAAAATTTTCTTTCTGAGAAACATACTATTTACTTTTAAGTGTTTGTTTCAAGGAAAACCCTAAAGATGCAGCATTTAATTTTCAAGGCAATCATCACACACTTACATTCTAAAAACAAAAATTAAATGGTTTCATGAGTTTTTCCATATATCCAGATATATGAAAAAAAATATTTTTTATATATTTGAAAATTATTAAATGAATTAATACTGAAAAACAACTTCTTTAACAAAATGTTAAAATTAAAGAAAGTAGTATTTAATAACTTGTACATGTTTCTATAATGGTCTGTACTGTAGATGTTCAAACATCATTAATAAAACCCTGAAACTCAGCTATGGTATTTATACCAGCATGAATCATCAGTTTATTTGTTCTTCTTATCTTATCTTAATATGTATAATCATGTCTTCCTAGCTTTTGTGGTTATGTTATTTAATAGAAAAAGATGTAAGATTTGTCCCACAAGAGATGGGACAAATGTCATTGGAGACACATTGGAGAATTTGTCCTCCAACTCTCCAATGTGTGTGTGTAGCATAGGTCAAATTAAATTGTCATTCTTCACTTTTTTATTAGTTTAAGTTAAAGCTGGTGCACAGCCATGGTGAATGCTAAATAAATTAGATCCATTTTCTTCATTTGCAAAGCACACTAAATTGGAAAATATTTGCGTGTGCCTGTATGTGTGTGAGTGTGAGTCCATACGTTTAGATAATGAAGATGCTTTGCCTTTGGTGGCACAGTGTCAACAATGTAGCAATAGACGGTTGTGCTTATTTAAAAACTGAGCACATTTTCTTTTACATCTACGCTTTTCCACATCCAACAAACACTTAACCCAGAATACTTCCAAATTTGCGTTTATTCTTTAGATAGTACATAAAGTAATTCTAAGTCATGTGAAATAACATGCATATAACAAGATGTAATTTACTTTTTTCTTTGTGTAATTTGGAAATAAATAGTTGCAGCTATCTTTTCAGCAGCAGGCAATAACATACTCTGCTTCATTCCTCTTGTCGTCCTCCATTCAAAAGATACTTTGTAGGAAGTCAGTAGTCTTTCCGAGGCCACCCATTGCAAAACAGAACACTAATCTAACTTTACAGGTCAAAAGTATGGTCATGAATATTCTCAGAGATTTTATTTTCACAGAGATTTTATTCGCACACACAAAGCGAACAAAGTAAGGTCTCAATCAGTTTGCCTTCCATTAGAAACAAAAACAAGTTTCGAAAAAAACTAAATTCATTCGAATAAAAACAGCCACGTACTTGAACATCAAACCTATTCCCGAGGACTTTGATTTATTCCACTGGGAAATTAAATTATGATCCTCACTGGATCAACTACAGGCATCTCTCCTAAATATGCCATTACTTGGTTTTATGCTTTTAGGTACTCTTATACAGTAATTTAACTCATTATGTTTGGAATTAATGCAGAGTGATAATGATGTGAGAAATTATTCCTGGTGATGCGGGAGCAATTATGTGCATGGGAAAAAAGCTAATTTTTATTTAAAGTAACAGAAGCAGAGACATTCTGCTGAAACTTTCATTCAACATCTTGCTGAATAAGCCTGTTTGTACAGTAAATAGTCTGTGGTTCTATTAAAAATGTGGCTTAGGATTATGGAAGAGTGTTTCTTCTTTGAACTCCCTATTTCAAAAATACTTTTGACCTGAAGCATTGTTTAGGGCAAGTTAGGAATAATCAAATAATATGAATCTCTAAGAGTTTAATTACATCTATAGGTGGATTTAAGGATTTACTCATCTGTTTTGACATTTCCTGATTTAGAATCCTGTGCTTTTTTCCTTCGCCCTTTCCTTAAATTTTGTAAATCATCTGAGTATTTCAGCATTGAGTATTTTCTGGGCTTACTTTGTTTTTCTTTTCAGTGGCACATTGTCAGGCTCACTGAAGATAAGAACTGCAGGACATCTATGAAGAAAATCCCACTTGAAACCTGTTGGAGTGTCTAACCTTTTCGCATGGTGGTGTAATGGTAAGCAAGTGAAGCATAACCCATTGTTTACAGCATTGGATAAAGAGTGGCCATGTAAATGATTCAGGCTTTTCCTAGAAGAAAAAAAAAAAAGGTATCATTAGTAAACAGGACCATATCATTTTTGATCAGTTTGTTTTGATGCCTTCTGGGCAGCATTCTGGAAAACCTTTCAGGTATTTAAATCTCTTCATCCTCCCAGCTGCTGACCTCCTAAATAGGCTTGTTGAGCCAAAGGCTACAGCGAGACTCACTGCCTTAAGATCTATTTATATGTGTTTTTAACTGAGGAATCTTTGAATTAATAAAGTTATGATTATGTTAATGTTTCCTGTTTTTGTGGTGAGTATTCTGTAATCTTCCACTTACAGTTACAAACCCTATTTTTAAAAAATGTTTTGTTTAAAAGACAGATACCTACATGAATACTAAATTCTTAACATTTTAGAACTTGCAGGATAAAGGCTCTTTTTTTCCCTTTATATTCACATTTCCCCCTCCTTTGCATTTAAATGTTTGCATGTTGTTGTCTGTTTCTAGATCTTGAATTTCCTTTTGTCCATCATACTTCTTTCTGGAGACCCAAGCTTTGTGACTGGCTCCACTTATCCTGTATCGTACCAACCAGACAACACATCAATAGCATGATGATAAGTAGCGATAAACAGCGCTATTTTTTTTTGTAATGTCTCTAAAGTTTGCAAAGTGGTGTGATTGTTTGCAAATTGTTGAGTTTAATTGGATATATTTACATCCCTGCTAATCAAACACTTCCTTGTGACACTACATCTGCAAATTGGGACTTTTTGTCATTTTGTTCAATGACTTGTGGGATTTGCTCTTCTACCACTTCAGTAACAGGGTAAAAAATGTTTTAAGCAATGCACAGTACTGGCGACTGATGATTGAGATATCAATGTGATGTGTTGTGTGAATGGTTTTATAAATATACCAGCAGTGAAAAGCTGCAGGGCAGGCACTTTTATGTGAGGGTGATTCACATTATATTCAATACCCGTAAAGCTCAACCAGCCTCTAAATCGATCTACACACTCAGGAAATGACACAAAATTGCCATACAGCATCTGACACAAGCACAATGGATATGTTGCAAATGTAGCTCTACAAGTAGTTTGGGAAATATGGTACTGTGTGTGTGTCTCTAGCTGGCCTTAAAGATGACGAATGTGCGTTGAAACCCTTGCGTCTGAATATGAAAACGTTGGGAACAATATAATACATGGCTCCCGAAGCAGGCTCTAAAGTGAGAAAAGCCTCATTGGAAATTAATGAAACAAAGTAAAAATGGTCAATAAAAGCATGTGACAGTCCTGTGGTTGATTTATCACTTCAGACTAGAGGTGAAGAACAAAAGTACGTTTTTCATTAAGCTACCAGCTTCCAGCTGTGTGAGAGCACAGGTCAACGAGCAGAGGAGTAAGCGAGCTTTATCAAATATTCAGATGTGTTAAGTCCAATTTTAACATTTCAATTCTGAAGAATTGAAGCCACAACAGCAGACCATAGTATTGTCTGGTTTTTTTTCTGGTGGTACAATGAAGAGTTTACTTATCCTCTCAATCCCCTGCTAGTCACAGAAGACGCATGGCGTCCCGTACTGAGCCTGGTTCAGCTTCAGGTTTCTTTGCTGCAAAGTCAGTGACTCAAAGCAATTGCTTGGGTTTCCTATGATAGATAGTTTCCTTCCCCAATAGCCATCAAAAGATTAACTGAATTTGACTTTATTGCATTTTAGGTTTAACTAAACTGTATGAAACTTGGATTTTTTTTTGGTGAATGTACTAATGAATTGGGCTGATTGGATTCAACTATATCTAATTATATACATATTGAATCTGTTTGTCTTACAAAGTGCCTGGAAGTGACATTTTTTGTGAACTGGCACTATTAAATCAAACTGAATTGAACTAAGAACTTGAAAAACACAAGCACTGTCTTGGTATAAATTGTTTATAACTGAGAAAAATAGTTCAGCACTCAAAGTGAGCTCGAAGCTGACAGTTTCCCTTAACCAGCGGCAATATAAGACAAGATGTACAGAGACGTGTTACAATCCCTATAGATCTGAGCAGAATCTCTACAAGCAAAGGTCGATATGTGTAAGAAACATTGGACAAGATCCCAACTCTCTTAAGCTACAATTTTTTCGGTATAGAATCTACCAAAGTCTGTCAAATTGCAGATCAGTCCACAAATCCTCTCCAGAATTGGGGATGACAGCATTCAAACACAGACAGAGTGAAAGAACCCTAACACATTTCCACTGTAGACTCTATTCTCTGGGTTAAATTATTTTTGAAGGATTCCTAAATTATTTACCTCATAAACCTCCACAATGTGTGTGACAAATCTGGAGGTAAACCATTTGCTGCCGTTTTCTAAATCCTTTAAAATGCAACAGAACATCTGTTGTTTTAGTCGACCAAATATGCGCCACCTGTAGAGTCATTTACAATGTTTTGGATGTTGATTTATAATCAGGTCCCTTATGGTACAAACGTTTGCTTGAGAGTTACTTTAGATAAAAAAAAATTTTTTTTAATGGAAATGCAGCTGTTAATGAGTTTTCACATCCTGCTGTAAACCAATTTCACATCTGTAGTCATATATCCTGCTGACTCAGCTCTTGTTCACAGAAATATCTCAGGTAGATGAACTTTATCATGTTAAAGAATATCCATTAAAACAATATGTTCTGGTTTCTGGCTTCAAGCGATGTCTGTAGGGAAGGGAATAGAGATTAGAGCAGGTGAGGATAACCTGAGATGAATCAGTTTGGATTTATTGAGTAATAATGTCTATACACATCTATAGTGAACGTCCAGCATTAAGGGGAAAGAAGGATCCTGATGGTGGGTGGTAAATTGGATAGTTCCAAAGAAATTTGACTGGAAGAGTAGAACCTGCAAGAGTGTCTAACCTGAGAGGCACAAAGAGGAATAAATCTTGAAAAACTTTCACAAACTGAGAAAATAACAGAGATTCTGTTGGTCTGACCAGGAATGGCTAATTATTAGACACCGATTGGTTGTTCATCAGTTCCAAGGTGGCTCCAAATAGGTAATAGCAGATGGGTGTGAAGAGTGCAGCAGTTGGACTGTGTCCTCCAATAGTGATCCTCTGTTCAGGGAAGATCTTCAACAGAAAAAAATGGTGTTTCATTTTTTTAAGATAAAGATGCAAAACAGTTGACTTAGAGTTGTGCTGTGTGTGGGAGTGTTATTTATCGACAATTTTTTCCAAATCAATCATGTGTAAAAGTGCTCAGATCCAGTAAGAAATAGAAGAAGGTAAAAAAAAAAACCTCAAGACTTCCGATGACAGCACTGAGGATAGAGGCAGAATGAGTATTAAAAGTATCGATTCAGCTCAGCTGTTATAGGCATTTGGTCTTAAATTTTTTTGTTTATTGTTCCCTCCCAAACACTTAAATTGAATTTCCGCCCGTGGCCCTGATGCATAACGAAAAGTGTATTACCTGAAAGAGTCTAAAAACTTTCCGTCAACACTGAATCCATTCCATTGCAATTTACAAATGTTTCATTATCAGTCTCATAAACTTGCATCAATATGCAGCCTTCAAGCTGTTACTATGATTGCTGTTCTTTTCCTCCATCTGACCGAGCACCGCGGTAATTACCCATCCTGCTGCTGAACCGTAGCAACATTTAGTCATGCACTCATGTGCGAACAGGTACATAAACGTGTACTTACATATTGGATTTTCAAGTACTATTGGTAATATCTATGTTGTTTTCTACTTGCTTTGGTACATCACTCATCTTTATTCACTGACAGGATGTATTTGAACTTTAGTAGAGATGCTGCAGAGTTGCATTAACTCATTAAATGCAGAATTGAGTTCACAGTTACCATACTACCATAATGCACCAAGCAGGGGCAAAACTGTGCATCAATGTTACTCAGGATGAGGATGAATATGTCCACTGACTTCAGGAATAAAAACAGGAATTGTTGCTTTAACGACTTTCATACGGTGAAATCTTCTGCAGTGAGCAAAAGGTGGACAGCTTTGAACCCTAACTACTAGCATGTACACCAGAATATTCTTTTTGAATTTGTGTACTTTTAAATAAGTTAAATATTTTAATGTAGAAGGTGAAGGTAAATATAATCAATTATTGCTCCAAGACTGATCAGTATTCCAACACTGTGTCTGTGGCCGTTCCTGCGTTTACTATTTCTTCCTGCTGTTCCAAATTAATAAGTTTTCCATTCGCCGGCCCTACGCTTATCTCAGAGTGAAAGTCCTGTATCCATCAGCAATGAGATTAAAACTCCTCAGTGGTGAAATATCCTCTTTTCGGTTCTGGCGTTTATCATTTATTAATGACTGTAATTGTTCCTGGCACCAGCGAGTGCAGCAGCCCAGACACTGGATATTAAATCACTTCATCACGCTGAATGAAAGCTGCAGTTTCCTCGGCATCAGACGTCTTGATACAGTTTACTTACAGGTGCTTTTCACTTTCATTCAGCATCAGAGCAACTTTAGCAGTTGGGAAGCGTGTTTCTCAAAGACCTATTTGCAACAGATTTTATGAAATGTGGTAAAAAAGAGCCCATGCATCTTTCCAGGAAACGTATGAAACCGTAAAAAGCAATCCAACTTGCATATATTGATTAGAACAAAGTCTTTAGTCGTTTGGCTTTGGTGATAGTTGCTTGAGGTTTATTCATTTGCTAGTTGCATAGCTGGTAGGCTTTAGGATGTGATGCAGTATGTTCATTACATCCTCCTTTAAAGAGACTGGAATGTAATTGGATAGTGGAGATAAAAAGGAAAAGAAATGAGAGAAACATCAAGTTCATCTTAAGAGCACTTAAAAGACCGCACCGAAATAAGAAAAACTGAACAGGCAACATAAATATTAGAATAAGCTTTGTCAGTAGAATTTTGAACTCAGCTTTTCTTTCCTTTCTGATGGTTAGCTTTCATCTCATCCCACTTATGCATAAGAGCTTTGTTACTATGAATGCTATCATTCCCTGTAAGTGGAATCTAAATGGGCAAATTATGACAGAGGCTCAATTTGAAACTATGTTTGTGGCCACTATTGAAACTACACTACTTTAAATGTTGGAGGTTTTATATATATATATATATATATATATATATATATATATATATATATATATATATATATATATATATATATATATATAATTCGCAATTGGCAAAACCTACATGAAATAAGTGAGATTATAGAGACTAAAACCTTCCTGCTGGTTTACTTTGACCCTATGTGTAAATCTGGCAAACATCAGCGTTAAAGCAAATGTTAAAGAGAGACTATTCAAGAGACAGAAAGGTATAAGTAACATGGCAGCTATCATTCTCATCACTGTCAATTCTTCTCAGCAGCTCAACTTTGAAATCATGTAATGCCATAATTATTCTCTCATAAGTTGCCAAGGATGATCTATTCATAAAGCTTAACGGGTGATTGAGAAGTCCTTTGACATTCAATCCTCACATGAAAATGAAATGAATATTAACTGTAATGCCACAGGACATGTATCCCAGGGCGGTAGCTTGAAATGCAAATGGAGCAAGATAAGCCCAGCTACCAAAATGGGAAGATGAAAGGAGATTAAAAAAAGGAGTTCAAATGGAGGCACATTCTGATAAAGCCTGATAAGGAATCAATTAGCTGCAGCAAATATCAAAATATCGACTTTTTTTTTTTTTATCTTAGACATCTACAGATCTAAATTAATAGCCTTGAAGCCCTATCCTAGAAGTGCTGCCATGTAAAAACAAGTAAAAAAAAAACATTTATAGGCTATTTCAGGAAAGGTCAAAATAAGCAGCATAGGAGGATGAATAGTTAAAACAACCTTGTGATTTGTTTAACTGCAGTTTATTGCACTTATTAACTGAAAAAGTCCATGAGTAAGTCAGTATAATTGCTGGTAATTACTATTTGCTGCGGGACGTAAATGAAAAAGCTCCTGAGATATACGTCCAACAGGGATCTTGGTCAAATGTCCAAAATATCTCAAATTACTCATTTTGGTGGGGAGGAGCAGAAGCAGCTTTATTTTGCCTGGAAAGCATAGCTCCTCACCTTTACTTAAAGGTCATTGGCTACAAGGGAGTAATTTCAGACCCTTTTGCCTGGGAACTCACTCTTTTACTTATGACCCATATCTCATGACGATTGGACGGGGTTGGAACGTGGACATAGACTTTTGGTTTTTGACTCTGCTCTTTTTTTCACTACAACAAACCAGAGTAGCACCTGCACTATGAGATGAGGCTCTAATACACGGGATCATCTCTCACTCAATCCTACGGTCAAACCAGAAATGGATAGAAAAATCCTAGAGCTTCTCCACTTGAGGAGCAGTTCACCTTGTTCTATTAAAGAACTATAGCCTCAGTCTTAGAGGAGTTGTCTCTCTTTCCATCTATTTCATACTCTGCTGTAAATCACACCAGTGTATGAACAGTATGTATCTCTAAATATCGTTTATTTCATGTGAGACATTAAAATGACACAATCATTTATGGTTTTATTTGTCTGCACCCAATTTTGTGGGAGTTTAGTTTTTCATAATGCTAGGAATGTTAGGAAATGAGCATTTTCCCACCCAGAAAACTCTCAAAAGTCTGTTTAAGGTGATGGGCAGCATCAAATTGACAATAGAATAAACTGATAAGTCTGATAAGCATTACAGACTGCTCCGAGGCAGAGATATTTCATTAACAGAAAGTCACTTATTTGCCAAGGGACAATAGGATATTTTTTTTTTCACAACATCGTTGTGGAGTAGAAAGATGTCACCTCATCACTATCAATACATTCCAGGTTTTGTTAAAGCTATGGTTTGGCTGAAAGCCCAAGTAAAGGAGGAAGAAAATTTTGATAAATGTCAAGACCACTGACTGTTGCACAACTAAGACCAACATGGAGACGTTAAGTCACCGTACAGCACATGTATACAATGAACTGATGAACAAGGAACTTTGTCTTCAGTTATGTACAGAAAAAAATAATGGACAAGCTGGACATGAACTTTCTTAATATTAGTGGTGTTGACAAAGGGTGTGCATGTTGGTGGTTTCATAAAATACTTTTTTTTTTATCTTGGTGTTGCTCTGCTTTAGGCTGTGTGTAGCTACAACCCCTCTTTTTCCCAAATTTGCCTTTTGACTCTGCCCTTTGTGCAGTCCAGATAACCCATATTGCTACAGCACCTCCAAAAAAGATATATCCCCAGATTGCCAAGACATGTTTGCTGAACAACATATTCATAACATATTCAGTTCATTTTACATGAATAACACCACTTCTCCACAAAGTAACCTAAAGGCATTGTGCACAAAAAAGAAGCAACCTTTAGAGATAAAATACACAGCGCATTATGTGCGCAGTGTGTGGATCAGTCTTAGAGGTTCCAATAAATACTGGAGGTAGAGAAAGAAATTCAGATTTTTAAAACAAATATATTCTGTACATGTTCTGCATATGCATGATATTGTAATTATTTTTTACATTAATTTGTCATTTCATCACCCATTTAGATTATTTTGTCTTGTGCAGTAGACAAAACAAGTAAATATCTTGTACTTTTCATGTGCAGTGCAATAGTAATTGGGCTGATTTACTGTTTAAAGCCGTTTTCTCATATTTGAAGTAAATACATTTAGACTAAGTTTCTTCCTGTCCTGCTATTTACAGTCTAATCTCTCCTATAAAGATGCTGCTCATGAGGAAAGCAGCGACTCCACACTCGTGCTGTGAGCAACACGATGTTGTGAGCAATTCTATCTCGGCTCTTGCAGATAATAGCTGGCCTGAATCCTGATCAGGACCTGTGCTGCTGTGAGCAACTGAGAGGGATGATCTGATTCCCAAATGCAATTCTCTGGCATGAGCGTTTTGACAGATCAATTACACCATCTTCCCCATGCCACCAGTAGTATGACGGTTGGTTGATAAAAAGAAGCAGCCATAAGCCTGCAGATGAATAGCAATTTGGTCCTCTGGGTTATCGGAAACAGCAGTAAATGAAACCAATGATGTGGTGTTTGTCTGGGCATAAGGTTACACATTATCAAGTCTTTGAGGAGCAGGCAGAGGCTAAATAGGCGCTCGGCACAGATATCATTGGTACTATTGTCTAGGCCATTGTATCTGCATCAGTGTGATGAATACATGTAGACAACAAGAAGTACGGAAACATCTAAGACATTTTTTTTTTTACAAATGACAACTGACACCACACTTTGAGAGGGCATAACATTAAATACTGACAAGGTTTAGGTGTACTGAAGTAATGACAGAGAATTGTGTGTTTTGTAATTTCTCTTCTTTCACTGGAATGTGAAGCCTTGTGATGACTCCAGAGTTATTGCTTTCTCTCTCTTAACCCTGGCCAAGAGTTTGGTTCTCTAGGGCAGGTTAAGTTTTGACTCTCAACATAAAGAAGCATTAGGCTGTACAATAAATAAATAAGTACATCAAAATATAGGGCAAATACACATGGAATGGATGTAAATGATCTGCGGGGAATTTATATCCTCCCTAAAAATGGGATTGGATCAGGAAATTAACTTCAAACAGGTCAGGTTAGATGATTCATAAGGTGTACAAGGTGTAGACAATCAGACATCAATAAGTAGTTGTGCAAAAGTGTTGCGTAATTGTGGAACAATGACTCCTGTGGCATTGCTGGAGAACATTGCCCAGATTCAGAAGGAGTTTGTGTTCAGAGATCATACTGACTTGCTGGCAAATGATGATTTGTGGCTTATTAGGAGCTTCAGATTGCCCAGGTCAGCTACGTGGAAATGGCAGAAGGAAACTACAAGGAACAGTGCATTACTGGTGCTGGTTCAAGTTTGGAGCACGCTGGGATTCCTTGCAGAGAATTTCAGCTGAGCTGGCAAACAGGTCGGGAATGTCATTGTTATCCATCAGTCAGGCCACGCCAACAGTGTGGAATGGACTCATCTGTATGTTCCTCATTGACATAAGACTTTATGCAGCTGAAAAGACAGAAATTAAATAGCAATTTGCAGCGATTAGTCAATTTCCTAATGTGATCGGAGTTGTTGACTGCCCCCATATCTCTATTTAGGCAATAACCAACTGCAGATAAATGAACTTCTGTGACTAAAAAACATTTTCATTCTGTATCTGTGCACAACAAATGTATGAATGTAGTGGGATGTCGGCCTGGTTCAACACATGATTCCTCCATGTGGAATAGGCTTCAACAGAATGTTGATTTTTCCCACTCACTCCAAAAGAGTCTCTGGCGCTGTCTATTTTTAAATCCTGGCTGAAAACTCAGCTGTTCAAAGAAGCATTTTCACTTTGATTGATCAACACGTCCCATCATTTTACTTTATAAATTTTGTTTTGTGTTTTCTATTTTAATTTTTTTTGCTTTTATTTTTGTAATATGATCTTGTGCGCCCTGAAAGGCACCTTTTAAATACAATGTGTTATTATTAGAAGTAGTATTAGCCTTGTATTGGAAAGAGCGGACCATTGCCAGTGTGTTTTAGTTGCAAGAAGAGAGTATACCAAGTGCTTATTATGAACTATTGTACAACACTGAGTTGACTGTATTTAAGTGTTGTGGTATTTTTTTTCTTTTATTAGTAAAAACATGCCTGCTTCAGCTGCTACTGGACTGAAGTTTAGACTTATTGCACAGAAAATCTAGTGCTAAAGGGGATATTTAGATTTTTTATGCTAGGGTAGCCATCATTGAAAGACTTGTTTTGTTTTTTTTTTAATTAAAACTTCATAACTCTGTAAATGTCCAAGTTTATTTAACACTGCTTTCCTTTTGTCAGAATACTGGACTACAGAATCAATTATTTTCAAACGTGTCGTCAATTCTTCTTTTTTAAGTTACTGATATTGTTTTTAATCAACATTCAACTATGAAAAACCCCCAAAAAAACACTTTAAGGTTGTGCTTTTAAAACTTTAAAAGCTCAAAATTAATGTAAGATTCATGGCAGCAATGAATGTACGCAAACTAGTCTGTGGATCAGCAGATATATTTGTGAGTTATCCATATCTAAATCTTTCCTTGTGTCGCAGTCTGGAGTTCTGCCCTGAAGCCTGTGTCTGTGATAATTACACTATATCACACCCAGGGTTTATTTTTTTAAAAGAAGAAGCAGAGACTGATGGAGCTCATTGTATTTTTAGAGTTTAGGCTGCCCTTTTGTCCTGATGCCCATCCCTCTGGGGATGATGATTTAGATCTGCAGCTGCTAGGGGAAGCTTTCTATAGAGCTTTTTGATAGGCAAGTGCTAAAACATCAAGCACAATGTTTAGAAAATAAAGTCCTGTCAAGTTTGCTGTATTTGATGAGCACGAACAGCAAACAAAAAGATATGGCACTTACGCTAGGAATTGTTGAACGGTTCTAAAAGATAAATTAGGAAAGCAAGACAGGGTTTAGTCAGGCAAAGACATCTTTCCAATAAAGCATTTCTTCCTCTTCCTCTGCTTCAAACATCTTAATGTACCATCATCTCAGCCAAAGACGCTGCTGGCCAAAGGATGTCAAAAGAATATTCATGATGCTTGTGGACACAAGGCAATTCTCACTGTGACAAACTTGACATATTGGTCCATCAATGCTCCCTTCTGTAGACAATAATGACAAAGTAGGGCAGAATTCATAAATCACAGGCCAGTAGGGATGTTGGCTGACACTGATGCATGCAGAGACACTAAAAACACAGCACAAGGAGATAAAAAGACAAAGGAACTGCTCATTGACTACATTAGAGGCGAACGCTGATGAATTGCGCAATATGTTAAATGAAATCCAAGGCTGGTTTAGTGTGTACACAATGCAAAGAACTGCAATAAAACTGCATTATGCGTCACATGGTTTGTGCAGTTCTACATCAACAAGCACATATAGCAAATATCTGTATATGCAAGTAGAACTAAGTCAGCTCTTTAAAGACAAAGCAATTATGGCTTTAAATACAGCATGTTCAAACAGAACCATGCTACCAATAGTAACTTACAAGTCAGCCCAATGGAACTAACACATTGAGATGATGGTGTAAAGGATTGTCCGTAAATCAAGAAAATCTGGACATAGAGCATACTCTTCATGAGCCCGTCATACAAAAACAGAGTATATTCAGTTGATGGCTTCTTCATATTTAATATAATACAGACAGCGACAGGAGAACCTCCCTGTCCACAGCCATCAGCACCTGCAAGAACTCTGAAGAACCTTGGATAATAGGAGTTAGAACAATATTTAATTTCCCTTTGAAACTAATAAGAGTATATTTGAATTAAAATTGAGCTTTGACTTTAATAATATCATCACGCTACACTGTCTTTGACAGACATATTTCTTTTACTGTTTTTATAACTTGTAATAAAATAATGAGTATTTATTTCCTGCTTTTGTTTATTTCTACCGATTGGATGATAATTGCTACTACAGCACATAAAGTGGTTAAACTGTTGCCGCCATGTCCTTGGATTAATTGTTTTTTAGAGAATGGATGATTGGCTATAAATTGATCTCTTTCCATGTCACTTGTGTGAATGCAAAAGCTTAACTGGTCCACCCGTTCCAAACTCTGCAGACACCTGTGATTACTGCTAAGCAGGTTGTGCTGGCCACCCAATTAATCAAAGCCGGCAGTTTAGCTGCTGACTATTCTTGTCCATATATCAGAATTCCTGAGTGGTACACTGAATCCAATGTTTTCATTCCAGCCATGCCAGTGTACGTGTGCAAGTGTGAGTGTCATTGAATGAGAGGTGAAGTGTGAAGTGCTGTGTTCGCTCCAGTACTACATCAGCATAGTCCATTTATTACTTTGTGACAATGGGAGTTCTCTTTCTTTGTATTATCACCAGCCTTTACAATTGCTAGGGGTAAATGATTTGTGCATATATCCTTGATACCTATGGATAAAAATAAATATAAAGAAAGACGCTAAAGAAAATAGCTGTTTTCAGCATTGCATAAAGTAATTTTATATTATTTATTGATGGATTTTGGATTAATCCGTCCTTTAAAAATAGACTAAAAATCTACTTCCATCTAGATCAGTCTGATCTACAGTTCCTTTGGGAGTATTTTTTTATCTGGTATTTGCAGCTCCAATCTTCTGTTTGAACTCCATAGTTGGAAGTTCCTCGTTATCAGTAGTATGTGTCTGGTTGGATGAGTTTGTAAAGGGGAAGTGTGATCATGCTGTGCCTAATATGACAATATGAAGATTGTTTGGTCACATAATCTGCTGCTGCAGCCTGAATCAGTGTTCATATCCCAGCAGTAAATGATGTCTGTGGATATCTCCGAGGTGAGATCAGCCTTAAATGATTGGCTGTGGTTTCACTCGTACATGATCGATTGCCAGGTAAACAACATTACCATTTCAAATCTGCCCTCGGGGTTGTTAGCAACTGCTTCCTGGGCTGGATGACTAATTGAGGGAAGCTGTGGTTCCAATTTAAATCTTCTTTTTCCATTAAGATCAAGGATGACTTCTTCACAAGGGCATATGTAGAGTAGCTGCTTCCCATGGACTTCTTCTGTGTTCTTTGGGCGTAAGGCTACATTTATATTCATGTTTGCAAACAGTGCAGTAACACGGAAATTTAGATAAATTAGATATCTCTGTCTGTGAATATGGAACAGAAGCGGGAAACGAGGTTATGCTATGCAGAGGCGTTGAACATCTCTGCCCCTCTTCAAATCACTGTGTCATTCTCTCATATAAAAAGAGCTGCATAAGATATTCATGTGTGCCAGTAACCTAGATTTTTAAATGTTTTATTTGACAGCCTGTCTCCTGTTGCTGCACAGAGCCAATGGGGCCTCCTTTCACTGCTTTGATGTCTGGACTAAGGCTGCATTGCTATGCATATGTATGAGTGTTTAAATTGCAATGAGTGAGTACATCTTTGTTTCTTCATGCTTGATACTGATAGCAAGTGGGAAAAGTATTTCTTTTGTGATGTGTTTAAAATTAAACTAGGCCACCTTCAATGACTACCTTCCTACAAGAAAACCTTTTTGTATAGGATTCCATATTTGTCATGCAAAAAGACTAAAACTTTCAGAGTTCTCAGACCCGTTTTAAAATTTAAAAAATGCATTTACGACAGCGTTTCCTGTAGTGGTTAGACTTGAAATATGTCATTTGAAGAACTTTGAGACTGCAAGGACAAAGGCAAGAACAGTAGGAAGGACACTAGTTTGTGTCTAACTAAAAGTAGACACAAGGAAAGAAAAGAAAGATCCAAGAACAAAAAGAAAGGACGAACACAATGAAAAAAGCAAAAGGAAGGAGTAAGAACACAAGGAAGAAAACAAAGGAATCAGAAAGAAAGACAAAAAAAGAAAGAACACAAGGAAGAAATTAATGGGAAGGGAAACAAACTTGAAGTACACTAGAAAGAATCATGGAGAACATAACTTTTAGACAATAAGATGGGGAATAAATCCTAGAAACAAATATTTTCTTTTTTTTCCCCTCTCCATACTAATTCAGACCTGAAACTCACTGAAATCAAATTCCATACTATGTCAGATTTTTCTAGGTTGCACAGGAAACCTGATTGCAGTCCTCAACATGCATCAAATTACAGCAGAACTGACACTGGTAAGAATCCTGACCTACAAAACTAGCAGAGGCTCTGTTACTGACAGCTTGACCTGCCAGAAGCTTATCAGACACTTCTTTGGCACAGGTGTCACTTGAATCCCTGTTTACCGAAGGAGAGGATGTGGTCTGGTGTCCAGCTGTCACTTAAGTAAGATGACCGATTTACACATTCCTGTCGACGTGCACACTGATTTTAATACAGCTAAATACACTTCTGAATTATGCACAAAAACATAAAAATTCAGATGAATAGATACAATAACCACAAACCAATCGACAAATGAAAAAAATAAATAAAGTGAAGCCCGTTTCTCCCTGTGTTCTTAACTTTATCTAATGGTGATATCACACACTGTCCAGGTACATCTCTCTACATTAAAATTTAATAAGAAATTACATTTATTTTTTATAAATCAATTAGAAAAACTAATTGATGTGGATATGGATTATGTGTATATAATCCCCTGTGTGTAATGAGTCTGATATTGATCAGTTACACAGGGGGACACATTTCAAGTTTTTATGTCTGGTAATTTTAATAATTATGGCCCAAAATATTGTTTCTCAGAAAATTTTAAAACATATAAGCACAATAAAAATATATTTCTAAATATTTGCCTACTAAACGTTGTGTATATTGTTGCTACTGTGCACTCAGCACCTGACCAGGGCTTTCTTTGCATGAATTACTGCATTGAGGTCATCGGTTTGTGGCGGTACTAAAATGGAAGCCCAGATTGCTTTTAACTGAGGTCTTCGGTTTATCTGCATTCCTGGGTCTGGCATCATCTCCCTTTTGACCATAACTCATAGATTCTCTGTGGGGCTTAGGAACAGTATGCTTGTAGTATTGACAAAGGTAAAGTGCTGCTGGAAGATAAAATCAGCATGTCCAGAAAGTTTGTTAGCTGAGGGAACCATGGAGTGCTACATATTTTGTAGCACTCTTATATCCAAAATCCTCGCTGATTTTGGATATAAGAAAACACATTTGACCATCACTATCAAATGACGTGATTCCCCAAATCATTACCGACTGGAAAATTCACTCTCATCCTTAAGGAAGTGGTATTCTGTGCCTCTCTTGTTTCTAATCCACACCCTGATTTATAAATGAGGTAAGTAATCAAAAGAGGGGATTTTAGACCCCTGAGTAACATTTCTGACCTTTTTCTCCTTTGTCCATTTAAGAATCCCAGGAAAATCACACAAGGAATAGGACACTTGCAGCCCATGACCTGACCACAGCCACATTTCACACCTTGTGAATTTCCAATCTCTTAACTTCACTTTGCTTTACAATTGTCCCAACCCTGATCCTTTTTGTCTTCTGCTTAACATTAAATAACATTAAATAAATTGCAGACACCACAATGTCTGCAATTTATTTATTTATTGCAGACAATGTTTTACTCTAAGTCATCAATACTGACATGTAATGCTTCTCGGAGACAAAAATATTTCAGGAAGACTAATATGAGTCGGATACTGTCTAGAAGTTTCCTAAAAGTTTCTGTACTTCCTTTAAATTAAGAGCTTATGATAATTACCAAAAGACTTTGCCAAAAAGAAATTGATTGTTGTGCCAAAACAGAAAAAAAGAATACCACCAAGATATATGTCTGATGCCTGAGAATGACTCTGGAGCGAGTGTGCCAGTTGGACATGCTTAATTTTGGTTTCCTACTACTAACAACAGATGCTAAACTCAACATATCATAGTCCATTAATGATTCCATTAATTACTCATCTATTCAGACCAACTGTAAGAGTTGTAAATTGAACAATTTAATTACTTCAACATACACTTAATGAACTGCAGCCATATTGAATTTGATCTCAGGACTACTCAATGATCACTAAGAGTCCTGGTTGGCAGCTAAGTTGTATTACAATAAATATAAAAATGGTGAAATTGCGTGTGAAGATAGATTTTAAAAGTCCTAAAACCTGTTATATATGTGCAAAATCCAAGACTTGTGGTTTTGAAGAATAACCCCTATACAGAAGAGTACAAATTTGAGTCAAAACTTTCTTGCTGTGTAGCTGAATACTTTTATTGTGACCCATGAGTTATAGCTGATAACTGTAGTCTGGTTCCAGTTCCAAGAGGATCTCCTGTTCCACATTTGGTTTTTATGTGTTGAGTCTCTGATTATACTACTTCTTTATACTGAAACACAACTTCTGCTGGACAGCTCCCAAGAAAAGAGTTGTCACAAATGTGATGTAACTAGTTGAAACATGCACTTTTATATTTGAAGAAGGACATTTCTAGTCACCTTTGACAGGTGTTGGTTGTTGGAAAGAACTAGTTCGCTTTGGTCTAGTTCCATATCATTTCTGCTTGACAGTAGCCATCGATATAGCAAGGATTCAGGGTGAATTTTTTGTCCCATTTCTTTAAGGAGAAGAAATAAATTTCTACTCTTAAAATGGGTAAAAATAAAAATTACAATTAAGATCGGCTATTAGAATCCAACAACATGTTTAATGCAAAATAGTGTCTTCATTCACTCCTCCATCAGGGGATTGGAAAGAAGTGGGATTTGGAAGGGAGATTTATTTTAAGGATACTTTTTATGTTTAAAATCAAATTCATTTCCGCAGCTTTTCACTAACCTTTAGACCCTCAAAATAGTTACACACACACACAGACACACCCCCACATCTATATATAATGTGCATGTGTGTGTGCGAGAAAAAGGTCTGTTTGTCAGATTTGTATTAGGCTATCTACCTGTCAATGGTTTTTGCTCTATCTCTTGCCCAGTGACAAGCGGGATACACTCAGGACCAGAGTGGGACTCATTTTCAGTCTGGGACTTTCATGCCTCAGTCTGACCCACTTACGTTTGCGAACATTGGAAAAAAAACATATATTTAGTAAAGGATTCTGGATTTTGTATTTTACCATTGATATTTTGTAAACTTATTTTTTCCTGTCACAGTGATTGATTTCAGGTGAAAAATACCAGATCACCCTGGCAATAAAAGGTCTTGTTAAATGAGATGTTATACATCTGATACAGGCTGCCTAATAAATTTCTGAATATGTCAAGAAAAAAATCTTTCAGAGAAAGGACACAAGTACAATCCCTACATCATCAAGACAATGCAGTACATTAAAAACAAGAGTTATCAATCTTTGCCAAGGATGACAACAACAAGCTCTTGAAAAGATGGCCTTTAATCATGTTTGTTTTCAGGAGAATGGAGGTTAGTAATATTGTCATTAATTAATTTTGGTGAAAGTTTTGGTTCAAGTTTTATTTTCATGAAACACATGCGAGCACAAATCTAAGAGGAGGCAGAGAAGATCATGCAACTCTGTATACCAAGTTTGCCTCATTATACGGTCACTATGCATGAATATTTAACTTTTAACTGGGTGTGTGTGCATTGTTTGATGGAAGGGTGAAGGATAATTAAATGTGGGCAGAAGAAGAGCCTTATTCCAAAATGAGAAACCCACCATTTGACAAATGTGACACCCTCTCTGACACAATGATCGCTGACATGAAACTAAAAACTCATTACAGGGTATTAATGAAGGTATTAGTTGTCAAAAATTGGATCATTTCTGATGTGGCTATAAATCATCTGTTTTCCTTAAATTTAATGTTAAATATATTGCAGATAACAATCTACTGCACGCCTTTTCATTTGATTTTATTTTTAATTCAAATTTGATGGATTGTATCTATAGAGGCCTTCTGATGGCACCAACCATGGCATGATGAATTAAGGTCATTTTACGGGCAAATCCAGGGGTTGCCTTTAGAGATATATAAGAAAGATATATGATGATAGAGGAAATGTTTTACTTTAAATCAGCTTATCTTCAGCAGAGTGTGCATGTATGTGTAGGGAGGGATATATCACAGCAGCCTAATCCCACAATCATCTCTCTTCTGTCCCCATCTGAGGCTGGAGATAATGGCCAATTGACATTCACTAGATTGCTAGAAGGATATCTGTCACTCTCTCAACAAATCCATAAAACTTATTTACTTGTAAATGGAACATTTAGTATTTTTGTTGCAATCAAGAAATCTGCCTATCAAATCATCTTTATGAATACAAATTTGGCTTTACACATAGAGAATAAGCTAACAATTGCTTTTTACAGTTTACATATCACATATAGACACACATCAAATAACGTTTTTATTGGTGGGATTCAAATCTTATTGCTTACACGGATTGCGTTTTGTTCAGTGCAGTAGCAAGTAATTTAACAAAGAAAATGCAAAAAACCCCCAAAAACAACAATGAGTAGCAGATTTCTCAAACAGGAAAATGAGCAGACGTCCCATTGTTCTAACAAAGATAGATAGCTTTCTGTCAAGCTCCACAGCAAACGTTGACCCTATGAATAACAGTCGCACCATTATGCATGAAAACAAGCAGAAATAAATCAAATGCTTCACTGAGGGATGTAAGTTGATTAATTGTCACCATTTGCATGTCATAGAAAAGAGCCACATTTATGCTGAGAATTATTTGCGATTCAAAGTAAGGTCTATTTATCTTTATAGAACATCTGGATAAAGGTTTTTTTTTTTTTTTGCAAGGTTCTTATGCCAATACCAATGTTTATTTACACATTGGATGTATTTTTTCTGCAGAATATTCTAAAACATAGGTTTTGAAGGTATAAAATGGTATGAAAATAAGCCTATATATGTTTATATACAGTATATGAGTGCTGTCAATCAATCAAAATAATTCAATCAGATAAATCACACTCTGGCACTTTGATTAATTACAGTTAATTTTCAACTTTGTAAGGTTGAAATATAAATATTCACGCAGTTGTTTAAGCCCCTCCTGCCACAGTCCAACCAACTGAAATGCAGGCAATCATCAGATTTTTTTGTAACGTGACAGTGTGCGAAAATTTATTTTTCTCCTTGACAGCATTACGGTTCTTTTAACGTTTCTTGCAACCTTCTGGTCCACATGCAAAATCCTTTGTGTGTCAGGAAAAAAAAACAGTATGAATCACCCCATGGTAAAACTGGTTTGTGGTACCATTACCCTGTGGGGATTTTTTTTTTCTGAGGAAAAAAGATGATCCTAGTGGATATGAATATAGATGATGCTAAATATAATGCTTATAACAGTGTTAAACTGTTATAAACTCATAAGACCCCAGAGAGGGAAACAGGGTGACAAGACAATGGATACAGACAAAGATTTTTATGATTTCTTGTGGCCCTAAGTGGGATGTAATCAGTGTATGAATCAGTGTATGAAATTAATGCTTGAATAAAACATTTTTTTGTGTCAAGTCATTTTATTAAAATAATGAATTTTCCCTTGTTATTGCAAAGAGGAAATTAAAGGGAATCAGCCACTTCGTCATAACATTGGTCCACAGGTGTAGATAAGCTTACTCAGGTAAATACATATGATATGCACAACAGTTGGATAGAAAAATGCTTCGGACCAAAGAATTTGTAGTCAATGGCACCGATATGGGCATTTGTTGCTGTGTTGCCTTGGATTACAAAAGCAGCTGCTCTTAATAAACTGCCATTTGATTCTGATCTTGCAAAAAAAAACACCGAGTGACCCTTATGCTTCAGGACAGGCACATACTTAACTTTATAAATCACCAATGTAGGTGTCAGACGGCATCCTGGAAATAGCCTATTTCATGTGGAATGAAAGGCTAATGTCACGGTAATAACTATTCCTGTGCAGATCACATGGTTATACTTTGATACATTGTTTTCTGTGCTGGGTTTCTGAATTTAGTGGCTTCTTTAAATCAAACCCTCTTTTTTCCTTCCACATTTTCACATCAAATATCTCATCTTGTCCGTTTTTGGTTCCTTCAGTCTCACCATTTGCCATTTTAAAGAACTGTATTGATCAAGATGACACCTAAAGTAAACACCTAAAAATTGGGAACTTTTTACCTCTAAGCAAGTAAAAACCCACCGCATCCAAATGACCTCTGACCTTCCTTGTTTGGACACATCTGGCTGAAAAGCTTATTACAAGGATTGATTTGGGTGTTAGATGCTACTACACAACTACAGCAACAAGCTAATGTTTATTTAATTTCTGGATGTGTGTACTGTGCTCTCAACCCACAGTACATAAAGTACATAAAGCATCCCTGGTGTTTTATTCTTGATATTGTTTCAAGATATTCTTTTTATGAGTTTAACTCAGATGTCGAAAAACAATCCTGTTTTCTGCTTGAGTATTTCATACTGCTTGGTGTTGCGTGTCTACCTAATCATAAAGGTGAAGGTGTGGGAATCCAGACCTATTAAACATTCACAACAACAAACATTGTGGAAATACACATTTGAAAAGCAATTTTACATGAAAATCTAAATATAATCCTCTAAGGCCTTACTTCTTCATGGGTTTCTGACTGTGAATTTGGGAAGCACTGGCCTAAACAGTTTTCCCATGATCATAAACAGCAGAAAGAAAATACTCATTTTATTTTGTGAGTCTTCATTCTGATCAATACAAGTAATCATAAACAACCCTCTTCTGTTGCAAGACTAATTGATCCTCCAATCTACGAGAAAGTAGAACAGATTCAATCTGTCATCGATCAATATTACAACTTGCACTAATTAGTGTTGTAATGCTTTGCTCCCCACCATTTCGGTTTACTCTAAAATAAACATGTACAGCAGTCTTGCTTCAGGTGACAAATGCTCTTCATAACGGTTCACAAACTGACTGATTTGCAAAACATCATTCATTCACTTAAAACATTAAGTGAATGACAATACTATGGATGACAATACCACAGATAACTACAAAGAGCCCAAGTCAGGAAAAAGGCAGATTTTTTATTACCCTGTTTTCAAAAGTTATTTTCAGTCAGAGATGCCACATCTTATCAGATATTTAAAGAAAAAGCTGTTAGGATCTTACTATGAATGCTCAGTTTGCCTATTTACCCCTGAAAGTGACTACAAACACCCAGATTATTCAAAGCAACCGGCTTTGAAGACACTCCACCCTCAATCAGTCTTCAACTTTCCCCGTAGCACAATCGATGCTTACTAACACGGCTGCCTAGCACCAGTTGCTTAGTAACCACTAGGCCGTTGCCTTCGACTAATTCTGTATCAGAACTAAATATAGAAGCGCCTTTGATTCATCCCCCTCACTGGATTGACAGAAGGAGTCTATCTTCAATGGTAGCATGCTTGTTTTTTAAACCCTCAGCTGTCTCTTGAGTTGGGATCAAAATCTGACACCTTTTCATGAACAGGTACGTTCTCATCAAACACATCAAGGTGGGAAAGGGATTCATTCCTCCACATGAGAGCAAGGCTTTCTGACAATGCTCAAGTAACTGTTGTAGTGACTGATTCACAAAGAGAATGGGCTACAAGTCATGGGACTGATAAGAAAAATGCTATTTTTAGCATTTATGTAATGCAGACTCATCTTAACGCAATTAAGTAAATCAAATCACACTGTCTCTAAATGTGTTCTTACTAAATTTCACTGATTGTGAAAAGCTGGTTTTTTGTCATTTTAAGAAGTGCGTTATCAAAAATAATAGCTTACATTTCATAATTATTATAAAATCATGCAACAGAGAGATTGTCTTAGTTCCAAAACATACACATTTTCCTCCCTCTTCTGTTTCTCATCTACAATTCCAGTGATCACCCCTCTCTCTACCTTTAGCAGCTTGGTGATTATCATTTGCATCAGTTGGGAGCATCTACTACAGTCCAACAGGCTGACTGCTCTATTGGCAAGGAAAGTGCATTTTCCTGGAACATGTTTCACAAAACATGTCACATGCCAAACAGTCCTTTCAAATATTATTTCTTTACTCTGATATTGGAATTTGCAATAAGTTGTGCAGCCTTGATATGAGAAAATTGCACTGGGACAAATTAGGCAACCAAATCTACACTATTCATATTGGAAACACATTTGGCACGGATCCATTTTTTTTTTTTTTTTGCACCTCTCTGCATTCTGAAAAGGTCTCTCCGTGTATTCACCAATATACAGCACTGACAAGTTAGAGCTGCTGACACACCCTATTTATGCCAAAATTTTAAAAAGGAAAGAAAGGGGAAAAAAGCAAGCAGAGAAAGGAGAACACCCTGGTTGAGCAGCTGAAATCGAGCATAGCAGAAAATGTAGAATATTAATGAACTTTCCCTCAAAAAAAAAAAAGGAAAGCAAAAGCTGTTTAGGTCTGCTTCTCCTCTGGTTTGTTTTCATTTTTTCCTATGAAAATACACCCTCTTCCTTTCGAAATCTGTCAGACTGTTCATCATATATTTGATAGATGGTGGAGCCACAGAAACATCTCCACAATTCAAACTCAAGTGTGCAACAGTCACTCGCACATTAGATGGATTTGCATGCAGAACAAAGAGTGTAGAAAAACTTTTGATGATGATGAAATTAAAAATGTAAAGCATCGTTGAAAGCTTTCTGTCTTTCTTTTTTCTTAATCCTTTCTTTCATGCTTTATTCATGTACTGTATACATTAATATGGTATCACCACGATGTTAGAGCTGCTCCTAAAATTATTGCTAAAGGGTATTTTTTAAACTTTAATACCCACAGTGCCTTTCACTATATAAATAAATACAGCTTTGCCTCATACCGGTAATATATGTAGGATATGCCAGCTATGCAAATGGACAAAACCTCTGCAGTTTTGTAAAACCTGTGTATTTGATATGGTTCTTTACAGAGCAATGCTGTCACAAATCCCTCTATGTTACAAAAATAAACCATGCATCTCAAAATAAGACTGTCTATACAAAACAGAAAAGCTTTAGGTGCATTTGGTTAACTATGTACAGTGCTTGAAACAGCACATATTCTTGCCTTTAGATTTTAATCTAGAGGCAACATAAAGCTTTTGTTCTCTTTTTGCCATTTTTATGTAGCTTTGCAGCCATCCGTCCATGTGGTTCAAAGAAAGTTCATCCCTGCCACGCAGCTGCAGATCTACATGAAACTCCTTATTTGATGCTGTGGATTTTCCCTCCTTCTTCCTTAACATCACAATGTAACAGAATTGCACAAAGCCAGCTTAGTTTGCCATCAAACAAGCATTAGGCATCCATCAATCCATTTTCTTTATCTACTTAATTCCTTTGGGTCATGTGTGAAGTGGTGTGGGATTGCAGTGTCTAAATTCAGTCAGTGGAGCAAGTGGCTGAATATCATACTGTTTTTGATCATGTAGATTGTTAGATTTTATTTTAAATTAAAGAAGTAAAATGGAATGTTTGCATAGTGCACAGACTATATAGACTGTATAGTATATATATAGAATATTTAAAACTTCTGTTAGTGTTAAATGGTTTTTACCAAGTTTGATTCAAAAAGTCATTTTCCAAAATTTAGAAAGTCTTTTTGTGTTTCAAAGAGCCTTTGATCTGTGAGCCTTTTGATTAAGAGCCAAAATGCAAACTATTTAGGGACGTATACACCAACATCAACATTATTAGCTATTGATGGTATATAGCTACCTTTTCTTACAGATCTTACAATGTACATGGGGTAAAGATTGAGCCTGGATGTGTAAATAAGCAATAGATGAGCACTTAAAAACTACTTTCTTGTCAAAACATAGCTTTTTAATTTTGTTAACTTGTGGCATTTACCAGGCTCAAAAGAAATTACATTTCCCATCACTTGGCAACTTTCCTAAAGCCTGTTAGCTGATTCCAATCCAAAGTGAGAAAACATCAGACGTCCAACAGCATAAAAAAGACATAAGATAAAGAAGGCTGGACTACAGCAGATTCCCCACACACTCCCATTGTCCCATTAAACAGGTGCTCCGAAAAGTATTCACATTCCTTTTACAGGCATCTAGAACCCCCTTGTAGATAATTTTTTTTCTATCTTGACATCTTCTTGTCAAGCAAAATTGGCGAGAGGGAACAAACAGCCTGGACAGAAACACAAGGTCCTTGAACTTAAACAGTTCATGTGACCTAATAATACATTATTTTCTCCTTCTATTGCGGCAGCGCTGATGCTAAAAGCTAAGAAGTCCAGACAGGTTGTTCCAACACTTTGGTTTTCTCCTTGTTTCCCTTTCTGTCTGATTAAAACTGAGACAGGCGACAAATCTATTGCCTTAAACACTGGAAAGGCAGATAAACTCTTGATAAACAAAGACAACTGGTTTTGAACAATAGACCCACAGAGTTTCCAAATGCCTTTAAGTTTTTGTTTTTTGTTATTGTGATCCTCGTCCATGACAATAATTTTATTTATGCTCTGCACTCAGCATAACCTATAATTGAGCAGGCCATCAAGACCTTTAACTTGTTAGGACAACTATTTCTATGTACGTTTCCTGAATTATAATGTTGCAGATTTAATTATGACAAAGCTACCATTTCACTCATGAACCAACATACAGTATATGGAGAGTTTATGCTACAGTAGTAAACAAGCCAAGAAGATATGTAAAGTAAAATTAGAAGAGAAAAAAAAACTATTTTGTGTCAAAAATTCTGTTAGCTGTGTAAATTTGGACCAGTCATGTTATCCTTTTTGCCACAGTTATTTGCATAAATAAAAATAAATATGCGAGCAATCTGAGCAATTGTTACATGAAAAAAATCCTTAAAGAACCATTTAGTGTGAAACACTAGAAAGATCAGAGACAACAAATGCTGAGCACCTTAAATAAATCTTTTTCAAATTGTCCACAATACTTCCCCCTGATTCCATCACCAAAAGACAAAAGCAGAAAGACAGACATGTCCACAAAACCATTACACAGCACTCTGCGGAATCGCTGTCCGCGGTCAGCATGTAGCTATCAGAGAGCCTTGACACAGTGCTGTGAAAGAAACCAAACCTAACATGTCAGTATACTGGTGAAGATATTTAAAGGTGGTTGATTGTTTGAGTGACACTAATCTTTTATTACAGTCTTCTTTAAAACATATAATAAATAATTGTGAACATAGGTTTACTGTCACCATACCATAATGTACATATATAATAATGAAGACAACTTGACAAGTTGCTTGTTACGAATGGCACCAGCCTGTTCTTTTCTTGCAACAACTCAACTGTGCACCTGCAGTAATCCTTGACATATCTTTAAAAAAAGACTTTCTACAGTATGCTAAATTTTTCACCTTTATGATTTCATCAGTCATTCTAAATTAGCCATTTTCAATAGATTTAACTAAACCTAAAAGAATATCCCAAACCTTTTTGAACTAACATTTGAAAGAACCCCCCCCCCCCTAAAAACTGTGCTATATCTGTCTTCATCATCCCGCTGCGGCACACTGTTCCTTTTCCATAATGAGACCTTGAGATTGCCCTGTTAGGCTGTCAGTGTGCAATACAGATCAGTAGAGATGTCTACACTAGGCTGATTGCTTTCCTTTGAATCAGTCTGAATGACTTTACCTCTTCTTTTCTCCTGCTGTGATTTCCCATGAGTTCTTTCTTTTTCTGTAAGAGGTTTGTCTGTACTTATGTTCCAGACCTGTGTCCCTCTGTTCCTTCTGGAAAACGATGGAGACCTTGAAATGGGCCCAAGTAAAAGAAAAAAATAGTTCACAGCTGATTTATTTCCAATATTAACAAAAATACATAATCTATCTACGTGACACCTACACCGCATATTGCTGTACGCATTATGTCTTTTCATCTAATAACACTTTTGAGCAATTTTGGGGTTCAACAAGCTGTCATTTCACATCTTTAAGACCCGCCAAACTGTGGCATAGCAAATAAACATCTAAATACTAAATTCCTAGTGAAGAATAGAAAATTCTACTTTTACATTGAACTGTAAAAGTAAACCAGCAAAACATATTAAAAGTTGATTCAATAATTTTGATTCTGATCTTCTCAAAAAGGCAGAATAGTGGGCACCGTTTATATGGAGACTATTAGTCCTCGGCACAGCCATCCGAGTTTTGATTGTTGAATTCAGGACCTTTACTGTATGTCTTCCCCTTTTCTCTTCCTACTCATTTCCTGTGTGATTGCTGTGGGTAGAGGCAAAGAAGTATTTAAAATAAAAACGTGACTCGATTGAGGTCCAGATCCAATTGGGATTGTTGTGGAACATCCCTGCATCAGACATCTACAATCTCCGGCTCCTGCTAGTCTCTCTGTAGTTTTTCTAAGCTACAGTTTGTAGTTTTATAAATGACAGCAATTTGTTGAAACAAAGAAAACCTTTTCTTTTGCTAGCTCTTCTCTTTTGAAGCGATATATCTTTGAATCTGTGTTTTGTGACAACATGTGTTTTCAGATACATTGCAAACTGTTTTCCAACCAAAGCAACAGAGGGCGGAATAAAAAGTCCCATTGACAGATATTTCTCATGCCATGCTGAAATATGTAGTTTTTCATTGCCTAAAACCACTGGAATTACACAGACTAGGTACTTACAGTCTATGTGGCTGTGGTTCTACTGTTAACGTAGCCGCTTCATAATTACAGAGCAATGGTGAAAAGGAAAAAAAGAGCTGTAAGGTGGAAAGGTCTCTGTGGTGGAGAGCGCCTTACAAAGACTCAACTCTCCACATGACACTTTATAGCATGACCTTCGATCACAGCGTGACTGTGTCTTTTGTGCTGTGCATTTTCGAGTGCCGCCTAAAAGCTTTTTTCTGGGCTCCTTTGAGGAAATAGATTTGGTCATGGAGAGATGAGAGTGATGCAGAACAGCAATCTATACCCTGAGATCTAAAATTTATCTTACTTGCTTTCTCTTCTAGTTTCTCTCATGTTGCTTACAATGGTACGAAGAAACACCCGTTAGCAGTTGGATGCTGTTGTGAAGAACGTCTTCTATTATAGTCAGTGCACAGAATTCCATCTGTTAAAACAGCTATGGATGTTTCTCAATATATGTTTTCTTTTTCAATATTATTTAACCTTTGTTCTTATTATACCTTGAACTTGACAAAGATAAAGAGCAGGTTTATATTTACATATATATAAAATGTTTTCTGCTAAATGCAGAAAAGTACTGGAAGTACTTTGTTTTTGAACTCTCAATGATTTCTGTTGAATATTTGCTTCAAGTAACATAATGAAAAATCTAAAATTACAATATAAAAGTTCAAATGTTTCCTGTCTGTTTCTAGGCATGAAATTACATTGAGAAAGGAGTTACTTCAAAATATTCTCCACATCATAGCTCTGGTTGATCCACTGAGTTTTTTCGCATACACATCAGCCTCTGAGATTGATGTTTATGGCTGTTTATATAGCAAAGATGCTTGTATCCTTTAATCGGATTTGTTGACTTGTGAGATGAACTGATCAGTCTGTCTGTTGCAACACAGCAGCATACTGAGGCTGAACTCTGCAACACTTCCACCAGCCTCATGCAAAGTTACAGTGCTTGCCTTGAATACTCTGGTGTAATACATCCACTGTTTGTGAGCACTCCTTTTTTATGTAATTAAAGCGGTTCGCTAAGCAGGAGGCAGAGCAATTAGTAATCTTCTCACTGTGTGGAAGATGTGAAACTGTATGTCCCTGCAGTGAGATTTCTAAAATGATATAAAACCACCAAAAAATGAGAAACTGGGTGGGAAAGATGTTGACGTTGTCTTGGAATTTTGAACTGAAGCAGGAAACATCTGATTTAGTCTGTCAGTAAATCATATCTAATCACATTTATTAACCCATCATGGCATAGTGGTTTCAATTAGAGGGAATTGCTGTTCCCACAAAGTTTTTCATTTTTATTAATGAAAAACTTTGGACACCACAGAAAATTTTGGCCTATGTCTAGTTTTTGAGAGCAGAGCAAAATGATAAATAAATCACTCCTTGCCAGAGCAGAAGAGTCGATTTTATATCAGGGATATACATACATATATACAGTTCAATCTGGAGAGACTCAGACGGAGATGAGAAGACAATTAGAAGAGCTTATTGACAAACAGAATTTAAAGTCTTTGGCGCTCGGGCCCCGGCTGGGGATAACGGTTATCGCAGCGTTAGCGATGAGCTTCAGATGAGCATCCCCGATGCTGTTAGGAACGTCATCCCCCCAGGGCCCGGCACTGGTGGTGGAGGTTGAAGAAGGGTGCGGGCCTCAGGACCGGGCGAATGGAGGAGAAGGGGTGGTGGTGGGTTGAGCTCGGCTGGAGAGCGAAGGACGCCATGAATGAAGGTCCTTATCAGCTGGGACTTGGTCGATGATTGGACGTGACGTGGCTTGGTCCGGCGTTGATAGGTCGACGATTGTGGGCAGGTCGCTTCAATTAACGGGTCCCGGCGGGGATAAAAGAGTCTTCCAGTTTGAATTTGCGCCTAGGCTTCATTATATATATATAAATATATATATATATATCTTTCGCGATGAAAAGTTCAATCCATTTTGATAAAAATGCAAAGCAATACTGTTAGAAAAAACATTATTTACAATCAAACTTGCTAAGAACTTTGCTTCTTCCTGAAGCTGACTTTGGTGCCAAGATTGATCATTTGGTAAAATTGGAACATAACTTTAGTGGAAGCTATCATCGTGCTGATCTGGATCAGTTTAATAAGGCAACATGTTTGGCAAACAAAATGATAAAAAGTTTTAAGGCCAAGAGTTTACAAACAGCAGGCTATCATTACAAGACCAAGCAGACCTTTATTGATTCACTATCAGTCCAGTTGAGATATGCTAATACACACTCTAATAATGTGCCAAATTAATCACTGCAAGACTCTGCTTTCTGGACTTCTAAAGAAAACATAAACAAAAATGGTGATTACATAATTCACCTGCAGAAACGCAGTCAAGGAATAGAAAGCAAGTCCCTATCCAATGAAGAGTCTTTGTTTTGACTACCTGTGCATTTTAGAACTGATATGAGCTTTAACAGAATTAATTCTTTTAGTCCAAGAATAGTCTTTTGTTCCTGCGCAAAATTTAAAAGTATAGAAAAGAAACATGCAAAAATATTCTTTAATCACAACTTTCACCTTCACCAGAACAGCCTTCCTGAAAACGGCAGCTGGGAGAATTGGTTTTTTTTTACAAGCAAATTTAGTTTTTTTATTGTATTGCTTTTTTTTTTGCCAAATTAAAACAAATTGTAAGTTCAAGTGGCTCCAATTATGAACAATTACCATACTTGGTATTTTGGTTCAGTTCAATGTGGCCAACACATCAATTTTGTCTGCATGTTAACACTAATTGAGTCCACTCCACCAAAAACCCTTTTTAAACAGAGAGTTGCACAAAACTATTAACTTCGGAGACCCTCCCATGTAAGCAAATGTCTTTTATTTGTTCAATGAGCAAAAGAAGCTCTTAATGTAGATTGCACCCTATAACTATTTATGCTATTACGGTTAAACTGTTAATAAATCACTGTAACTTGTATGATCTGGAACATAAGGTTAAGGGAAAATTACATAAAATAATTAGAACAAGTAAAATTATCTTCTGTGATATACTGTAAGTAATTCCTTCAGAGTGTTTCTTTTGGGTCACTGCAGGTCCATCGTCCACACAAAGGAGAAGGGTTGGAATTATGACATTGAAAATGAGTTCATTTACAGTTCTCAATATATTTAAAGTGTTCTTTTCTCTCTTGTCATGTTCACCCTCTCTCATATAGCTTTAACTACACTTTTATGACCAATCATCCGATTGAAATGTGAATTTAATTTATGCCACTTTAACCACTTCTAGCAACTTTTGTCATGTGCAACTGCTATTGTTCTCACTGTGGTGTTGGTGACACCAGTTCAGTAATAACATAGGAAATGTTATATATACAGTATATATATATATAGTGGCACGTAACAGACTGCAAGAGGTGCGAGTGAATTTTGATTCATTTTGTTACCTCAAGGTAGACCCAAGTTTTTCTCTCATTTCCCGTCTTTTCCTCTGCGATACAAGCAGCCACTGGCTTTAGTTTTATGTGCAGCACCTAGTCATGAACAGCTATGTTATCCATCTGTTTGCTACATCATGAATAAGCAGATATTAAAGAGCTTGATTCTGTTTTCTGTAGAACGAACTAATTTTCTTCAGAATGTAATCCCTTTTTTACGTTGTTGCTCCCTTATTGCGAGTGAGCACAAGGCACTGCAACCCTAAATTATTTATGATTACGTTCTCTCATACCTTGGGCTATTCAAAGAGGCAGTAGAGCAGTGTTGGAGAAATATAAATAAGTCAGCAACATGGTTTTTTTGTGTGTTTTTTTTAACCTGACACACAGACACACACATCATAGATTGCATCAGTGTTCTGCAGCTACATGTTACATTAGCAAAGAATTATAAAAGCACAGTGGTGCTCACATATATTTGACTTTTACTTAAGTCAAATATATATTGACTTAAGTAAAATCTAATTGAGATTTTACTTAAGTCTGCCAGACTGACTCTTGAGGCAGGAAAAAAAGAGCAGTGATGCAAGTTAAATCAATCAATCAGCTTTATTGTCAATTCCTCTTACATGTCCAGACATACAAGGGAATCGAAATGACGTTCCTCACTATCCCACAGTGATACAAGACAGGGCATTACTAACATTGAGTAACAATAAAAGACACAGTCTAACTAAAATTATCCTAAACAATTAATAAATAGATGTACAATAACTAGACATAAAGCGTAAAAAGTTTTACAACTGAGAATGTATATGTATATATATAAGTATATGGAGATATACAGATAAAAAAAAAGTGGCAGAAGTGCAGAGTTTAAATGCCGAATTTGCCCTCTATGTTAGGAGGAAGGGCAGTTGTGCAAGGTTCTGGGTTTTCTTCTTCTTCATCTTCTTGGCCGCTTTGATGCTGAGGGGAGGGAATTCAGCATCCTCACAGCCTTTTTCAATCCCAGTACAATCAACATGTACTGGGTAAATTTCTTCTTCTTAAACAAAAACATGCAATTATCTATCAACTGCTGTTGCCTGAAATGATCACAGTTAAATGATTTGATGCAGTTTTTGAGTAAGAATAAAATGCTTCATTTCCGATCCTCACTAGGTTTACTAGCTTATGAGGAGGATTGTCAGTTTTGCTTTGTGTACCTCTGTTGCGTGTTTTCCTACTGCAGAAACAGTAATGATAAATAGTTGGTCAACGTGGAGGCTGTGTGATCCATAAGCATTACAACTACATCAACACAGCAACTAAAGTGTGACTAAGTGAAATTTTTATGGGGCACTCGTCATAAAGCTTTGGTTCTTATATCCAGCATATCCCATAAGGCTTTTATTTTCATAATGATATTTGCAATGTTCACTGCATTGTATCTTCCTCAAGCAATATTTTTTATCTTCTTCATGGTTTTGACTATGTGGGCAGAGGGCACTGTTCATGGCAGGTCAAGGGTTTGGACTGGCCAGGTGTGGTGGATTCTCTTTGTTAGGTCATTGGTTGCAATAAAATCCAACTGGCCATTTTATGTAGACATAACATTAGAGTGTGACCAAGCTGTTGTTTGAGATTAAAACTAAATCTGAGCCTGACTATTATTGATGGTAAAATATGAATTATCTTCTGCAGTATGAAACAGTTCATGGTTTGTTTTTTTTTAGCTCAGCCTGAACCTTCCAATGCTGCTTTTATCAATTCATGAGACTGTCTGAGTCCATCATTACCTGTGAGAAGGACTGATGGTTAGGCAGGAGTCCAGCTCAGCTGACACACTGATGGATGCAATTTACTCTCGTATGAGAGACTCACAAGGTAAGCCTTTTTGGGTTGGGCTGTCTCTAATCCTTTGTGCTTGCTGCACTCTGTGGGGCTAAAGAAGAGAGCAGACAGAATTACAAGACTTTCCATCACTCACTCTGCGATGGGTTTGCACAAACCCTAATCCCAAAAATGGATGTTATACTACCTTTTCCGCTCTTCACTTGGAGGATTAGAGGTCCAAAACTGAGTGCAGTTTTAGATGACACACATCCCAATTGAAGTGGAACCCCAACTGAGGCACATGCACATCTCACATTTCACCGGCACAGACAGCGACATGACGAGGCTCCAATAAACAAACTTCTTTTTTCCTTTTTGGTGATTGACTTAATAATGGCCTCTGACCGGTGCCTTCTCTTTGACCATCGTAAAACTGAAATAAGAAAAGAATGGTATTAGCTAACTAACATCGCAAACTTGCGTGTTATGCTTACTGCAAGACAAAATAAAAACATTTTCATAACTAGCTTAAGTGTACAAATTATCATACAGATAATAGAGACTATTGTTTTCATTATAATTCAGACTTACAGACAAATCCAAAGCAACAGCGTTTCAAGGTTGATATCGGCTTAATTTGTGAACACTTCGACATTATGTTCGGCCATCTTGGATTTGTCTACTTCCTTTATCTTTCAGGTTAACAAAAACAATGTCACAAAGCAACCACTGGGGGCAGTACTGGAGCGGTTTGAAAAAAAACTGTTAATCCTGTGTAAGTTACAAAAGGCAGAACAACATGCACAATGCTGTGCAATGCATAATGTACTTTTAAAAAAATCTATATAGAATCACTTGATACAGGAGATAACTTTACAATTACGACAACCATATATTCCAGATACATATGACATTCTAGAATACCCTTCAACTGTGACAACACAGTTAGGCTCATAACTGACAGAAATAACCAGAGAAAGCAATAAACACAAATTTGTCCCTTGAACTGCATCTTACAAGTACAAGGCCCAAAGAAATACTCTTGCAATGTAAAACTTTGGTTTAACTTGAATTTGTTTCAAATAAACTATAGCCATGGATTTTAATTCATCCTTTAAGAAAAAAAAAAAAACACATCATCCCTGTAAAAAAAGAAGAAGTACTGTAAAATTGTATCAGTAGGAGTATTATGCTGGCTGTAGGGATGCTTTTCTCTGGCAGGGTCAGGAAGGCTTGTCAGAGTTGAAGGGAATATTGATGAAGTTTATGAATCCTGGAAGAAAAACTTTTTTTATGAGGTTATATGTGATCTTGAACATGCAACCAGATCTACAATGGAATGATTGAAATAAATGGATATTCATGTGTTTTAATGACTTATTTAAAATCTGAATCCAGTTGATTGTTTGCGTCTTGCTGTTCACAGACATTCTTCATCCACTCTGACTTGACTTGTTTTGAAAGATGAATTGAATTTTAAAAAATCTGTCTTGAATCTATAGTACAGACAGACATAGACAAGCAGCTATAAATGCAGCAATAAGTGGTTCTACACATTTGAAGGTGCACTAAAACTTTTTATTGCTAAATATTGTAAAACCATGTATCCTTTTCCTTCAGCTCGACAAGTATGCACAACTCTGTGGTGGTATATCAGATAAAATCCCATTAAGATATATTGGAGTTTGTGTACATCACCAGACAAAATATGAAAAAGTATCTAATGATCAGGAACCATGTTTACCTAACATTTTAAATGCATTCTTAGTATTTGGACATGATGGCCAAGCTGCAGTCTTACAAACATAATGGATGACCTACATCAGCAACATTTTAGGAGTTGCCAACTGTTCACTTGACTTGCAGGTGCTCATTTATCATTTGCTTAATTTTTTTCTTCCTCAGAAGTTGTCACGGGCTCAAATATTTATGTCTGAAATATCATTGTGTGGAGCTGTTATTGAACAGTTACAGGCGAGCAGTGAAGATAGAGAACAGGACCAATTTATATATTCATAGATCCTTGCATAGCAAATGAGGCAAGAGTTACATCTAAGCCGTTTTAAGGCATGAAGGGATTAGTGATGAACTGAGAGCAGTTTTAAGGTTTAATCAGTGCCAGCAGAACAACTTTTCAAAGCATAAGGTTGACGTTGTGGCATTAAAACTTGTCATCCCTTCCAGGGCAATAAATATAGCTGTCTAATCAAAGCAAGTGGTGTTATAAAAACATACACCAGGTAGCTTTGCTGTTGGTGCCGTGATGCACCTGGAAACTTATATGCACTGATGTCAAACACTTTTGTATAAAGCTAAAAAATAATGGGGATGAGATGTTTTATTCATTTCCTTTTAACTTCCAGTCCCCAAAAATGGAAGGTTATTGTTTTGTTGAGTTAGTTTAACATAGATTGTAACATGATAGTACGACAATGGGCTGCGTAGCTGTTCAAAAATACAGGTTACAGTGGTTTATAAAAATATTCATGACCTTAAAGCCTTTCCACAACTTCCCATGTTTGCTATAAACAGGATGTATGTTATAAACCAACACAATGCAGTGTAGAGTTACAATATTTTGGTCCTGCCTGACATGACATTATATATCATTTGCAAAACAATTTCAATTTGCCCTTAAGTGGAGGTTATTGCATGGGATTTTTATCTTGAAGATTGAAAGTGTCCACTGCCCGCCCATTTGCAAGATCTGGTTTTGAATTGCTTTTCCTTCTTTTGCAGACTGAATGTGTGTGTTCTCTAGCATTTGTGTCACTGTAAACCGGGTCACCAGTCACTCAAACATCCTCCAACTAAAAAAGCTTTCAAAACATGCTAAAGATAGATTATGGCGCCTCGTCTACAAGCAACTTTCACATATTCAGAACTGTAGGTTGTTTTACTCTGCAATCTGACAATGTGAACTTTACAACAATTAAAGAACTTGTTCTGTTTCTGCTTTTCTTTTAGCACACAACTGCTTAATTTTGAACTGAACAAAACTAATCTAAAACTGCATAATCTTGAAAAGAAGAGAGAATGATGATGCATGGATTTATGCAGATTTGTACAATAATTTATTGCAGAACAGTCTTTGGAGCAGTCGGGAGCCACAGGGGTGTATAAAAGAAATCTTTCTGACTTTATTATGTCCCAGTAATTTTTTTAATTCATTTGAAACTTTTTGTCTGCTCACTTTTCTTTTTCACCGGAACTTTGCACCCCTAAAACTTCATAAAAGGCAAAAGTAAAGGACTGATATTGAAGAATAAAGACAAAGATGAACCCAAGACTATGATAATAATTAAACAGAGTGATACAAAAATGTGCCGGCATAAAGCCTCCACATTTCAGCAAAGCTGATACTATTCACAAACAATAACTATATTTAGATACCATTTTATGAAAAGGAATTTTTCTGCGTACATGTGTGGACTTTTGTTCTCTTTTATGGTAGGCTTCTTCCAAGATTTGGCCAAAACCGAGCACAGCTCTAATTAAAGGTTTCCAAGCTCTGGCCATTTTAAACTTTCTTAGCTCAACATAGATCTTTGGTCTCTAATCATAGGTCCCCTCTCTCTGCACCCTCTGCACATCTTCAGGAGACACAGCTGAATGTGGAGCACTTGAATATGGTTGATTCAGCAGATTTGCAGTGATAGAAGTTGGACTTCACAGCAGAGATCTATGTGGCTTCACAGGCCACAATGCACACTCTGCACTTTCCTCGTGTAAGACAGGGAACAATGTGATAAACTCTCTAGCTGTCTAACATTATCGCCTGCCAAAATCGTAGAGGAGATCACTCCAAGTGCCTGACAGAAAGTGCAGCTTGTTTTGTCCGGGTGCACGAGAGTGTGTGTAATCAAACACTGCTGGGTCAGAGTGAACGGCAGGCAATTAGGGGTGATTAGAAGCCACTAAATCACTGTCAGTGTTTTCCATTAGTTTATCAGTGTTTTCTGCTACTACAGTTCCTGTCCTAATATTTGAAGAACAAAACAACACTTGGGAAACTACTCTAATGTTCTCCATCTTTCTTTCCTTGGAAAACATCTTTCCTGTTCCATCTACATTGGTGAATTTGATGTAGAGATCCTCAAGTCCTACAAACACGGTGATGACACGTACTCATGTTATTGCTGTGGTTTGCTTGAGAGCAGGCATTACGTCTAATGATGAAAAGAAAAGGAACAGACATGAAGAAATCAGAGTCTCTTTGGCATGATGCTACCTGTACTGAAGGAGGTGGCTGAGTATAGACTGTTGACAAAGTTGTCAAATGACTGAAAATGACACCCATCTTCTCCAGGAAATACTGGACAAATCCAGAGAGAAAATCAGCAGCAGGATGATTCAACCACTCTGTCTCACCGAACGATACAGGAGGTCCTTCCTGCCAGCTACTGTCAAATTTCATAACGCCCACACCTTTAGTAGGTGCAAACTCAAAGAAATGGATCTAACCTGATCTCCATGCTCTTTTCATCTGTTCAATGACATTCTCATTCATTGTTTATCAGTTAAAGTGTTTTATTATCTAGCTTTTGATTTTTGTTTTTTGTTACTCTGTTGAGATTGTTTTCCGTTAAGGTAAAATCCATATGTTTTTCCACCTATATTTTCTCTCTTTTTGATCAAATGTGTTTGTGCAAAATATACCAAATACAAGGTCTCTGTTGTCTGCCATCATGTGATGCAGGTAAGTGACTTTGCAGCAGCACAATGTTACTCAGCTCCCCTGGGTCAGGGTCCCAGGACATCCGTTTGGACTAAGGCAGTCTGAATGCCATTAACTGTCCTCATATGACTCCCACAGTGACTCAACTCTGCAATGTGACTTTTCCTGGAAGACACAGGTCAGGATAGTGCATCTAGAATGATGCAAAGAGGACTAAAAATATTTAGTAAAAGCTGCAGCAATAGACGGACATTAAAAAGAGATACTGGGTAAATAGGAAGTAAAACCAGAAGAATGTTTATAGGAGCAAATGAGTATTTTCATTAGAGGGAAAGATGGTACTGTACAGTGTGCGAATGTATTGTCATGGTAATAAGATACAGTATTATATGACCTTTTTTACAAACTGGAGAATGTTATTTGTAAATAAACTTTCCACTCTCCACTTTCAGTTCAGTGGTGACTGTCTTCCATTACCTTATACTGCCCTCTGTTGGCTCATATGCAAAAATCTTGTCTCGTGAACTGAAAAGATCAGAATTACTTGTTTATTCTCTGTGATTTTTTTCCCCCAGCCAAACATTTTTTTTTTTCCTTTCAGACACAGGCTCAAAAATAACTCCCAGTGATGGCTTTGATTCAAATTCATGCTCTAACAGTCGTCAGCCTCCACTCCGTGCTCCAATTTAAATGTCTCTTCCTCCTGTCCAGCTGCCATGGTGAGGCCACTATCTCCAGAATGACTCACAGTGCCCTGCTTACAAATGCAAAGATGGAAAGACACCCACAAACACACGCTCGCTGCTTATAGAGAGTGGCAGTCGCCAGGTTCTCTGCCAAGTTTCTGGATAAACGACTGGGGTTCCAGATAGTCACGAATGCAATGTCTTCACTCCTTTTAGGCTGCTTTTCATAGCTCCATTGGTAAATGTGGGTGTGTAATGGGAAGAGAATAAATTAGATTCATATTCATAGAGGAATACTTTAGTGTATGTGTGATTCAGGGTAAGTCCTGTATGTCTTCAGTTTTACTGTCAGCTGGTCAGACAGACAGGTGTTGCTGTCAATGTCAAAGACTGTCTCTGAGGAGAAAAGCTGACTGGAGGATCCCAGACTTCATTAGCAGGTCAATCACTTTCTCCCAGACAACATCTGGAGGACACCGAGGCCACCCAGCTGCTGCCACACACTTCTTAATTTACCATGTGTCATTAATGACATCAAAACTAATGTATCTACACTCCGTTATAGTATCAGTCTACGCAGAGTTATTTGCGTGATGATGTGCATTTTGACTGCATTACATTAAACGTTTTAAAATAAAGTCGTTGAGATCAGATTTCTCCCCTTTCCCTTTATTTTAATATCATTTATGTAAAAATCTTTCCCTCAGTCTCCCTTCAATGTCTTGTGTCTCTCGATTGCTTTGAAAGTCACGTTTGCAAAATTGATTTGAAACCAAACAGGGAGAAACCAAATTATTGTCCCTCTGCGTAGCACTGCAGGCAGACCATCAGACATTGGCAAAGCGCTGGGCGCCTACACATACACACTCAGTGTGCTGACATTGATACATTCCCAACATGGGATCACAGGAGTACAAGAGAGGAAATGAGGAAAACAACTCTATTCTCAGCTGACCCAGCAACAGCCAACGGCAGTCTCTTCACATCAGAGCGGAGCATGGTTTTGCCGCTAAAAGACAAGTGACAAGAGAGGTTGTCTCATCTTCTTGTTGAGTATTTGACTTATTTATACAGTGAACAAGTAATATGATAGTGTGTCAAATTCACAACACCTCTTTGTATTATTCAGCAGAATCCACCCTAATAAGGATTTTGCAGTGTGAATAGTACGGCCGATTACGCTGCATTAGATTGCATAGAATGATTGCTGCTACAACAGCTTCAACCTTTTTTTTTCTAAGAGACTTTGATAAGTCTTTGAGTGCTGTCCACGATGCGAGCTAAGATGCTAGGGGGTTTAAATGTGTATGATTGATTTATGAATGTATATATATTTTATATACAAAGACAAATAGGTTTCTTTGTGCTGTTGTGATTCAACGTGGTGGTGTCAGATGTGACAGAAAAGACCAACGCTAGCTTACAAAAATAAACATGTTTTCAGGTTTTAAAAAAGAAATGGTCCCAAATGAAAATATATAAAAATAATATTTAAAAATGTAACTTAGATATACAACATATCCAGATTTAACAGACTGAATTAATTTGTAAAATTTTACTCAGAGGTTTGTGGTTTGTAACTAGTTTTAGAACTGCAAGTTATTAGGCTTTGGCCAACCACACAAATACTTTGCTAAGTATAAATTTTCAGCCAGTATACAATGCCATATTAAAGTATTCACACCCCTTCAACTTTTTCATTTTTCCACAATTTTGTTCATTCTTCTTTGAAAAATAGCCCAAGCTCAGTCAGAATGGGTGGAGAGGGAAAACCAATTTTAAATTTTGCCACAAATCATTAACTTTAAACAAACTTAAGACTGGACTGGGAGTAGATCATTTTAACACCTGAATGTACTTTGAGCTAAACTAGTTATTTGTAGTTCTGTTTGCATTTTTAGTGTATCAGCTGCTGGGGGAAAAGAAATAATCTTCCCCAGTCTCAAATCTTCTGCAGCCTCCAATGCTTTTCTCAAAGTATTAACCTGTATGTAAGCTCAAATGGTCAAAATTAGCTTGGTAGAGCTGTGTTATTATACCTTTCTCCAACAGACTGAATCATTTTGTATGAAAACAAGGACATAAGAAACCTGTTTTTTGTTAGTCTACATCAGAGGAAGATGAGAAATAGACAAGGATTTGCTGCATGTACTCTTTCTCTCCATAATTCACGGGTAGCTGGTAAAAAAAAGATTAGAAAACTCCATTACTCACACTTCTCCACTAGAAAGAGTTGTGAATCTTTAATGACTCAAAGCTTGGGTGTACACATTACTGCTAAAGCACTTATGAATGTGCATGAGAAAGCTGAGTGAAACTGAGTAATAGATTTAAAGAATGATTATTTTTATGGACTTATGAATGGGACTGTTAATGTAAATGCTGGTTCCATCATTCATTCTAAATTAGCTATTCTTACATCCTGACACTTTTTAACAGATGTATTATTCTTTATTAAAAAATGTTGAATTTCATTTAGTTTTTTCCTATCCTAATTCGCCGAATGCACAACAAGATTTGATGTGGGGTATTATGCGTTTGGGTTTAATTTGTGAGTGTTTCCAGACAGAAATGAGAGGACTTTAATGATGGATTCTAACATTTTGAATGATGGAAAAATATATAAAATCTCACAGAGAAAAGGAAAAGGGTGAAAAAAGACATTTAGAATTGTCCCACCATACACACAAAATAGGTGCAAATCTTTTCCATCAATTCAAGCAATTTTGAAACTCAAAACATTTAAATATTTAGGATCAATTTCACTTTCTTTTTGGTGTATGTGCCTTTTCTTTACTTTCTATTTACTTTCTAGCCATTTTTAAACTTGTTATGTAAATGCCTTTTAGGGTCACCAGTATTTTATTGTTTAAAATGAAACAGTGAACTGGGTCAGAAAAATAACATACTTAGTGTTACAAACTGCGTCTTGATGTTTCTGAACAGTGTGTACTTTTAAATTTATAAGAGCTTTACTGTAACAAGTAAGGTTTCCAGTTCTGTCTGATTTTTAGTGGCACTGATGACCCACTAGTCCAGTCAAATATTTAGGAATGCTATTACTGTCAATGTTAACGCCAAACACAAAATATTTGCTTTGTAGTTTTATAATATTCAGAGTTAAAAGCATGTTAACAATCTTTCCTTATGATTCATGCCCAATGTAACAGTTGTGTCACCTTAAAGAACCTGACAAGGTAGGACAATTTTTTTTTTTTTTTTTTTTTATTGAATGAACTTGTTCATTCAATAAAAATGAAAATGTAGTATGGTAACATTAAACATCCTTGTTTTTTTTCTCAAAAAAATTTACTTCAGTTTCCCCTTTCTCTCAGTGCACAGATATTTTAGATTTAAATATATACATTTGGTGGAAAAGAAATATGTACAAGTACAATGTGTTAACAAAAGAGAAGGAAATGATGAATTAGAGCAAATATATTATTGTTATGGGACTTCATCAGAGAGGCTGCCTTGGGGACAAAATTGTCTTTGAGCCAGGCAAAAAATGTAAATACCAATGTTGTCATCTTATCTTAAGAAAGGCTTCTTTTGACTTCTATTAGTTCTTACAGAACTTTACAATTAGATCATAGTAAAACAAATAAATAATATTTGAAAAAAAAATATTTTGTTATAAATACCCTAAGAATATACTGTAAGTTAAACTTATAAGTATTTACACACCATTATGATGATTTGAAATGCTGGGGTGATGGTTTTTTTAGCCAATAAAAAATATGTGTCCATCATTTGGTAACACTGACCTTCACACAAACTTAACATTCTCATTTTTATTATCTATTTCAATACATAAATGCACTTAAACTTTCTTAAACCTGTGGTGTGCCCTTTATTCAACAGACTTTACATTTTTGAAGTCAGTGAACTATTTACAAGGGGATTACAAGGGAAAAGTATTTTATTTCAGCTTCAACTGAATAACTGCCATGGCTATATTTAGGATTACCCTTTGTACTGCACGAGATCCCATTGCAAAACCGTCACATCCTTGTCGACACTGTGTTCTTTGTTTACAATGGACTGTGACAGCAAAAAACAAAAGAAGCGGAGGTGAACATATCATACAGTTCATTGCCTGACTTCAAAAAAACAAAAAAAAAACAAACCCACTTTTCCTTGACACTTGTGACAGGTGGAAAACAGATTTCAGATATGGTTTATAGACTCAGGAAAATTAGACTTATTCCGAAAAAAAAAAAAAATTAGAAAAACACACAAATCAATGTTGGGGAAATATTTCCAAGCGCCTCAGTGTGTGGCGCTGTGTTGTGTAGAAACTGTGTTGTGCTGCTCTTATTTGGCCGTCAAGGGGAGTTGACGCATCGTAGGCAGCTCAACTCATTCTGAGCAGGGATTTTCTTGTGTTGTGGAAGGAGTGGAGTCGGGTTGGGCGGTTTTATATGTTCACAAAAAATAAATGCGTTTAGATAAAAGAAAATCGCAAAAACATTTTAGATTTTTTTTTTTCACTATTTTGTTTCATTATTTTTATTATTTAGATAAAATAGCAATTTTTTACGCGCTGTTTTGTTTCCAGTTTGAAACCCCTCATCAGGACAAGTGGCACATTTAAGCATGGCTAAATTCGTTTGAAAATAATAAATAGTAGGACTATTTTACACTTGTGTGGTCAGTAATCCAACCGTTGGACGTCCCGATGAAACAAAGAGGTTTATCCCACAGGCGCGGGTACGCCCTTAGAACCACCCCGTGGCGCGAGTCCTGACAGTTATTGGTTGGTGTGCCACTCTACGCGTCGTTGATTGGCTTACTGCCTCGTCAATGAGAGTCTGTTGTTCACGCTGCTCGCCTGAGAGCAGGAGCGCCTGTGACAGTGGAGTGCATTGATTCATGCTGTTGTGGAGTCTCGTTTCTGGTTTTGGGAAACAATTAATGCGACCAGACAAGAGCGCATGAAGGTATGTTCACACGGTATGCCCGGGGCAAACATGGGCCTCCTATTTACTTCATACTTATAGCTTTCTTATTAACTCAAAGGCAAAAATGGATAATTGCATGTGTTGGCATCATAATGTTAATTATTTTTCACGATGAGTGGCTTTGCAATTCAAGTAAACTTTCAAGCAATGCACTCTGGATTGCATACATGTATTTTTTTAAATGATGTTAAATAAATTGAGCTATAACAGGATTTAATTTTTTTTTTCTTTCAGTTGTAGCTATGGTAATAGTAATGGAACAATAATGATTCATTATTGATTTTGCCATTTTCACTGCAGGCTGTCGATGGATGATGGCTATTGTGTGATGTATTTGTGAGACCTGTGTCACTTTGCAATTGAACTGAATAGCACAATTTGGGAAAATAATGATATCGCCATGTGTCAGACAAAGGCTCATGTCGGCAGGTGGATCCACTGCTCCTCAAAGAGCACAGTGATCATGTGTAAAACACAAAAACACACTCAATCATTACCAGCATGGATCCTGTCTTTTCATTTAGAATGACTAGTCCCTTAGCTAACTTTACAGCTGGAAGAAGTAAACGTAGAAACAAACTATGAATTTTATCTAGTGACAGTTTCTTCTTTCTCACGCTGCCATTTTTTTTTCACTAAGCCATAAGTTTCTTTGAATATCTCTGATTTCTAAATGTGGACCTTAATAATATTATTGCTGTTTCTAAGTAATCTATCAGCGTCTATGCAAACTGCAAAGCTGCCACTTAAAAGCATGTGGGCTTCAAAGTGGGTCTCAGAAATTTACTTCAGACTATTCCCATGGTGTGGGTATCCCTGGAATGCTGGAATGATTTTCCATGGTAGTTGATTTATAAGCCGTGATATCAGGTATCATTGCAGGGAGTTAGGACCAACAGCCACAATGCACACTAATGTTTTCACTGACTTAAAAGAATGCGATTGGGCAAGACTGGCCACCCTTGAGATACATAACAAGTTGGTAAATTAGTTCACACTCTTTTGCTTTGTTATGAATGTGCGGTGAGCCACAGAAAGCACATAGGAATTTTGGAGAGTCAGAGAATATGCTGGGAATGCTTCGGTTAAAAAGTAGACTCTTGCAAACTGCATGATTGTGAGATGAAAAGGGAAGGTTTGTTAAACAATTAGGCAGATGGCTTCATAAATATTTTATTAGACTGAAAAAAGAAATTAGAAAAGATCTAGTGCATGGCAAAAGTATTTAGACTATTTTAACTTTTTATAGCCACACACTGAAATGCTCTTTATTTGGGTTTTATGTGATTGACTAATAAAATGTAGCACATAATGTGTCACGGAAAGAAAGAAAACACATGGTTTTAAAGTTTTTTGAAAATAAAAATCTGGTTAAGGGTGATGGGCCCTATCCAAGCCCTTCAAGTCAACACTTTGTTGAAACCACATTTTGCTGCATGTTATTACAGCTGGTATTCTTTTGGTGTATTTCTCTAAAAGCTTTATTTGCAATGAAAGTTTCACCAAGTGCTATTTACAAAAAAGCACCATACAAAGTTTTTTTTTCTTAAATTTGTTCTTCTGGTCTATAGATATTCCCCTCGAGTCCAAACAGATTCAACAGCTTCCTTTTATTGTTTTAGAAAAGCATTTACACAGCATGAGGTTGGCTGGTGTTTTCAGAGTTATGTGTAGTCTTGGTTTCCTGTTAATTCTGCTCTCATCTGACCCAAGCCCCTCGTTTTATGTGTTTCTTGTCTCTTTCCTACATGCCGTGTGGAGAGCTATAAGACTTCTCATGGCTGCCTTTAAACACTTACAATCTTTTCTTTAACGGCCAGATTTGTAAAGCAGACAACTAATAGTTGTCTTTTTGACATATTCTCCCACCTGAGCTATGAATCTTTCCAGCTCCTCTGGAGTTTAGCTGATTCAGTCAATTATGCTTTACTTGTTTGACCTGTCAGCTTAGATGGATGACCACATCTTAATAGGTTTTTCACTTATGCCATCGTCTTTCCGTTTTCTAAGTTCTTTCTTGGATTTTTTGTTTCCATAGCAAAACCCTGATTTAAACTTGTACATAATTTTATTCCCGACCTGCCTCCTATGTTCTTTGGTGTTTTTTATGTTTGTTCAGTAAAATTCTAAAAAATAATCTAATGGCCTTCACAGAACAGTTGTATAAATAGTGACAATTGATAACACACAGTTGAAACCTATTAAGGGAATTCTGGGAACATTTGCTTGAACTGTATTTTATTTAGGGGTATCCAAAGAAACCAGACTGAATACATTTTCACTTTTTAGATTTTGTTTTTGTGTAAAGTTTTTCAAACAACAAATCCTTTTCCTTTTACTTCACAACTATGCACTGCTTTGTGTCTGTCCGTCACGTAAAATTCCAATAACATATATTCAATTAAGTAATTTTAATGTGAAAAACTTGAATACTTTTCCAGCACAGTATTCAGCAGGCCTGCTTTTGATTTTGGACCCACACGTTAGACTCTTGAGTAGGAATAATGTAACTTCTGGGAATACGTAGTGCTATGTCAGTTGTTCTTGCACCATGGTGTCTTATTAAAACACAGTGTGTGGTGGGGGTGATAAGCTGATTATTATCCAGCATCGGTTATCTGACTTCACAGCTGACACGTACCTTGTCAAACATTTAATTAACACTGAAGGGAGCAGCCACATTCCAGAAATTTGAGATGACTGTTTTGGGTTTCTTACACTTTTATAGATGAGGTCAGATGCGGGATGTGTGTGTCATGTCTGGCTTCTCTGACCACACTGGACATAGCAGATGAATCACACAATACATCAGATAAAGAGAACGGTGATGCAGAGTTAAGATGATTAAAAAAGGAAGAAAAAAAAACGGTGCTGGAAATTATGAAACATTAGCCTTAAGATCTAAAGCAAATACATATTTTTGCTAACATTTGAGACAGAAAAAAACAGGCAACTGTCCCCTGTCCCTGTGCAACAAAATGGGCAGATATGCTAATGGCTTCCTGTTTATAACCCGGAGCACAACACTGTGAGGCCACAGATGGGACCCCCAAGTCTCATTGTAAATTACTTCTGTACCACTCACGATCAAACACACAACAAGCAGGACAGTATGTGCCAGAAATCACAAATATATGTCTAAATCCCAAAGCTTTTCCTGATTTCTTGCTTTTTAAGATATATCCGAAATACTGTTATGTTTGATTATATGTTTAATTCTTGGTCTTTCTCATCTCAGGTGGAGAAGATGAACGTAGAGGCTCTAAGTCGAGCAGAGCTGCTGACTCTCCTCAGTATCCTGGAGGGAGAACTGGAGGCCCAGGATGTAGTCATACACACCCTCAGAGTGAGTTTAAAACCACAGCATCTCGCCTGCAGACAGCACCACGCCTGTTCCACATTTAAAAACCATAAGACCATAAAATATCCTGTAATGTTAGCGCCATCTAAGCAGTTCATTAAATAAAGCATCGATTAGTGCTAAAGGTTTCACTTTATTCTTCGTGAAAGAATGTGAACAAACTGGGAGGGGATGTGTAAACAGGAACCAGAGGAAACAGAGCTTAAGAGGACAATGGAGCGGGGGCCATTCTGGCTTCTAAGGCCTTTTAATCCAACAGAGCAACAGTATTATTACTGGTCAGACCAGTCTTTGGGATTTCTTTTGATGTGGATATGACCATGTGGTTTACCAGTCCGTCATCAGTTATCAGGTCTCAAATATGTCTTGAGAAATACATTGTTTTCACATCAGTTTTACTCTATAAAATATAAACAGAAGGTTTTGTTTAGAGTTAAGCACTTTGAACTCATTTTCTAACTATATTTAGCTCAGTTGAACCACCACGAGACCCTCTGTAATACACAGCTTTTACGACAGGCTCATAGAGGCCAGTGATGCACTTGTTAAAACACTGTCAGCTGAGAAGGGAAGAGCCAGAAAGAGTGAACTGAGCAATTTTTCATCAGAATATTAATTTAGTTTTGTGGGTGAGTTGTGACATTTCCACGCTGGGAAAACCATCAGTATCTCACCGCAATGTGTTTCTTAAAAATAAGTGTCTTTGTTGTTATTCTCAACTTGTGATTTAGCTCATTGCTTTTTAAAAAAAAAAAAAAAAAAAAAAAACGCTGTTTGGCACTACCCATTGAATGGGAGTGTTATTGTCCTGTCAGCACTCGCAGTCAACTTGGTCAAATAAATCTGTGCTATTTATGGACATCTGTGGAGACTCTTAGCAGTCCCTAATGGGTGGGTACAGAAAACAATACTTACGTCACACTAACTTCATGTCAAGCAGACAGTAGAATGGATTGGGAGATATAGATTAGGTTGTAGTTTTCTTAATTTGGTTGTGTGTGTGTTTTTATTGTTTTTTGGCAAATACAGCCTATTTATTTACAAACAAATTTGTCTAGTATGTAAGCAAGACAAATGTTTAGTGTTCTTTCAGCCAGCTGATCAGCAGTTAAGCGCAGCAGATGAGGGAAAGATGATACTCTATGCTCCAAACTGATGGAGAAATTTCTGGTCACAGACATGTATGGTGTCTCACCAACCAGAACTTTATAAACCATCAAAGATGTTTCATAGAAAAGTTTGTGATTTTGAAACTTTGCAAAATCTTGATATAACTTGATAGCAGTAAACAGGCCCATACATGTGGCATGTTGACTCAATACCATGCTTCAGACCTTACAATAGTCGTCTTGTCTGTATCCAGCTGAGCTTGGAACGCCTTTGAATGTGACGAAAGAAGGAACATGCATGGTGCGCTTCCTTTGTGGGTAGAACTGACCCAGTCAGCATGTGAATGCTGTCAATTTGGACAGCTTAACTCGCCAAAGCACACATTACTCGGATGTAACTCAGCAACAATCTCTGTGGCATCCGCTGATAAAGGACTGTCTCTCCAGTTGTTCCTAAACCCCTCATTCAGTTCTCTGGAGCTCTTTCACTCAAGCTCAAGTGAAAGAGCGCAGCTTTCCACCAGGAACAATGCTTGTCAGTGTACGTGTCTGGTCCAATTAGCTTTCTCCATGCTGCCGGCCACTTTTCACACTCATGACTAACGGGAGCTGTACTGAGCATGAGTGAAACTGTTAAGGAAATAAATACTTCACTTTCGATCTAAAGTTGTGATCACTGAAGTTGAAAGAGAGAACATGTCTATAGACCTTTATAGAGTATATTATCTAAAAGGCTTTGCAGCCACTATTATGAAAAAACCTAATTTCAATGGAATGGCAAAAATTCACACCAACAAAACCCACTGAAATATGAAGCATGCCGTGTTTGATACACTCACTCAGTGATACCCCTAGGACAACTGCACTGTAAAGCTGCTTTCATGTTCTCCTCCTTCCCTCACATTCAAACACAGCCACACGGTGGGGGACACTTTTCATGTTTAACCACAACCTCTCTGTTGAGTGTTTACTGAGCAGAGGATGAACTGTGTCACAGGCTCAAATGACTGACTTCCCTTGTTCCCGCTGAGGGCCTGTGCAGCAAATTGCTGTCTGGTCAAAGCCGGGGTAGTTAATGTATAGGAAATCTCCAGGGCAAGTAGGGAAGTAAATAAACTTGATCACCAATGCACAATGCATCCCAGGAAACTGGAACGGCGGATGTTGCCATACAAACTTCAGTACTAATTAGGTGCTTGTGATGTTTGCTTATATTTTGAATGTTTTGCTGTTATGCTGCAAGCATTAACTGCAATGTTTGTCTTGAAGCAGTTCTTGACTACTTATCTTATGTGTTCGATACAATTACGTACTGCACCTGTGCAGTACACAGACCCACTTTGGTTTATACAGTATATGTATTAGATTGTAGGCCTTCCACTACACAAAATACTCCAAAAACCACTGCTCCACTGCCTGCCAAAGCTAGATGTCATCACCTTTGGGACTTGTCTCTACAGATTCTCGATTGTACCGTTTCCACTTCTCATTGCTAAGGAAGCGGCTTTTCTAGAGGGAAAATTCCTGTGATCTTACACCAGGCAACTTCTGCATTCCAAGAGGTGTGGTGTATCTTTCAACCTGACAATCGTCCTTATCTGTAGAGATCTCGAGCTATTATTATCGTAGTTCAAATCCAGTGCAGAGTTTCTGCAGCTGAAAAGAAATACAAGTTAAAAGGTTAAATAACACACGTCTAGAGGTTTGTTTACATTCATAATTACCCTGTATGAATTAATTTGGAGGGGGAGAAAGGTAATGAGTTATGTGAACTATTGTCTTTTTTTGTGGCGGACTGAAAATCTAACATAAACCTTGAAGACAGTAAAAAAAATAATTTTGCAGGATTTCTCTAATTCACACAGGGTCAAAATTATACATACGTCCTTAAATAAACGCACACCCTCTTTAGTAAAGAATCTCATAGCTAAGTGCAACAAAATTATACAATTTTCATGCTTCTAGTTGGATGTTTGTCCGTTCTGCTGAACAGAAATTTGATGGTTACCTCACATTGACTTTTCAGTGAGCATCTTTTCATTTGAGTAGAGGTCCAAAAGAGTCTGGATGAACACTAGGGGTCTTTTTCTTGTTTGAACATTCAACTACAATGTAGTGTCTTTCATCTGGCCTAAGCTGTCACCCTCAAATGGAGGTAAATTGGTTATGGTGTTCAACCAAGCTAAATCATATGATAAACTGGAAGTTACTGGAAAACCAGTGTCTCTTTCCCCAATAAAAGGAGTTTCACATCAACAGGTGCTGAGAGGATGCTGACAAAACAGCCCTTAAAGAATCTCTTCATGCTTAGCTAAATGCTGTCAGGACAAAAGGTTTTATGATCAGATGAGAAAGATTCAGCTATTTCACTGCAATGATAAAACGGCTTTTTGGAGAAATTTAGCTAAATTTTTTAAATCACTGTGTCCAACTCTCCCTGATAAGCATGGTGGTGGTGTTATTACTCTGTGGGGCTGGTCTACTGCTGATGTTACTGATGCATAGATGAAATAAAAGAAAAAGTCCACCAGGGCACTGGTGCTAAATAAAGGCGAATATTAGCTTTGAGTTGAATATAGCAGGCTAGATTTAGGTTTCTGTTTTGGCTCTCTCAAAGCCTTACCTCAAACAGAAAATATCATAACTTGTGTGAGACATTTGGTTATTGGAGAAAATTCACAATATTAAAGCATTTGAAGTTGTGTTGTATATTAGCCCACCACACAAATAACAGTTCAAATAAATAATTTAAAACCCCAAGTTAGTATTTTGACTGATAAATTCATGTAAGCTTCTTACTCAATTTATACCTGCACATTTGCTTTTCAGATACACACCTATGCATTCGAGGTGCATTGCTGTTTGACAGCTGAAGTAGCTTTGTTTTGTTTGGCTAAGAAACACGTTTTGTGTGGTCAACCTGTTGCTTTCGTTCTCAGCACTTTTTTTTGTTGTTTTTCCATATGATGTCACATCCTGTAGTCCTAAAACGTTTTGTCTATTTTTGCAGGCTGACATGTTTTCCTGACTCCAATAGAGTCAGGAAAACATGACTCTATTGAGCCTGGCAGGAGTGGGCTGTGCAGATAAGAGTGTGTACACTAAAGCTACTCAAGAGGCAAAGCCCAATTTGGACATGTTTAAAAAGAAAACCTGAGCAGAGAGTACCAACAAGGTTCACTTTTAAAGCTTTGAAACTATGTATGTTATGTTATGTTATGTTATGTTATGTTATGTTATGTTATGTTATGTTATGTTATGTTATGTTATGTTATGTTAGGCCTGACCTGGTGGCACCAATGCATGTTATACTACAGTGACAGTTCATCAATTAGAGTAACATAAACTTAGTATGTGCTCCTTATTGTGCTTATTTGTCCCAATTTTTATCTAGACCCTGATTATAAATAAATGTCCTTCTAACACTGCCATTCACAGCAAATATCTAAAAAGTTAATTTCTCATGAAGGCATACCCAGGCTACAGGTCAATGAATTGCCTCACAGTTTAATATTTGACTCCTTCTGAAGATAAATCAAAGTACTTCCTCGTTCCACCCAGTGACACTACATGTTATGCCCAAAGCAATAAGTGTTCAAAGGCTGACAAATAAGCTGCTTCTCTGTTTCATCAGAAACTGTGTTTTTGAGGCAGTTAAACATTACTCTGAGATGTTTGTTTTGGTGCTTCGGGTTTATCTAAATGCCATCTGTGGTTAATGTGTGGGTGGGAGGTGCGGGGGACATGGTTTGAGTTCTAAGCACACAGCTAATTACGCTTAATAAAGGAGAGGTCTACAATCTCAGCTCTGTCTTTCTGTAGTTTATTCAGTTTTTATTTAGAGACTTTAATCCTGTTCCCAGGCCAAGTATTGTCTAGAAGGGTAACACTTGCCCAGACAAGTTCATTTTTCTACCATTAGTTCTCAATCTCAAAGGAGTTGGAGCACTTAAGACTGAGCTTAATGGACATTTAAAAATGAAACTACGGGGCAATTTACATCGTTTTACATTTTTAGCTATGAAAGAAAGTACCAGTTATTTTTTCTAGGTTTCCTTTCAGCCATCTAAACAGGGAATTTTAGTTTCAGCAGCTAGTGTAGCTCTTCACTTTTAAGGCGGTAATTTAGTCACCTTCCTGTGAAAGATGTTATTGTTTTCACAATAGGAGTGGTAAATAATTTTCTTTTTTGAGAAAAATCTTAACCATAACAGTTATATAAGAATAGGAATATTTATGATTTAATTTCAGGTAATCAATGACTAAGGGTTTAGAAAATGTATAAAACTAGTATTGTCACAGTTTCAGAAGTTCTTTGCAAAATTATATTTTAAAACAGATATATGTAAGTTAATGTGGTGTATATCAGAAGGATGGCTTGTAATGATGTTGGCATGAATAGTCAGTTTTAACACTCAGAATTTTCTAAATGTCAAATTTTAATGTTTCTGTGTTCAAATGGGAAAATGTTTTTTATTCAGTTAAATGAATCTTTTTTATATTTTTTTCCCCTTTAATAGGGAATTGAAGCTGTATGCTAAAACATGCTTAAAATGTACCATACCAGTGTATTGTATTGTAATCATAATTACAAAGACTCTGTGGATGCAATACAATCGTTCATAGGACATTATGTTTTGTATGCCATGCATTGAGCCTTATCATCCCATAACATGGGGATGATAAGGCATTCACAGTCTGCAGGACTGATTCTTCCTGTCATGCACTATGACTGATCTGTTTGTCATGCACTATGAGTATGGTCTCAATGTAAGAGTGGCTAGAAGCCATCGTTGAAAGAAAGCACTGTGGCGCAGCCCAAATGTGACTCGCACAGGGAATAGTGACTAAACATGGTGGCAACGTCATGCTTGGTGGATGTTTTTTTTATTATTATTTATTTATTTATTTAACAGGGTCAAATAACTATTTCAAAGTTTATGTGATGACAGGCAGAACTAAATACAAGAATGTCTTGGAAGAAAACATGTTTGGAACTGCAGTAGACTTGAGGCTGGTTTGCCTTTCAGCATCACAATAACTAATAAACATACAACCACACCTAGAAAAAGACCTGATTAGATCAAAGAGTAGTTATCCGCTATGATGGCCCAATCAATCTCCACACTTAAATATAATGGGGAATGTGTGGCAAGGCTTAAAATGTTGCTATGCAACCTGACTGAACTGGAATGGTTTAATAAGAGATAGCCACAAAGATGTGAATTTGTGGCCCTTTGAAGGTGGTTCAGAATACTTATGCACACTGCACCTTTCAAATTTTTATTTGTAATGAGAAATAATTAATTAAAACTATTTAATTTCCCTTTCCCCTGAAAGCTACGTGCCACTTTGTGTCAGTCTGTCACATAAAGTTCCTATAAAAGACATTGATACTTGTGGTTGCAAAGCGACAATATCTGATAAGTTCATGAGATACAGATACTTCTGCAAGCCACGGGAGGTGTGTGAATGTCCTTTGCTCTTTGCCAGTGATAGTTGCAGCTGAGTCAGAATGAGAACTTTAGATTTGTAATTGGAGAAATGCAACCAGCACATTTTGCTGCTGGGATTTTTGTTCATGTTCACCTCTGACTTCATTAACTGACAGTCATTTCAGGAGACTTACTGGGGGAACAGGACTCTGTGGCTTAGTTCAGCTTACAGAGGCCTGTTCCCCCCGAGGCTGTAGGTGACTGACAGTGTTTCCAGGTGAAAGAAATCTTCTTCTTTTTTTTTTTCAAACACGCACCTTTTGCTGCGGGGAATCCAGTAGAAGGTGACATGCTCAAGTACATTTATTAAAATTCAACATCATTCCGAATACAAAATACAGCTGTAAATTATTCACAAATAACATGTACTTTCCCACGACTTGCTATAAGGAGCATTTGTCATCAGCTGCCGGGCAGGGATAAGAGCTTGACAACCGACAGGGTTCGCCTGTTGTGCCCTGTCATAAAGGAAAGCACACCCTGTCATTATGATCAGAACCTATCCTGACAAAAAAAAAAAGCCTCATGCAAGACTGGGCCTCTGCACACACTTAAAGTGCAGTGTTTAATGGTCTATTTAAAGCCTGTAGCGTAAGGCTAACCATAAAAGAACACAGTTTTGGCATTTAGCAGGTCTGTTTTAAAGTAAAATGCACATAAACATGCTGGCTTACTCACAAATTAATTAAAAGTTTTCTTGCAAAAGTTTAAACAATAAAAGAGTAGGGGCTCATGCTTTGAAGAGCACTGTATCAGATCTGGAGGCAAAGCATGATATTGTAAAAAAAAAAAGAGAGAGTACAAGTTCTGTTAAGTTGCCTTGGCATAGAGCCATAGTCTTGGTTCAAACTGAGAACAAGCCACAAATACACCATTCTCGCTCCGAGCCCTCAGGGAGTGAATGTGTGTTCAAACGGGCCAATTTCTGGAGGCACACGGGAAAAGAAGCTGACAAAAACCTGAGAAATGAGGAGGTCTGACTCAAGAACGGAGCGACATTTAGTGGTGCAGTGTAAGCTCGTGGACTAGAGATTCTGCTGAAGACTGCATAAGGAGAAAATTATAGGTGTCCTGATGTCACACGGTGTGAACTCTTCCGCCCGTGCTTTAATCACCGAGACACAAAACTGACCCTGAGTGCCCCAAGAACTCGAACCAACAAACTGTTGTGAAGCTAATGAGACCCCCTGATGACACTGTGACCAGGGTGGAGGTCAATGAGGCCCCATACTGTTTCACTTAAAACAGCTTAACATATGTGCTCTAAAGTTTAGTTTTCTATAACAGTGTTTTAGCCATAGTTTAGTGTTTGCCTTTAAACAAATGTATTTTTGGTTTGATATAATTTTGCCTCTTTTTTGTTTTTTAGAAGCAAGTGATGTATGTGAGTAAGGAAGATGTTTAATGTCTCAGTTTGTCACCCCTGCATCTCCAGGGAGGAGTTAACATCTGCCCCATGTGGGGGTTGGACAGCAGTGCCTCATCTCTTTGTGTTTAGGTTGATAGGAACGGCCATCTGCTTGCTCTCATGCTGATGATAACAGCGCCCGTCGCAGACTTCCTGAACACATATGAACACATACGAACACACACATGCCTGCACATCTTTTTTTCTGAGTGTGTGTCCTCCTAAAACGAACTGTAAACAAAATGTAATTTTAGGGAACCTGTGCACTGACATAGTCACTTCCCAGGATTTTCAGTAATGTACAATGAAGAGCGAGTTTGATAAATAGATCAAACTCGCTTCAGATATAGTTTGTCACCTATATTGCAACCTGCCATTGTTAGGTTTTCTAATTATTTTTGGTAGCTGTAAACATTATTTTTAACAAGATACTCTCACAAAGATAAACTTACTATGGCGACGTCTAATTCTATTTATCTTGATTTTTCCTCATTTGCATGTTCTTATTTAAATTCCCTTTTCAGATGTGTTTATATGAATGGACCAAAACATCTCAGATATACCTGACTGCCTGGATTTTAGAAAGAAAAAACAACAACTTTGCAACAATAAGCCACATGGTGGCAGCTTTTCAAGTCTACCTGTCGTGGAAAAAAATTACTTTTCAGATGTAACTGAAAAGCTTCAGAAAGTTAAAATCCATTAAGTCTCCACTCAGCATTGTGTCCTGTACTTCTCGTGATGTCATCAACCAAAGCACAAGTGGGAATTAACTATTTTTTTCCTTTGATTTTTAAAAACATAGTCTGTTTTTGTCTCTGTTTTTATTATAATTCTATATTTGTTCATAAGAAGAAAACCCTTCTCTAGTTATATTCTTAAAAATAAACATGCTTTGTCGCACACAATTAAAGGTAAGCCCCCTCCTCAGACACTTAACGCTAATTCTACATATTTGTTGTGTGTCTTCAGGCCCAACACCGAGATGAGTTTGTCCAAGACCGCTATGGGGAGTATGACCTCAGCGATCCATTCCTGGCCCTGCAGCGGGACGAAGAAGCCGCAGAGCGCCAGACCACAATCAGGCAACCCCAAACACATCCGCTTGGCCGGGCGGTGGGCCCAAACCCTCTGGCTGTGCTGAAACTGGTCATGACTCACTGTAAGAGGATGCAGGAGAGGATGATGGGACAGTTGGCTGCTGCCGAGAGCAGACACAGGAGGGTAAATAGCAAACGATGCCCATAAGCAGTCAGTAGTTCATGTTTCAGGTTTGTGATTTGAGGTTGCAACGCGGCCAAAGTCACATAAGGCGGGAAATTTGTTCACTGAATTTATTGAGAGAATATGTAAGCTTCATGGCTTAGGGGAGGTTTTGTCTTTATTTTTACTGCAAATCGGATCTTTGTTGGAGTTATATAAATGTATAGATGGACTAAATCAGTTTGGAAAAGGATACAAACTAAGTTTAATAGTGATTAAGTATCCGGAAAATTAGTTGGTGTTTTTTTGTTTGGTTTACAACTAGGTTATTGCTCCCTGACTCTACCTGTTAATTACATAAGGAGAATTACATCACTTTCATGCTCTTCACTAAACCTGTCTACACATTAGCTCCTAGTGTTATCACTTGTCTGTGTCATTGTTCAGATGATCACCGCTCTGGAGGAGGAGAAACAGCGGTTTGTCCAGGAATCTGCTCGGCGTGCCGACTATGTCTTTGTTCTCGAGACAGAAAGAGATAAGCTGCTTCAACAGGTGTGTGTGACATGTCAAGCTTAAAGAAAACTGTTACTATGTGAGTGCCCTGTACTGTAAAAACAGCTTAAGTTCCTTGAGCATTTTCAGATTTTGTCACATTGAAACTACAAAATGAAATGGATTTTTTTTCAGCTTTTTATAAGGAACAGTAACACAAAGTGGTTAGTAACTTTGAAGTGGAAGGATAATGATACACTGTTAAAGTCTAAAGAGTGTGGCATGCATTTGTACTGAACCCCTTTACTCTGATGGCCTTTAGAAGTGACTTTGTTAGTAAATTTTATCCATCAGCATCTAATATTAGCTCATATTAGCTAAATACAGTTGCTCTGTGAAGGTCGAGTTGAAGCTTTGTGAGGAAACAGCCTCTATCAGGGATAGAGTAATGGAGAAGTTTAAAGCGGAGTGAGGTTTGAAACAATATAGCATCTCACATACAGTAGCTCTGTTCAACTAAGTATCAAGAAACCAAGAAAGCTGGAACTAAAACATTTGAAATGAACAGAAAGAGACAAAACGTCACTAGTGCATTTGAGCTGATCACTTTGTTGTTCAGTGATCTTTTTTTTGTTGATAACAAATTCATAGTAGACATTTTATCAAAAATTCAAAGTAATTGTTTTTCAAAGGCCATGTAGGATGTGTGGCTCTAGATGAGGTTTATTTGGATGGACTGAGGGCAAAAATGGCTGCTTTGATTTTAATTGTGGTAGACCCCTGGATTTTCTCATAAATCCTCAATAAAATTCTTTGAAGTTTGCGGCATAGTAATGTGACAAAATATGGAAAAGCTCAAGGGGTGTGAGCACTTGTGTAATACGCTGCAGATGGGAACGTTCATTGAAGACAATTCTGTTTCTGTCTCATGTGACTGTCTGCACTGTGTGCTTTCTTTTTAAAAAATATTCTTGCTGAGATCAAAAACAAAATGAGCAGAGATGCGTCAGAGGTAGTTCCTCTGTGTAACTCAGAAGGGTGGAGAGGGCTTGGCCTTTATAAAATTTACACACGCACAGAGGCACTTTTACTGTATGCACAAGCCCATAACTGTTCCATGGGAAACAGATGAGGAAGAGACCATTGTTCAGTTGTCCAGCAGCCATGGGGCTTTATGGCCTCAGGAAACCTGAGATAATGGATGTTCACGTCTAATGCAAGGTCAGCTGGCAAACACACGCTGTGAGCACACAATTACACAGGGGCCTTATGTAACACAGGGTCCCCTCAGTGACTTCCTTAGGCTCTCCTGCCTCTTGGTGTTTTTTTCCCTTTCAAACACATGGTTGTATTTCATCACCTCCTATTCCCTTTTAATACTCAACAAAGGTTAGAACCAGCCCATTCACCCTCTGATGACCTAAAAGCAAGTGGACTGTCCATAAACATGCCATGCAAGCAGATAATTCTTTTACAACGTGAAACATGAGCAATGACCTCCTTTCTGTGCCTCTTCGGACACTTTGATGACACATATTTCATTTTTTTTTTTTTTATCCTACCTCTTTATGATTCAGGTGTGGTTTGTTTATCAGAAGCATATTTAAAGAGGCCCAGGAAAAATTAGATAGAAGTAGACCTAGCATTCCCACCAGAAATGTATAACTTTGTAAATGTAAAATTGTGGATCCCATTTAGATTATGTGTTTAATAAAGTAAATTAAACTTTTTAATAGTGTCTAATCAGCGTCAGATAAGCCATTTAATGTTACATAAATGGTAGTACATAAACAGTAAGAGTACTAAATACAGCGATAAATTTATTTTACAGCGCATATAGTATGTATAGAATTAAAGATAATTTGGATTTGAAAATGTTTTGTGCAAAAAAATACAATGAAAAGAATAAAAAAGCTTTTGTTCAAGCAGCACAGTGTTGCCTCCTTGTGGCCAAAAGCGGAAGACCCGCTTGCCTTCACATTTCTGTTTCTCTTTTCCAGCTGGAGGTGGAGCTTGCAACGGTGCAGAGGTTGGAGACGGAACAGGCACAAGTGGTGAGCAAGGTGGAGGAGTCGCTGTCCCAGGAGCAGCAGCTCTCCTCCAGTCTGACGCTGGAGCTCCAGAAGGCCAGCAGCCAAGCTCAGGAGGAGGCACAGAAGGTCTCTCAACTCCACGTGCTGCTGCAGGAAGAGACCTGCGCCCTCGAGAAGCTCCAGCAAGTTCTTGAGTACGAGAAGAACAGGGTGGCCCAGCTGGAGGTCAAGTCGGAGAGACAGACGGCTGAGTTTGATACTGAAAGAGAGCAGCTGAAAGCCAGACTAGAGGCAGAGGAGGAAAAGGGCAGAGAGCTTGAAAAACAAGTGAAAGAACTTAGAAAAAGGTTGGCTGAGCCTCAGGAAAGTAGAACAGAGGTAAAAGAGGCTGCGACCGAGGTGAAGGAGTCACAGGGCAAGATGGTGTCCAGTTCTGTTCAGACTGAGCTTGACGGAAAGATTACTTCAAAATCCTCTACTGTGCCAAAGGTCAATGGCCTTCAGTCTCATAAAGAGACAGAACCATTAACACATGAAGTGAAAGGAGCAGAAAATGGAGTGGATAATGGAGGTGGAATCCTTCTCCATTCCCCTATTCACCCTTTTCCTCATCCTCACTCTCCCTCCAGCACGGCCTCCTCTTCCCTCTCCTCCTCCCCCGTTTCCTCTCCAGTTCTAGCAAAGCGCCTGGGCAGCCCGGGCTTCCTTCAGTCCTACCAGGCTGGAGTCAATCAGAGATTTCAGGCCGCCAGACACAAGTTCCAGAGTCAGGCCGAGCTCGATCAGCAGCAGCAGCACTGTGGGCCTCTTTCCCCCAGAGACCTCTCTCCAACCACCTCATCCACCCCTCCTCCGCCAGAGCACAGCCCGGCTAAGCAGCTGGCCCGTAGCACAGTCACTCAGGTGCTGTCCCGCTTCACCAGCCAGCAGGCCGGAGTAAAGTCCTCGCCAATTAACAACTCACCATTTGGCACAGACTACCGCAATCTGGCCGCATCTCCTACAGGGGGGAGGTCGCCTTCTTCAGGGCCATTATCTCCGTGCTTTCGCTCTCCTCTCACACCTCGTTCAGAGAAGACCCATCCTCCTCCAATTCCACCTAAAAGGCCTGGCATGAGTCCAACTCCGGGTTCCCCCAATCACTCTGCTCGGACCAGCCTCTTCCCAGAGCTTACAGGGAACTGTGGGCACAGCAGCAGTGGGCAGGAGGGAGCCAAGGAATCAGACCTGGTCTTATCCTAGTGCCTAATGTCCAGACCGTGCAAGCTAATTGTTGAAGAAATCAGCTACTTCAGTTTCTGATGTTAACTAAGTTTAAGACATTTAATATTAGCATTGAAAATTAAAATGCCTTGTAAAAAACGTTCATACCCTTTAAACATTTTTTCACATTATGTCTCATTATAGCTTCAACCATCAATGTGTTGTAGGTTGTAGCCATAATGTGAGATAGGCTAGTGCAAAGTAACATTAGTGTACTAATCCTTTGAGTAAATAGTTTTCACAACCACCATTTTCTGACCTGTCTGCTGTGTTCCTTGGTCTTGGTGATGCTGTTTGTTCAGTAATATTCTGTAACAAACATCTGGGACTAATTTATTACCCAGAGGAATTCAGTTTACTAATCAGCAGAATTAAGACAAATGGTTGCACTGAATTTTATTTAGGAGTATCACAGTAAACGGGGGTGAATGCATTATAAAAACCCACACATTTTTATATTTTCTTTGTAAAGAATAAAGTGTGAACCATGTGGTGTTTTGTCTGCTAAACAATGATGCACTACTTTGCATTAGTCTATGACTTGAAATCTCAATACAATACTCTAAGGTTTGTGGTTATAAAGTGGAAAACATGGAAAAGTTTGAAGTATGAATGTATTTTCAAGGCGGTGTATACTGGATGCATTGTTTGTTGTATTCCTACCTCAAAGGCACAACATGAGAAACAATTGGTAAAAAATTATTTAAAAGAGATTGCAAATTCCTTTATTGGATTTAGATATTTTTTATATTGCTATTATTATGTAGTTACCCTAAATGTCAAATTTCTGAATTTTATCTATGAGTTTGAGCATTAACCATCAGTTAAAAAACAAGCTTAAATTCTGACAAACAAAACGGACTGGAGTTGTGCTTGTGATTTGTTTGTTTTCACTTATGGATTTACTCGTCAAACCTTTGAAGAGTTTATTCAGAAGCGAACCCAAAATAAAGAGGATTTCTCAAATGTATGACTAGTAGAGCATAGCAAGCATGTAGCTATTACAATTTTACAAAGACAAAAAAGGTTTTTAATGCTTTTATTGTGAGTCCCTATGCAATTTTTATGGAGATGGACCACATGTTTTTTTATTGTAAATATGTCAAGAAAACTTTTCCTATGAATGAACATTTGATGCATTTATTGTTTGTGTTTACTTGTCATGAAAACACTGAGACTTGTCTTGAAAAAGGGAGAGCACATTTTGCACTGCATTGACTACACATCAACACAATTTTTTATGAACACAGCATATCCAGGGAATGTTGAATTCTGCTCTACACAAGCTGAAAATGTTGCTTCATTATGCCTCTCAGTAAATATTTTAGATGTTCATACTTTGAAACACAATTGTGACAATTTTTACTGTATATATGTGTGTCAATTATATATAGCACTGTGTCTTGTAGAACTACACACAAGATTATTTTATTTTTATTGGTCTACCACTTTATTTTGCAACATGTTTTTATTTTAAAAGCAGTAATCAACTGAATCACGGGAGATTTGCAAATTTATTTAAAGTCATATATGTACAACCTGTCTGGGGTTCTGTTCTTTTATCACTAGTAAATGCTCATATCATTAACACCCTAAGTATTCAGTGCTTTAAATAAATTGTCCATTCCTTCAAGTGATGAATCATCTGTCTTTCTTACAGTCTGAGCTAATAAAACAACAGCAGTATATTTGGAGCTCCTGATGGGAACACTCTGCCTTTTCACCGATAGAACAGCATGTGATGGTCAGATTTTCTATTTGATTTGTTTTAAATTGCTTTTTAACAAAGATAAAATATACTTTGGGCAAACTTCTACGGGCAAGTGCCTCTGATGGCATCACTAAAGGTGACTAGCAACTGAAAATTTGGCTCCAACAAAACACATGGAAGCAGTTCATGAAGATAACCACTACAGAGTGGAATCGCCAGATTTCATTATTAAATATATTTATCCAGGTTCTGCTCACACTTGCAAAATACCGTGAGCTGGAACAAATATTTGGCTGTCTTTTTCTCAAATATAGTTTGTTTTCTTTAGTCCGAATCAGTTGATGAGTTTGCCAACTTGCAAGTTTTTTTGATTGTTCAGTTGGCTCTGAGCACCTAAAAGATGAGAAATTAATATCTTCAGCATGTAAAGTTTTTACAGGTGTTTGCACAGTGAGAAGAAAGCTGGTGTCATACTAGCAAATGTACTCTTAGAACTAACCTCTAGTTTGTTTGTTTTCTTTCAGAGTTGTGTATTATGTTCTTTTTCAGATTTCAGCTCATTTCACCAGTGGTATAAATGAACCAAAACCAATCAGATGGAAAAATGATGACCGTTGACAATCACTCTCACTGTTTGCTTCAGCCTTTCCGTTCTTGGTATCATCCGTCATGGTCACGAAACTCTGTCTCAGACACAAGGCTGAACCAGTTTTAACTCAGTCATATTGCTCAATAACCAGCATCTACAGAGGCTTAGCTCTTGTTTCTGCTGTGACACCAACAACCCAAAAACACAGAAATAAGGATTAGCTGTTTATATTCAATGTGCTTTTTAAAAACTGTATTTTTTTTTTTTAATTATCTAGTGGAAAGACATACTTTATTACCAATTGTGTTTATAACGGTATACATTTATCAAGGAAAGATGTAAATAAATGGATTGTAAGTCAGTTTATTTGAACAGGATGGGGCAGTACAGTCTTTAACTTTGTAACTGATCGGCACACAGTTGTATTATACTGTATATTGACGTTTGAACACAGCACATAGCATAGGTAACAAGTAACTGATCGGGTGTCAGCCAACTCATAAGACATGTAGAACAGAGAATGATGTTGCCTGATAGGAGTCATGCTACATTTACAGTATATCATCTTGCCATATAGCGACTGCTTTGCATTCACTTGGCATCGACTTATACACAGTCAGAACAATGAGTGCAATGTACTAAGACTCCAACAAAAAGACAGCATATTAAAATAGAAATTTTACACACACGAGCAGGAAGATGGAGTTCTTTACCATAGGAAAGAGATTTTGGCAAATAAATTTTGGTTAATATGACGACGCTTTCCTTCGTTAAAAAAAGGAAAACGATTTACAGCAAAGTTGATAGCAAAAAGAGAGAACAGAGGATGTTTAGTGGATGCAGCAGAGCAAAGGTGGCTTTATCTCATTTCTGTCGTCACAACTTGCATGAACGGAGAGATAATGCATTAGTGGAGCCCAACAGAGAAAACAAGTGAACATTCCCTCAAACCTGACAGAAAAACATACAGCTGTCGGGGCACTTGTACAACAGGGCTGTGACAGGCTTTGTGCTGCATTTAAATGCTATGAATTTCATTTGGATTATGTATTACAGAGAAGCAATACTATAACCGTCTTTCTGTTCCAACGTTTCTGTTGAAATGCGACCTAACAATTTCCTTTTCTGACCATATAACAATTCCACTAGTGAAGTTGATTTTCAGTCCAATCATGCAAGGTAAACAAATGACAAGGAAAACAACCTTTCAGAAAATTTATGTTCTAGGAAAGTCAAACCCTGATATGAGATTGTGTGCTTGAATTTCATCAGCAGCTGCTTTGTGCCATGTGTGCAGAGAGCAGTAACTCTGAACGCAGCTCAGGATTAGTTTCACAAAGACGAATATCAGAATTTTGTAACCTGAAGCTATGGAGTTCTGCGATTCCTTAAACAGAGAACAGTTTTTTTTTTTACGAAGCGGTCCTGAGCACAGCCCTGCACAGTCCGAACGCAGATAAAACAAAAAAGTAACACCGTTCTCCAAACCATGATCTTTATTGTTATTTTTGTAATACCTACACCTTCCTTACAGCAGACATATTTGTGCCCAACTGTCTGCAAACATTGAGTTACATTTTTATTTTACTTACTTCCCCCGCATTAATATAGTTATGCTTTGGTTAGTCCTTGCGCATATATAGATGGGTTGTGGGCCCACAGGAGTGTGCATCATCCAGAGGGTCATTACCTGACCCTCTTCTAGACATTCTGCATTTCCTTGCCAATTTTGTAGCTTAAGATCTTATTCCAGTCGATCTTGGTGCGTGTGACAGGCAGCTGGCGACGCAGGGCCTTGAATGTCGTGTCAGACATGGTCTGGTAGTTTTCAATGATTGCAGTCTTAGGGCAACAAAACAAGGTACCAATATTAAAATGTTTTTTATGAACGATCGCAATGTAGGGTCAGGTATTTAAAAATATCGGATACGTACCTGGTATTCGTTTTCTGCTGTCCTAATTATGTCAATAAATTCCTTCGCAGTTTGGCTTTCACTCTGCAAGATAAAACATAAAATCATCCTGATGTATTCTAATACTGCAGCTGAGTAAGTCATCTTAAACTGTTTGCTGATTATAAATGAAATCATACAGAACTGTCACTTACAGTCACAGGTACTGAGTTTTCAACCTCCTTATGGCTGACCAGCTGGACGTTCCCATCTTCATAATAATGCACCTGAACAAAGACATAATGCTTTATTAGGCAGGTGTCTAGGATGTTTAAATACTAGTCCATAACCTCCATAACAAAACTCCTGTTAGAGGTCTCATATCTTTGAAACACATCAACAACATTATCAATAAGACATTTCACTAATGAAAGAAAAATAAACCTTTTGTGGTTTACACAACTTTTATGAAACTTTTCGGTCAAAACACCAGGACTGAAGTACTTCCCAGGTCATAAGGAATGGCCTGGTGATAAGGATTGGTGATAGCTACTCTATCACTGAACTGCTTCACTCTCAGGTTTTTTTAAGGATAACTACAGGAAAAACCTGATGGATATACAATGATTGAACCACAGACAGAATTAACAAGACTACACAGGTGTCAGCGTTGCACAATCAGTAGCTATGTGCTGCAGTACTTATTCCCTCATGCCACGCTGACCCCGGGATCCACAGTCTTTCAAGTTGAATCAAAAACTTGCAGGATAGTGGGTCCTGCGGAACTGGGCTGAGGACCAGTGGATCTTAGTTCGATCTGGGGGATGAATTATTCCATCTCTTGCACATTATATGGAATTACCAAAGATTTTTAGTTAGGGGCATCCAATGTAGTTTTTCTGAGAGTTTTGCTATACCACAAAAAAGTGGACAGGAGATTCAATTTATTGTTTCCATGATTGGAGTGAAATTTAGCTCAATATCCTTAAAAATATTGGTAACGTCCTGAATGAAGCAGAAAAGCAAATGTCTATGATTATTAAACATTAAATGGAAAGGAATAAAAATGTTGCAAGTCTACTTTAAATGATTTATGTAGTCCTGATCTGAAATTAGATTCCCTCACTGACCTGGATTTTCAAAACTCCAACCACATGAGCTGTGGACTGACCCAGAGTCAGCTTCCACTCTGACCTGCAGCGACCATTCCTTTGTGGGAGAAAGCAGAGGAGGCATTAGTTTGCAGACAACACAAAGCTACATGGTAAAGTTACTTTATTAAAACATTTGGATGTGATATTAAATATTTATTTTAAGAAAGAAAACTATACCAGAAGTTTTTGGGTTGAAACTGATGTCCCTCGATGCAGGCTATAATCGTCTGCTGACCATCAACTGTTTTCTCATACACCTGCAATATACAGATATTATAAATAGAGGTCAGGTTCAATTTTATGCAGCCCAAGGCTCTAGTGCAACGTACCGTGCAGACTCCTGTAAGGTAGTGCTCTTTGACGTAGGCACTAAGAGCAGTATCGCAAGCATCTCTCCAGCTTCTCAGAGCGCCCTCTCCGTCGTATGGCTGAACGTCGCTGACCTCTTTCCTCAAGTGATCGAAGCGAAACGATAAACGGTTACGGGGATCCAAGAAACGTCTCTGACCCAAGTCACCATGCTCTGTGATCAGGACCTAAGAAAAAAAGAGTAAATCGACAAGAATACTGTAGAACTGTCCTTATCTAACCTTAGTTAGATAAGGTGTACACCTTATCTAACTAAATGATAGAAAAGGTATAAACCTTTTCTATCATTTAGTTATCTGAACAAAGCGTACCGGTTCTTCATATCCCTCGATTTTGGCAGGAGTAAACTGATCCATGTTGTACTGGGCAAATGACCTGGAAAAAAAGTGAACAAAAACAAAGCTGACATTAAAAAAAGTCTAAATAATTAAAGAATAGGCTTTGCGCAGACTGGAAGACAACACATTTGAATTAATATACAAACCATGATGTTCACAACTTTCAAATTGATTGAATGACTATTTGCATTTCTGATGAAGGTCAAATGTTACTTACTGTGACGCCCCCTCTCTGAGGAGGTTGTCATTATTGAGAAGAAGCCGAACATCTAGAGAGACAAAGAGAAACCATTAAGTGCTTTCTAGAGGGCAAACCATTTTAAAAATGTACAATAAAAACTTATTACTAAGTTCTGAAATGATTATTACACCATCATTTTACTGTAAAAGCTTTTAGCAAGAGAAGTCCTTCAATCTGAATCTGCAGATCGGCATTCACATCGAGGCATTTTCTGACTCATCAGTATTGGGTTACTACAGCGCTGTTAAAGACAAATGCACTTGTGTATGGAAAGCCTTTTTGTTCAAAATTAAACACTATTACTTATGAATTATTTATAAATATTCTGTTAAATAAGTGTCTCAATAAGATGAAACAAAAGTATTTTAAAAAGAAACTTCTTCCTTTCTACTTTTCATTTATTTATTTAAAGATTTATTAATCATTTTTTTATTCATTTCATAACAGTGTTTTATTTTGTGACACTTTATGTTGGACTTTTATTTCATTGCTTATATTTAAATGAAGTGCTGGGGATTTCACTGTGTGGCGGCTCTGGTCAGAGTGAAGCGAGCTGAGAGACTGCCAACTTCATCTGCATGAAGGTTTAAACGAATAAATCTCAAAATAAATAAATAAAATGACTTACAAAATAAGATCCCCATTATTTTTTTCATTATCATGTTGTTTTTGTTTCACGGGGACTTTTATTTTTTTGATAAAGTGTTTATTAATTTAGTAATTATTGGTAAATAACAGCATCCATTTAGTTATTTGTGAATAAAACGGCCCTCCATATCTGTATGGTGTAATTTGAGGCACATTGATAAATAGTCCATTTTACTAGAGTCAGATTATTGCCAGATTTTTTTTTCCTTAAAACATTCAGGACTTGCCAACTTCTTACCATTGAAGACCTCATTGAACTCTCCAGGTGGAGCATGAGTCACAAAGTTGGCCGCTATGCGGACCTGAAATCAAATAAATTAATTCATACAATTATCATATATTTGAAAATCAATAACCATGGTTAAAAATATAATAAATAACTAATGTAAACAACCTCATAGATTCCGTGACATATTGTGAAAAAAACTGCACAAAATTTATCCTGGAATAATAATAATAAACTACAGCAGTATTTAAACTCCAAACACATTATTATTGAGATTTTTCTACTGTGAGGAATAAACTCTTTCCACTGTAGAACTCATGAAAGCATTGATAAAAGTGTGCCACAACAATTTTTAATTTGAAGAATAGTACAAGCTAAATGTATTATTATTTAAAGGACAACAGTTTAACAGTGAGAATATGATATACAGTAATGAACATAAGTTTTTGCCTGACTAAAATGGCTAAAAGGTCAAAAATGTAATAAACATATTGAATCAAAAGGGTATTCAATTGCACAGTAACTATAACTGAAGAGCATAAAAATCTGTGCGTTTGAGGATAATTTCTCTTCATTTCAGACATCTGTTAGACAAACGACTTATGATAATTAAAAAAAACAAAAAAAACAATTCCAAAGTAAACGTTTGTTTAAGTTATTTATACCTATGTAAAAACAGTAGCATCACCTTTACCTCTGTTTAACAGCGCAAAGTCAACAGACCTATGGAGTAGTTTGCTGATATTATCAGAGGAATGTCGCCTAGCTCGCTTCTTAGATGTGTTAAAATCCCCTTTGTTTGTTTTCGGACCATATATGTCGATTTACGTTACGTGGCAGAATGGCAGTTCAGACTTGTATTACCTCTTCTACGAACTTTGCCAGTCCCTACGTTAATGTAAAGTGAAGTCCCACTGTTGCAGCTCACCCTAAGCTCAAAGTAACTATAGTGATGTCAAGCCTCGTGAAGTATTTGAGCTGCAACTGAATCTGTTTGACCCAGAAATCCACAGCAAAAGTAACGTTAGCTAATGTTAGCCGACTGTTTTTTATGAGGAGGAACTTACTTAACCCATTTTGAAAAAACATATATATATTGTGGAAACCGCAATACAGTAAGAGGAAGTACGAGTTACTGCTTCAGTAAAAGTCAGAACAGGGCGTCGGGCAGGTTAACCACCCTCAATAACACTTGATACCGCGGCTAGCCAAGCTGCTCTAGCATGGGCTAGTTAGCTAATGATAGCTTTAACACAAGTTTACAATTTCAATAAGTTTTCAGACTCTTAACATAAAATTTCCAGCCCGCGATATTTAATGCATCAAAACCTAATATCTTATTCGACAATACAAATGAGATAAATAAACAGAAAACAAAGAATTAGCATTCAAACCTTCTCTTCATCTGACAGCGGCTCCTCAAAGTCAGCCATCTTGGCTTCCTGTAATGTAACCCCACCTACCCCAGCTGACTGACAGATTCACTGCAGCGGCTATCATCGATTACCTGCAGAAAAGGGCTTTCCAATATTTAGATTTCGTTTAAACAAATGCGTATGCATCTTTGTCTATAACTTTATAAGCAGGGTGGAGCAACATTTTAAACTGTAAATGAAAACTAGATCGACATCAAGAGATAGCTATGTTCATTCTTGTCTTCTTTCCTGTTCGACAAAATAAAAGAAGTTCGATATGCCATGTTACTTGTAGATTTATTTTTATACTACAATCTAAAATCATAGTATGTCGTAAACATAAATAATACAAAGAAATTTAAAAAATAGTATTGTTTTGGGAACTGGATCCTTGAACTTGTTTTATGCAAGGTTTCTGCTACATTTGCGCTGGAGAGTAGATATACAAGACTAGACCTGTTTAAAGGATGCGTGAGTGCGTCCGCCGTATTTTAAGTGGCAAATTAGTCTTAGAACTCAATGTTTGCTTGAAAAAAGGGGATTTCCGAACAAATGAATAGACTGTTTACTAGTTTTATCATTAGTATAAATGTCCATTAATAATTTTTACATTGATTATTTTCATAGAAGCATTAGGGATTATTTAGATAAAAATTAACAATGAAGTGTGCTTGAATTATCCTTGAACCTAACCTATCTGTGATAATATACTACCAACTTGATTTAATTTTACTTATAAAAATGAACTCAGTTCCCTTGTTTTGTTTAGTCAAAAAGCTACAACAGAGGAGACACTTTAATCTTGTTTTTCAAATGAATTGTATAAGAATAGCGATAATACTAACAACATGATATCCTTGTTATTATTATTCATATTATTATCAGACGTAGTTTGTTTTGTTAATTTGTTAAGTTGAGGCTGACAACGAAAACTGACAGTATTGTAGTTTAAATCGCCACAGTTAATGCTGTTTGTCAATATATTGGAAATATGTATTAAATACACACATTTATGCTTCAGTAACAGAACACACAAAGAATGATCTAATTTATATCGGCATAAATATCCCGCACCGCTTGCAGGCCTAAAATAACGAAACACGCCACTCACAATATGGCGGAAGCCTTGACGTACGATATTCACCCTTATCCAGCGTCTATCCTTTTACGTCAAAGTGAAGCGCTGGAGTAAATTGGACTGTGTTTAGCGACGCGTACGGTTCCTGCCATGGAGTCACAGGTATGATTGTTAGAAATTGTCCAGCAATCCTAAATGTTTATTAAACGTGCATGGCAGATGTTGCATAGGTTTAACCTTAGAGCTATCTAGAGTACATTTGAGTTTCGATATTAACAGATGTAGTCAGTTTAAGTCAAGCTAGCGGACAGACGTAGGGTCCGTAGTTTTCCTTCACTTCCAGCAGGAAGTTCCTTGTCATATGGCTCGAACTCCTAAATCTCTCTAGAATAATCCACACTGTCTAGATTACTTACCTTAATGCAAAGCTGTTGCTTGAGGCAACAAATCGGGGAAATACTACATATGCTGACTTTTGTTGTTATGGTTAAACAGTGTTAAACTTCACCAACTTTTCATGGATGGCTAGCTACCTAGCTTGGAAATGAATAGGACATTGTTCGCAGTCAAACATTTGTTTTCACTAAAGCGCAGTTGTTCTTCTCTGGGCTGCCAGGTGATAACCAACTCGGAGGAAATTGCCAAACTCTACAGAGAGCTCAGCCTCTTTCCCTCTTTAAGCAGAGCAGACGTGGGACCTGTCATCACCTCTCAGTATGGAGGCAAATACAGCAACATATACACAGGTACCTCTAACATCTGTCACATCAAAAATATTTCCGTTTTTATTTGATTCATATAATTTCTGAATTCATGCCTGTAGAGTGGAGCCAGCGGGATCTGGAGAGAAATGAGAATGTCAAATTCTGCAGACAATACATTGTCTTCCATGATGATAAGTCAGTGGTCTACTCTGGTACTTCTGGAAACTGTACTGAAGTCAAAGGAGAGTATGTAAAGTGTTATTTTTATCTTGAGTAGATATACTACCTAATTTGAGTCACAATCCAGGAAAACTCAACTGTATCTCGTCATTTGTTTCTCACCTCAGACTTCTGAGTAAGGACTCTCCCTCTGGTGAAATGAAGGCAGTTGTCAGAGAATGCACGGTCAAAGGAGAGGAGAAGCAGTTTCTGGAGGTGTGTGGCTCTCTGGTTCTCTTCAGATGTGGGTGATTTAGATAAAAGCAGTCCTCAATAATCACAACCATTCATGTTTGGCATTAAAATCCATCCCTAATGATTGGATCTCAGTTAATGTGCACACATTGCCGTATCACTTAGAGGGCTTTCAGTTGAGCACACTTCTTTTGTTCATATTGCACTGTCCAAAAGTAAGAAAACATGTAACACTCAGCTATAGATGGGTTGCTTTCTGACTGAAGCAGGATGGGACATTTTATAGCACAGTTACAGCAGCAGGTACAATAAACTCCAAAACAAACTAAAACAAAAACACTGCAAAGAAAAGTCGCTCATCCATACTGTGTCCAATAATCCTTTCTTTGCAAAATGTCCTCAATTGCTATTTATTTGATTTAAATAACCCAGGAGCAGTGTCTGATTCTTCTTGTTTGTTTTATAAACTGGGAGAAGTCAAATACATTTTTTGCTACTGCATTAGGTGAGTCATGTCAGGTCACTGGGTGATCCATCAACGTGTCTTGGAGTAAACTGTGTTTAGACTTTGAAACTTATTCAAGAAAATGTTTCTCAAGTCTCCATTTGAAGGTGGTCTGCTAACTCATGTCATCAGGTTTAAAGTATGGTGTGGGTTGCACATTAAAGGAACTACACTTGTTGTCCTTGTTCCATTTCACTTTATTTCTAAAGTATGCAACTTATCTTTGTCTGAATAATATTTACTCTGTTTTTTAATACAAATGTATTAAATATTTATGTTAC